>NC_086444.1:741335883-741709008 GCF_028390025.1 Pseudophryne corroboree
CTAAATGGGGAGATTCAAATGTTTGAAAAGTCGGTTGGGTGTCTGTTTTTTCCTGTCTATTAGAAAAAAACAGACTCCCAACTGACTTTTCAAACATTTGAATCTCCCCCAATGTGTTATATTGTTTGAAATAATTTGAAATGTGTTTTTATTAAATGTGACTAAAGATTTCTAAATCCATTCCATTCCTACTGAATGTGTTTACACTAGCTCTGTGTTTTTATATTTTGCGTTGTCAGTGATTGACAGTCTGATGCCATTTGGGGGTGGTGATGGGGTAGAGATTTCCTCTCTTTCCCAAAACGGAGGCATATCACGCTGTTGTTGGGGAGGGACGAGGCCAGGATCTCCATTGGAGGACAGAGATTTCCTGGCCTCTTTGTTGTACCTGTGGTAGTCGGCTTGCGCAACCCCATGGGTCACACAGCCAACGCATAATGTTGTAGATGATCCGATGCAGCTTGGATCACTAATGCAAGCAGGCGGCTTGATGCCTCTAGCTGCATTAGCATATATAAGTGCTGTCGCTGCTGCTTCCATGTAAGCAGCTGCGATAGCTACTCCAAGCACATCTGAATCAGGCCATGTGTACAGTTAGCCCAGAGCTAGGTTCTCCCATGCTTGCATTCTTTAAAACAGCTTTGTTTGACACTACCCCAGTCTTTATTGAAGTTTCACATTAGCACATCCAGATCTCCCCCACACTCAAACATATATCACTGAGTGAACACTAAACTTCTCTTGACCCTTTAGCTGCATGTAGTATTTGTCTGGAGTATGGCTTTCTGCTGAATGTGTTTCTGATCAAGGCATGTGCTCAGAACTGCCAAGTTTGAAACTAAGGAGGTGATTCAGACCTGATCGCACGCAGTCGGTTTTTTGCAGTACTGCGATCAGGTAGTTGCCGCCTACAGGGGGAGGTGGTAGTTGATGTGCAGGGGTGCGAACACTTGTGCAAAGAGCTGCACAAACAAAAGTTTGTGCAGTCTCTGCACAGCTCAGGACTTACTCAGCCGCTGCGATGCTCCGATCAAGAGCTGACGTCAGGAATCCTCCCTCCAAACGTCTGGGCACGCCTGCGTTTTTCCAGACACTCCCTAGAAACGGTCAGTTGACACCCACAAACGGCCTCTTCCTGTCAATCTTCTTGCGACCACCGGTGCGATCGCTTTCTTCGTAAAATCCATCACTGTCCGGTGATGCCCGTCGCTAGCGGCCGACGCACCTGCGCATTACGGTGCATACGCATGCGCAGTTCAGACCCGATCGCACCACTGAAAAAAAAGCTAGAGTGCGATCGTGTTTGAATGACCCCCAAAGTTACATACAAAATATAATTTACTGTACATTACAGGCTTCCGTAAGATAAAAGCTGGAAAGCTTTACAGTACCATGTGTAAAAATCACATTTATTTAGGTATTTATGGACTGCTTGCAATTTTGTGAGAAACCACTTTCTAGTCTTATGCGTTGTGTTATTGATATTGCTATTATTACCTATGTTTTGTTTTGTCAACATATTGACTCACACAGCGCTGAACATGCCCCCATAGTGATGGAAAACAGGGGCCCTTTTCGGACAGGCACGACTTTGGCCCGATGATAGTGACCGGCAGCTATTCCATTGTTTTGCGCCAGCAGTCCAGAGGCTTGCGGATTTCTGCTTGCACCTCATCCGTGTAAATTAGTACTTTGGGGCTGCTTGTGAGTGCCAGGTGCACTGTAACTGCACAGCGTCTATTCACGGGAGTCAGAGGGACTGGAGGCACGCCAGTAGCTCACAGAGTGCTGGCCATGCCCCCATAGTGACAGAGAACGGGGGCCCTTTTCCGACAGGCATGGCTTTGTCGCACCAGGAAGTCACTCCTTATCATCTCCTGATGTTGGGAGGTATGCCTGTGTGTGGAGTTTGTGTGTTCTCACAGTTTTCATGAGTTTCATCTAGGTGCTCTGGTTTCCTACCACACTACTAAAACAAAAACATATTGCTAGGTTAATTGACTTTTGATGTGATAGTGAACTGTAAGCTCCACTGGGACAGGGACTGATGCCTACAATATTCTCTGTAAAGTGCTGTGTAATGTGTGTTCTATATAAATAACTGCCAATAATAATACAGTCTGATCTCAGTGCATTTATGCAAGAGTTTGATTAATGCATGTGTGATTTTTCCATCCACTTTGCAGGGCATACTAATTACCACATACTTGGCATTCCTGAGCCCAGCCCAGTTTTGGTTTCTGTTTCTACTAGACTGAGAGTTGTATGATACATTATTTACGGAGTCATTTCTTTACAAAGCATTGCATGCACAACACACTTAAAAATAATAATAATAATAAAATTATCATTGTTATGATCATTATCATCATTTAAAGTATCCAATAAAAATCTGGAATCATATACGTACTTAAACAGTTGCAAAGCAGGCATACTAAAGAGTGTTAAGGGACATACATTTGTAGCGATGTGTGCTTAAATTCTAAGCAATCTGGCTAGATTGCTTAGAAATGAAGCACACATCTCTCCGTGTGTATGCCCCACAGCGATAGCGATGCGTGGCCCCGCGTGTTGCTATCGCTGGCTGTAGATTGGCCTGTTAGATCGCTCACTTCACCGCTGGGTGAAGTGAGCGCCCCCTCCTCGCTCAGTATATATCACGCTGTGTGCTGAGTGGGGCAGAGATGTGTGCGGAGCGTTCTGTACTAGATTGCTCAACACATATCTCTGTAAACATTAGTTGTCGATGCAATGTTGTGTAAACAGGATAGCAGTGTGAAAGATAGGTAAATACTAAATTATCATGTACCTCCCAACATGACACTCTGCATCTGGACTTTTCTCTTACTGTATGATTGCTGGCACCTGTATTGAACAGGTTAATAGATAAGAAAGGTGTTTCAGCACACGTGATGGCAATCATAAATTAGGAGGGCAGTCCAGGAGCAGAGCATTCTGTACCTCCTAGAGAGGGTCAAGTTGGGAGGTATGTTTTAATGCAAAGTCCTGCCTGCTAATCTATGCTCTTTACTTTTAAACTCATTTAGCAGGGACAGGGCCGGAGTAAAGGTGTTTGGCACCCCCATGCAAACTATAAATTTGCACCCTCCCATACATAATAAAGGGGTGTGGTCTCACAAGGAATGGGCATGGCCACATAATAGTAACCCCAATTCAAATTACGCCACACAGCATACCTCCCAACATGACCCTCTCCAGGAGGGACACAATCCTCTGCTTCGGGACTTTTCTCTTAATGTATGATTGTCTGCACCTGTGTTGAACAGGTTAATAGCATACTTGCCTACCTGACCCTCTCCATGAGGGAGAAAATGCTCTGTTCCTGGACTTTCCTGGTAATGTATGATTACTGTGGTGAGCTAGTTAATTGATAAGAAAGGTGTTTCACCACAGGTGATGGCAATCATACATTACCAGGAAAGTCCAGGAACAGAGCATTTTCTCCCTCATGGAGAGGGTCAGGTAGGCAAGTATGGTTAATGGATGAGAAAGATGTTTCAGCACAGGTGATGGCAATCATGAATTAAGAGGGAAGTCCAGGAGCAGAGCATTCTGTCCCTCCTGGAGAGGGTCATGTTGGGAGGTATGCACACAGTAGTACAATCTTATTCACTTTACACTGCATGTAGAAAATGGAATGCAGATTTTTTTTTTTTTTAATGTTTGATATTGAAAATAGGCCCATTGTTCTATACCAGATTTCTTTAAGAAGCTTGGAATACATGGTTACAATGTCACATACCACACATGTCCACCATTGTAGCCGGAAGGGCAGCAGCGGCCGTTCCGCAGGCAGAATAGTAGCTGCTGATGCCTGATACAGTGCGTCCTTGTCCCTGGGTGACGGCGCTGTGGGTGTTCAGCTGTAATCTCTGACGCCATGTCAACAGCGTAACAGGTGTTAGTTGGCTCCCTGGCAATCGCTGGCTGGACGGGACTCGGCTGCTTTCTGTGGGCGCTGATAGCGCCGGGAAAGGAGCGCTTAGTGGAGATGCACATGGTAAGCATTAGGTGATGGAGGGGCAGAGGAAGGAGCATGTCGCGGTGGCGGGAGCAGCCTCAGGGAGAACCTGAGGCTGAACCTGAGGGAGGCCTTCCAGTCCCTGCCATTGTTTGATCTGTGTAGGGACGGGGAGAGGTCAGTGATGAGATGGGCAATGGGGCGGGGCCTCAGTTGGATGGGCGCTGGCAAGGCTGCTGTAACAGGAAACATGCTGGATGAGCCGGATTTCATGGCACCCGCCTAAATCTAAATCTGCCCCTGGTAATGCCCCTTACATATAACACCCACTGTAGTAGTGCCACACATAATGCCCAGAGTAATTGTGTCCCTTAAACATACCGCCCACAGTAGTAGTGCCACACATAATGTCTATAGTACAGGGGCATTTTAACAGAGGAGGGGGCCTGTGTGCAGACTCCGGGTGGGCCCCCTTCTCTCCACAGCTCAGTAGGCTCTGGCATTGTGGCACCCGCCATGTCTTGGAGACTAATCACTACTGTGCATACGTGGTGCCCATTTTGACAATGATTTTGCCACAGCTGCATCGTTCAATGAAGGGGCTTGTGTGCACCGCACACATTGCGCCCAATATAGAAATCTCAGTGCCACAGTAGTGGTGCCCCTTACACATAACACCCACAGTAGTAGTATCACACATAATGCCCACAACAGTAGTGCCACACATAATGCCCACAGTGGTAGTGCCCTTTACACTTATGTCTACAGGAGAGGAGTTTTTAGACAATATAGCCCCCAGTGCGAACAGTACAGTAAAAATGTGCCCCCCAATATTTTCAAAATGCAGTATAGCGAGAATTATTTCTGTGCACCGCAGGTGCACACCCTAAAAATGGGTATGACCTCACTACAAGGGGCGTGGACTCTAAAGAAAACACTACCTTGCACTCCAGTTTTGCACTCTGCACCTCCCAGACATTGTATCCAAAGGATTAAGGGAAAAGAAGTAACGGATCAGAGAAAGCAGTTCTTAAAAAGTTGTTATTAAAAATAAGAAACATGGGGAACCACAAACAAACATTTCCTGGCAAGTCGACATTTTTAGTTTGTTTTGGGCCTCCACATGTATATGTATAGACAGTCTTCAGCGTTTGGGTCCCCCATGCAGTCACCATGCAGAATCAGCAGGTGTTTGAAACTGAATCAACATGGGTGATCAGTCAGTCAGCTCCGCAGCACCACCATCCAGTCTAGCTCATCACAGAAGCAGCCAGGCAGCTGAACAAGCCAGAAGCCAGCAGGAGAGCAGCCACTTTTAGTGAAGCAATTCCCAGGATGGCAGGGAGGAATAGCTGGGAACCAGCAGAACAGGACCACTAAAGAAGAGGTGTGGAGTGAGGGACTGCAGCCCCAGGCAGTGAGAGGACTCTGCAGTCCCTTTTCCCCCAGGCAGTGAGAGGACTCTGCAGTCCCTATTCCCCCAGGCAGTGAGAGCACTCTGCAGTCCCTATTCCCCAAGGCAGTAAGAGTTCTCTGCCGTCCTTTTTTCCCCAGGCAGTGAGGGGACTCTCTAGTCCCTTTTCCCCCAGTCAGTGTGAGGACTCTGCAGTCCCTTTTCCCCCAGGCAGTGAGAGGACTCTGCAGTCCCTTTTCCCCCAGGCAGTGAGAGGACTCTGCAGTCCCTTTTTCCCCAGGCAGTGAGAGGACTCTGCAGTCCGTTTTTCCCCAGGCAGTGAGAGGACTCTGCAGTCCCTTTTTCCCCAGGCAGTGAGAGGACTCTCACTACCTGGGGAAAAGGGGACTGTAGAGTTTTTGTGACAGAAAACCTGTTACTGGAAACAATCTTGTTGTACAGATACATCTTGAAAAAGATGCAGCAGTGCGTATTACATTATTGTATGCTTTTTCTCTTTTGTTCATATGTATGGACTTCCTCATTGAAAATAGCTGGAAACTGTGACATCTAGAGCGCAAGTGAGATTGTTCTCTGTTTTAACTGTCTATATTATCACTTATAATTACCTATATTCAATTTCTTATATAGTTTATTATTTAATTGTTGAAGTTATGCTTCCTACTATACATTGCAATGCAACATTTTCTATGGCTACCACGAGTGACTAAATAGCAGGCTATAGACTTTGGGGGTCATTCCGAGTTGATCGCTAGCTAGCAGTTTTTAGCAGCCGTGCAAACGCTATGCCCACTGGATAGTGTATTTTAGCTTAGCAGACGAACGAACGCATGTGCAGCCGAGCTCTGCAAAAACAGTTTGTGTAGTTTCAGAGAAGCTCTGAACCTACTCAGCGCTTGCGATTACTTCAGCCTATTCGTGTCCGGATTTGATGTCATACACCCGCCCAGCCATGCCTGCGTTTTTTCAGACACGCCTGCATTTTTGCAAACACTCCCTGAAAACGGTCAGTTGACAAACAGTAACGCCCCCTTCCTGTCAATCTTCTTGCGGCCGCCAGTGCGAAGGAAAACTTCGCTAGAACCTGAGCACAACCACAAAGAGCTTTGTACCTGTACATCGCGCGTGCGCATTGCTGCCCATACGCATGCGCATAAATGCTGTTTTTTCACCTGATCGCTGCGCAGCGAAAATCGGCAGCGAGCGATCAACCCGGAATGACCCCCTATGTGGGGGTGATTTAATTCTTTGAAAAAATTTAGCTTCCATCTAAAGTGGCCCAGAGCTAATTCGATTGTTTTGCATGACTAGCTCCGTGCTGGTAACGCTGTATTCTTGTACGGGATTAGCCGGGATTACCGTTAAGCAGTTTCTCCCATGCTAAGTGCCAGGTGCGCTGCAGTGCGCCAGAGCCCTACTTTATGCAGGTTTCTGCTTGCGCCTTCAAAGGGAGCAACCAGAAATTCATGATTAATGCTGCTCAGGGTTGGTCACCCAAAACAATTGCATTAGCTTGTGGTCACATCAGATGGGAGCTACAGATGTGGCCCCCGTTAGCTTACCCATGAACAGGTCGTACATGAGGTCGCATTGCAATTGTGACTAGCCATACCTGCGTGAGACCCATTTCACAGGAGTGCACGCACATCTGTACATGCTCTCATACAATTTTCATTGCCCCCTACACCGATCACCCATAGCACTAAAACCACCTACCTAATAATGTGTAGGTCCCCTAATGCCACCAAAACAGCTCTGACCTTTAGAGGCATGGACTCCACAAGACCTCTGAAAGTGTCTTGTGGTATCTGGAACCAAGACACTAGCAGTAGATCTTTTAAGTCCTGTAAGTTGCGAGTTGGGGCATCCATGGCTCGGATGCTCGATAGGATTGAGACCTGTGGAATTTGGAGGAGAAGTGAGCACCTTGAACTTTTTGGTGTATTCAAACCCTCCCTGAACACTTTTGCATTGTGGCAGGGTGCTTTATCCTGCTGAAAGAGGCCACTGCCATCAGGGCATACCGTTGCCATGAAGGGGTGTACTTGGTCTACAACAATGTTTAGGTAGGAGGTACAGTACGTGTCAATGTAACATTCACATGAATGTCAGGACCCAGGTTTTACCAGCAGAACATTGCCTATAGTATCTCTGCCTGCTTGTTTTCTTCCCATACTGCCACCTGGTCCTGTGTCTTCCCCCGTAAACACCACACACAACTGGCCATCCACATGATGCCATTTATAAGACCTCGCCACCTTCTTCCATTGCTCTATGGTCCAGTTCTAATTCTCACATACCCATTGTAGGCACTTTCATCAGTGGACAGAGGTCAACATGAGCAGTCTGACCGAACTACAGCTTCAAGCTGCAATGCACTGCATGTTCTTACACCTTTCTATCATAATCAGCATTAAGTTTTTCAGCAATTTGTACAGAATTTCTTTTATGGGATAGTCGTGCTAACCTTTGCTCCCCATATGCATCAATGAACTTTCAGCACTTAAGATCCTGACGCCGGTATCCCGGTTGTCCATTTGTTAACCATTTTTTGTAGGTAAAACCACTGCATTCCGTGAACACCACACAAGGCCTGCCATTTTGGAGATGCTCTGACTCAGTCACCTATCCTTGATAATTTGTCCCCTGTCAAAGTAACTCCTTATGCTTGCCCTTTTTTACTGCTTACAATACATCAACTTCAACAACTGAGTGTTCACTTTCCCACCCCTTAGCAGCTGTCATTGTAATATGGTAATCAATATTATTCAAGTCAACTTTCAGTGGTTTCATTGTTATGGCTAATCGCTGTATATACTATATAGTCTCAGTACAGTGGGGCCAATTCAACATGGATCCCATTTGTTAAGGTGCCTCCTGCTGGCTAATATTAGCCAGCCCAAAGGGGTGGAGTGATAATGTTGTGAGCTGTGGAAATCTACCAATGCAGTGGTGGAAACCTACCACCACTACCCTACGCCCACTGCTGAACGTTATAGTAATGGCTGACGGGGACAGGATACTCCAGGATCCTGACCAGCCACCTCTGCCGTGTCCACCGCAGATCCAGGTCTGCTGCCTCTGACAGGTCCCTCTGGATCTGGTACCGCCGCCATGCCCGACTGCAGATGGTGTGCTGAGCTGCTGGAACTGGAGATTGGTAGCGAGCTCCAGTCTTAGCACCCTACACACTGCACAATTGGTCTGCTGGTCAGTAGTCAGGTTTAGAAACCAGGAGACCCAATAAGTGGTTAGGATTAGGTGGGCTGATCAGTTTGGGGAGGGTACACACTTGCCCAATGTTGGACCAACTGGTCAGTCGGGAGTCTGATCTCCTGAGGAATGGACAAGTGTGCATCCGACTTAGGTCTCCGGAATAATCAGAATTTGGATGGACAGTCTGTGTACTGATACTCAAGAAAGATTAAGTTTATAAAGCTTCCTAACAGATATGAATATTATAAGGAAAATTATTTTGTCAAGTCTCAATGGGTACTTTTATCCTTACAGCTAAAGGTATATAATCCACAGCTGTGTCTAGCAGAGCCCTATGGCGTATCAGCCACCTAAAAAGAGCTTAACTACTTTCAAGATGGTTACCTCTTTGGGAAAAGAAAATATATATATAATAAATAAATAAATCTTCACTTAGGCGCTCTTAGGTATTACCATGTTGATATCAATCCAAATAAGCACAGCTGGTAGTGGACAGTGGATTTTTTCGATATAATTTATATGCTTCTTTTAAAAAGATATGTGTCTTTCTGCTCAAATACACTCATACAGAGTGAATGCAGATTTGGGACAAATTAACCATGTTGTGTGTGTTGTAAGGAATGTAGATTGTAAGCTCCCATGGGACAGGGACTAATGTGAATGGTGAAATATTCTCTGTAAAGCGCTGCAGAATATGTGTGCGCTATATAAATACCTGGGAATAATAAATAAATAATGGCTTCATTGGGAAAGTGCGTGGACACAGAATAGTACTAATTCACATTATACTGCCGTGTCTGTTATTCACATTGCACCACACAGTAGTACCCCTTATATTTGTTACGCCACACAGTAGAGCCCCTTATACTCGTTACACTATGGTTGAGCCCCTTATACACATTACACCATGTTAGAGCTGCAATGGAAGTAGCTGTATTTAACTATTTACTTGTTTAATCAAATAAATTAAAACACTATATATGCCCCGACTGACCTGACCTCACAACCCCCTAATGCCTCAATGAAAATAATGCCCCCAATGTGACCCCTCCTTCCACAGACCTGAAACTCCCCCAAACTCTCAATGATAATAATGCACCAAAATTGTCCCCTACCACGACGATTTGATAATTTCCCAATCTCTCAATGAAAATAATACCCTAGAACTGTCACCCCAGACCTAATAATCCCACTTCATTGAAAATAATGTCCCAGAATTACCTGAGTGGCAGATAGAGCTTTGCCACAGCAGCCTGAGGGGCAGAGAGAGGTGTTGCAGAAGCTTGAGGGCAGAGAGGTGCTGCAGCAACCTGAGAGACAGAGTGAGGTGCTGCAGCAGCAGCTGGGACAGAGAGAGGGGCTGCAGCATAAATGTAGAGAGAAGTGCTTCCAGGATGTTTACCAAGCCACACAAATGAAGAGCACCTCTGTATCCCTGATCTATGTTTATTTATTTATTACCAGTTATTTATATAGCGCACACATATTCCGCAGCGCTTTACAGAGAATATTTGTCCATTCATATCGGTCCCTGCCCCAGTGGAGCTTACAATCTATATTCCCTACCACATGTACACATTAGTGCTATGGTTAATTTGGTTGGGATCCAATTAACCTACCAATATATTGTTGGCTTGTGGGAGGAAATCGGAGTACCTGGCGGAAACCCACGCAAGTACGGGGAGACTATACAAACTCCGCACATTTAGTGCCATGGTGGGAATCGAACCCATGACCTCAGTGTTGTGAGACAGTAATGCTAACCATTACACCATCCGTACTGCCCATGTTAAGAAAAATACTAAAATTGTGATATTTGTGAAACTCTGTACACGTATTTCTTGTTATATGGATATGTTTAAATAAGATTTTACTTACCGGTAAATCTATTTCTCGTAGTCCGTAAAGGATGCTGGGGACTCCGTAAGGACCATGGGGAATAGACGGGCTCCGCAGGAGATAGGGCACTTTAAGAAAGACTTTAGGATTCTGGGTGTGTACTGGCTCCTACCTCTATGCCCCTCCTCCAGACCTCAGTTAGGGAAACTGTGCCCAGAGGAGACGGACAGTACGAGGAAAGGATTTTTGTTAATCCAAGGGCAAGATTCATACCAGCCACACCAATCACACCGTATAACTTGTGATAAACTACCCAGTTAACAGTATGAAAAAACAACATAGCATCAGTACATGATCGATGCAACCATAACATAACCCTTATTGAAGTAATAACTATATACAAGCATTGCAGAAGTAGTCCGCACTTGGGACGGGCGCCCAGCATCCTCTACGGACTATGAGAAATAGATTTACCTGTAAGTAAAATCTTATTTTCTCTAACATCCTAGAGGATGCTGGGGACTCCGTAAGGACCATGGGGATTATACCAAAGCTCCCAAACGGGCGGGATAGTGTGGATGACTCTGCAGCACCGATTGAGCCAACAGGAGGTCCTCCTCAGCCACGGTATCAAACTTATAGAACTTTGCAAAGGTGTTTGACCCCGACCAAGTAGCTGCTTGGCACAACTGTAATGCCGAGACCCCTCGGGCAGCCGCCCAAGAAGAGCCCACCTTCCTAGTGGAATGGGCCTTAACCGATTTTGGCAACGGCAAACCTGCCGTAGAATGTGCCTGCTGAATCGTGCTACAGATCCAGCGAGCAATAGTCTGCTTTGAAGCAGGAGAGCCAACCTTGTTGGCCGCATACAGAACAAACAGAGCTTCAGTCTTCCTGATCCTAGCTGTTCTGGACACATAAATCTTCAAAACCCTGACCACATCTAGTAACTCGGAATCCCCCAAGTCCCGCGTAGCCACAGGCACGACAATAGGTTGGTTCATATGAAAAGATGAGACCACCTTTGGCAGAAATTGAGGACGAGTCCTCAATTCTGCCCTATCCACATGAAAAACCAGGTAGGGGCTTTTATACGACAAAGCCGCCAATTCCGAAACACGCCTTGCAGAAGCCAAGGCCAATAACATAACCACTTTCCAAGTGAGATATTTCAATTCCACCGTCTTGAGTGGTTCAAACCAAGGTGACTTGAGGAAACTTAATACCACGTTAAGATCCCAAGATGCCACCGGAGGTACAAAGGGAAGCTGAATATGCAATACCCCCTTCACAAATGTCTGTACTTCAGGAAGAGAAGCCAATTCTTTTTGGAAGAGAATGGATAAGGCCGAAATTTGGACCTTTATGGACCCTAATTTTAGGCCCAAATTCACTCCCGTTTGCAGGAAGTGAAGCAGGTGGCCCAAATGGAACTCCTCCGTAGGAGCAGTTCTGGCCTCACACCAAGACACATATTTTCGCCATATACGGTGATAATGTTTCAATGTCACGTCCTTCCTAGCCTTGATCAGGGTAGGAATGACCTCCTCCGGAATACCTTTTTCCGCTAGGATCCGGCGTTCAACCGCCATGCCGTCAAACACAGCCGTGGTAAGTCTTGGAACAGACAGGGCCCCTGCTGCAGCAGATCCTGCCTTAGGGGAAGAGGCCATGGATCTTCTGTGAGCAACTCTTGCAGATCCGGATACCAAGTCCTTCGTGGCCAATCCAGAACAATGAGGATCGTTCTGACTCCTCTTAGCCTTATTATTCTCAACACCTTGGGTATGAGAGGTAGAGGAGGGAACACATAGACCGATCTGAACAACCAAGGTGTCACTAGAGCGTCTACCGCTACCGCCTGAGGGTCCCTGGACCTGGTGCAATACCGCTTTAGCTTTTTGTTGAGACGGGACGCCATCATGTCTATCTGAGGCAGTCCCCACCGACCCACAATCTGTGCGAAGACTTCTGGATGAAGTCCCCACTCTCCCGGATGCAGGTCGTGTCTGCTGAGGAAGTCCGCTTCCCAGTTGTCCAGCCCCGGGATGAATACTGCTGATAGGGCGCTTACATGGCCTCCCGCCCAGGGAAGAATCCTGGTCGCTTCTGCCATGGCCACTCTGCTCCTTGTGCCGCCTTGGCGGTTTACATGAGCCACTGCCGTGACATTGTCTGACTGAATCAGAACCGGTTTGTCCCGAAGCAATGCCTCCGCTTGGCGTAGGGCGTTGTATATGGCCCTCAACTCCAGGACGTTGATGTGGAGACCAGTCTCCAGATTTGACCAGAGACCTTGGAAATTTCTTCCCAGTGTGACCGCTCCCCAACCTCGGAGGCATGCGTCCGTGGTCACCAGGATCCAGTCCTGAATTCCGAACCTGCGGCCTTCTAGGAGGTGAGCACTGTGCAGCCACCACAGGAGAGATACCCTGGCTCTGGGAGACAGGGTGATCCTTTGATGCATTTGTAAATGGGACCCGGACCATATGTCCAGTAGATCCCATTGAAAGGTCCTCACATGGAACCTGCCGAAGGGATGGCCTCGTACGATGCCACCATCTAACCCAGGACACGTGTGCAATGATGGACTGAAACCGTTTTTAGCTTTAATAGGTTCCTGACCAGGGCCATGAGCTCCTGAGCCTTTTCCATCGGAAGAAAAACCTTTTTCTGGTCTGTGTCTAGAATCAGACCCAGAAAGGTCAGGCGCGTTGTAGGGACTAGCTGGGACTTCGGTAAATTGAGAATCCAGCCATGCCCCTGCAACATCCTCACTGACAGCGACACGCTGTCCAGCAACTTCTCCCGAGAGCTCGCCTTTATGAAGAGATCATCCAAGTATGGGATAATTGTGACCCCCTGCTTGCGCAGGAGCACCATCATTTCCGCCATTACCTTGGTGAAAATTCTCGGGGCTGTGGAAAGCCCAAACGGCAACGTCTGAAATTGGTAATGACAGTCCTGTACTGCAAATCTCAGGAACGCCTGATGATGGAAAATCGGAACATGAAGGTATGCATCCTTTATGTCCAGGGACACCATCCAATCCCCAACTCCAGGATGGCGATGACCGCTCTGAGCGATTCCATCTTGAACTTGAACTTTTTCAAGTACAAGTTCAGGGATTTAAGATTCAAAATGGGCCTTACCGAACCGTCCGGTTTCGGGACCACAAACAGGGTTGAGTAATACCCCTTTCCTTGCTGGAGAAGAGGAACTTTGACTATCACCTGTTGAAGATACAATTTTTGAATCGCAGTCAACACTAACTCCCTCTCTGACGGGGAAGCTGGCAGAGCCGATTTGAAAAACCGGTGAGGAGGCACGTCTTCGAATTCCAGCCTGTATCCCTGAGAAACAATCTCTATAGCCCAGGGATCCACCTGTGAGTGAACCCAGACCTGGCTGAAAAATCTAAGACGCGCCCCCACTTGAGCTGACTCCCCCCGGGAAGCCCCAGCGTCATGTGGTGGACTTTGCAGATGTAGGGGAGGACTTCTGCTCCTGGGAACTAGCTGCATGCAGCTTTTTTCCCTTGCCTATTACTCTGGCAAGGAAGGACGATCCCCGTACCTTCTTGCTTCTATTGGAACGAAAGGACTGCATTTGATAATGAGGTGCCTTTTTAGTATGCTGCGGGGGAACATAAGGTAAGAAATTCGATTTACCGGCCGTAGCAGTAGAGACAAGGTCTGAGAGGCCTTCTCCAAACAACTCCTCCCCCTTGTAAGGTAGCGACTCCATATGCCGCTTTGAGTCGGCATCCCCCGTCCACTGTCGGGTCCACAGGAGTCGCCTAGCAGAAATAGCATTTATTCTGGAGCTTAGTAAACAAATGTCTCTTTGAGCATCCCTCATATACAAAGCCGCATCTTTGATATGCTCTAGGGTCATTAGACTGGAATCCTGATCTAGGGTTTCAAGTTCCGTAGATAAGGAATCTGTCCATGCTGCGATAGCACTACACACCCAGGCCGATGCCATAGCCGGTCTAATGATAGTACCGGAATGTGCGTAAATGTGTTTCATGGTAACCTCCTGCTTACGATCAGCAGGATCCTTGAGGGAAGCTGTATCCTGAGAAGGCAGTGCCACCTTCTTGGATAAGCGTGTCAGCGCCTTGTCTACCTTCGGCGAAGATTCCCATCGTATCCTGTCCTTTTGTGGAAAGGGATACGCCATAAGAATCCTTTTGGGAACTTGTAGTCTCCTATCTGGAGATTCCCAAGCCTTTTCGCACAAGTTGCCTAGTTCAAATGAGGATGGAAAAGTGACCTCAGGCTTTTTCCCTTTATACATGTGTACCCTCGTGTCAGGGACAGGGGGTTCCTCAGTGATATGCAAAGCCTCTTTAATGGCCATAATCATGTAACGAATACCTTTCGCCACCTTTGGCTGTAATTTTGCATACTCATAGTCGACACTAGAGTCAGTCTCTGTGTCGGTATCTGTGTCAGTGATCTGGGATATGGTGCGTTTTTGAGACCCCGAAGGTCCTGGTGCCACAGGGACAGGCATGGTCTGACTACCTGACTGATCCCTAGCTTCAGCCTTGTCTAATCGTTTATGCAGTAAATTTACATTTGCATTCAAGACATTCCACATATCCACCCAGTCCGGTGTCAGCGTTGCCGACGGCGACCTGACCATCATGCACTCCCCCTCCTCCTTAGGTTAGCCTTTCTCGTCAAACATGTTGACACACACGTACCGACACACTTCACACACACAGGGAATCTCTTTTCTGAAAACAGGTTCCCCCTGAGGCCCTTTGGAGAGACAGAGAGAGAGTATGCCAGCACACACCCCAGCGCTATATGTCCCTGGAGAAAAACACAGAATGTTTACCCAGTAGCGCTGCTGTAGTGTATAAACGCCAATAATGTGCCCCCCCCCTACTTTAAAACCCCCTTTCACCGTGTGTCAAGCAGGGGAGAGTCCGGGGAGCTTCCTCTCAGCGGTGCTGTGTAGAGAAAATGGCGCTGGTGAGTGCTGAGGGTGAAGCCCCGCCCCCTCGGCGGCGGGCTTCTATCCCGCTCAAACTTTAAAAAATGGCGGGGGCTCTTTTATATATATGTACAGTGCCCACCTGTACATGTATACACACTTTTGCCATAGGAGAAATGTTTTATTGCTGCCCAGGGCGCCCCCCCTGCGCCCTGCACCCTTACAGTGACCGGAGTGTGTGAGGTGTAGCGGAGCAATGACGCACAGCTGCAGTGCTGTGCGTTACCTCTGTGAAGCACCGAAGTCTTCTGCCGCCTGAGACGTCTTCTGTCTTCGTTTCTTCTGGCTCTGTGAGGAGAACGGCGGTGCGGCTCTGGGGTGAACGCCCAGGACGAACTGTGTTCATTCCCTCTGGAGCTAATGGTGTCCAGTAGCCGAGGAAGCAGAGCCTAACATTTAAGTAGGTCTGCTCCTCTCTCCTCAGTCCCTCGATGCAGGGAGCCTGTTGCCAGCAGTGCTCCCTGAAAAAGAGAAAAAATCCTAACAAAAAAGCTTTCTAAGCAGGAAACTCAGGAGAGCTCCCTGCAGTGCACCCATTCTCCTCTGGGCACAGTCTAAAACTGAGGTCTGGAGGAGGGGCATAGAGGGAGGAGCCAGTGCACACCCAGAATCCTAAAGTCTTTCTTAAAGTGCCCTATCTCCTGCGGAGCCCGTCTATTCCCCATGGTCCTTACGGAGTCCCCAGCATCCTCTAGGACGTTATAGAAATTAAATGAAATATGGAATCACCTAAGATTCTCCTGTCCTCGGATACAAATGGGTCATTGGCCCAAATGTATGAAGCCTTAAAAAGTGAAAGAGTGGAGACAGATAAAGAGTGATAAAAGTGCCAGCCAATCAGCTTCCTAACTGCCATGTTACATCATGTGTTTGAAAAATAAGTTAGGAGCTGGTTGGCTGGTAACTTTATATCATTCTTTAGCCATCCCCACTTTATCATTTTGTAAGGCTTAATACATTTGGGCTTATGTACCAAGCCTTGGAGAGAGATAAAGTATCAACCATCCAGCTCCTGGCATTATTCAAATACAGCCTGTAACATGGCGGTTAGGAGCTGATTGGCTGGCACTTTTATTACTCTTTATCTGCGGCGCCAGCGCATGCGCAGTTCCAACCCAATCGCACGGCTGCGAAGCAGTGCAGCATGCGATCGGGTCGGAATGACCCCCTGTAATCCCAACCACCTTCACTAATGCTGTTTAGCATCTTAAAACTGTTTTCACCCATTGTTGGTCTCTTCTAGATTACTATGCCCCATCTGAACAAAATGTTTTTTTTCGCAGTATTCGTCACCAGTTGAACAGGCAATAAAAAATATTGTAAGATGGAAAAAATAATAATAATAATAATAATAATAATAATAATAATAATAATATATCAATTTCTTAATGGTTTAATGGTAGAACTATAGAGGAGCATGTAGTCATGAGTGGGCAGAAACCTTTTTGCTCCCCAAACATCACTGTCTTATTTTGACAATTACATATAGATCCATATTTACAAACTGGTATACAGTAGCTACTAGGATTAGCCATTGCTGTAGATTTGGGACTTTTCAATAAACACAATGTTTAGCTATTAGTTTTTTGACCAGGTAGGCTATAGTGTTTCTAAAAGTAACATACAGTACAGTACCCATGCTGGACCCTAGCTTGATAGAGAGTCAGCAACTGGGATTTCAGCATTGCCATATACAGTAAAAGTAAATTACCTGTAATCAAAAACTTTTTTTTTAACAAAGGTTTTATTGGACTTTGTAACAATTGTAAGAGAAACAGCAATAGCTAACAACATCATGATAAATCATGTATGCATAAGGGATGTGAAGTAAATGGGATCAGGGGTGAATAGTGGAGAGGGAGGAGGGGGAATCAGAGGTAGACGCCAGGGAACATAAAAGATGGAATGGAAGAGAAATATAAACTTCTACATGTTATGAATAAATAAATGTTTTTTTCTTCTTACTTTTCCTTACAAACTGTTGTATGTGTACTATTTATTAATATTAATAAAGTTGGGTTATTTTTTTTCAAATATTTTTTGCAATGATCCAGTTGCAAAGGTAAGCTGGCACTTGGAGAAACACAAGTATAGCTTGCCCTTGTAGTTCAGTATCTACTATAGTGATTTTCTTGTTTAAATGTTAAAATGTACCCTTTGGATTACTTCTGGATAGCTGGACCAGTGTCAGTGTATTTATTACCATTTTGACTTTGTTGAAAAACAGTTTACAGCATTCCCTGGAGTTAGGGCAAGCTGGCACTTGTGGTCCTGCAAGTGCCAACAGTCTCTGCCAGTCAGTTATTTTGACTGCCAGCCCATGCACTGTCTTTTGGTGTGTGACTAGTGAGATTGTGCGTGCATATTTAACATATGCATGTGTGTACTGAATAGATAGCTAGATAGATAGATATACAGTAGATGTGTTTGTTCTATGTAATGTCAAATGCAATAATTACAGACCACCATGTACCCTTCAGCGTAAAGCAGATGCCCCCGAGTCTGGAGCAGGTACCACTCAGCATGGATCAGGTACCCTCAGTGCAGGCTACTTGCAGTATGTGTGCACACTGTGTGTTTGAGGGGACAAAAAATTAGCTGGTGGAACATTTGTACAACTTTTCCATGGATGACAAAGGAGCCCCTCCATACACAATTTACGAGAACATTTGGAGACTAACATGGGTGTATACCTTTCACAAATTGTGATCGTGTTATTTCCTTAATGTACAGAAATGTGGGGTATGTTGCTGGTGCTGAGAGCACTGAGAGTGGCATCAGGGGCACCATCTAATTCTGGCACAAATCTGCCCCATGTCCACCCTAATAAACCCCTGTGTAGTGTGTCCATGGGCTGGTTGAAAGTGGTGAGGTCAGCTATGCATGGTCAGGTCTCTCCTTGATGGCTAGCATGGCATCCCATGGCCACCCCGACACTGTGCCTCTCTACTCCTTTGCACTCTCCAAGTAGCTTTCTTCATCCAGCAAGCAGAGATAATGTAATTGGCTGCCCTATCACAATATGCATCTCATGAATGAAAGTATACCAGTATCAGTGTCTGATACCAATGGTGAGACCGTATCATGTGGTGATCGCCATCGCAGGGCTGTATGTGCAGGGGGCAGAAGTAAGTGAACGCCTACTCCTGCTAAATCGTGCAGTTGGGAGGCAAAGTGTCAAACTTTCCCCCTACACTGAAACGATTAACAGCCAACTGATTGTGAAGAATCAAACATGTTTCATTTCTCCTGCTAGTTGGAACGACAAGTGTGGGAGCAAATTAATGATTACTGTAACTGTTTGGCTTGTTGGAACAATAGGCCAAATTCAGACCTGTTCGCTGGGCTGCTAATTTTGCTGTCCTGCGATCAGATAGTCGCTGCCCAAGGGGAGTGTACATTTTTTCTGTGCAAGTGTGCGATAGTATGTGTAAGCATAATAAAAATGTCCCTTAGTCAGCGGACAGCTGCAAATCCGTTCACACCTCACTCTAATGCTTTTTCACTGTGTGTAGTCTCTGCGCAGCCCAGGACTTACTTCTACAGTGCGATGAGAACAGGCTGATCGGGTTCAAAGCTGCCGTCACACACCCTCCCTGAAAACACTTGGGAACGCCTGCGTTTTCCCTGACACTCCCAGAAAACGGACAGTTACCACCCACAAACGGCCTCTTCATGTCAATCAGCTTACGAATGGCTGTGCGATTGAAATTTTCGCACCAGCCTGTCGCTGTTTGGCATTGCGCAGTCTATCGATAATCACCCGCTGTACGAAAACGCACAGCAGCGATCAGGTCTGAATCAGGCCCAATATCATTCTGGTGTATTGCAAGCTTCAGGGGTTCATTTATCAATCTGAGGTTTTCCAATGGGATTAAAAAGCTGCGGTTAATTACATTATTAATTACAGTTATTAATATTACCAATCATTACAAATAATTGTTTGTCTTGTTTGTTGTGCGATAGGCATAGAAATAATTTAGCTTTTGGATGAATATTCTGAAAGCAATTTGAAAAGCTATTCTATTGTATGAACAAGTACAAATAATTGTCTAATGGTTCTAGTTGAACAAGGGTGTTCTGATTCAATAGATTGTTAAATGTATTGTTTATTTAAAAACAATGAAAAGTGGTGATGTGTATTTCACTTTTTATGTTATTAAATTAATACTTGTTTCTTGCATATTTCTTTTTGCTTTATACTATGAAAAGTGATTTGCTAATTGCGAGCTTGATTCATGTTTGGATGGAATTGCACAGCTGCAAGGAAGTGGCTGTGCAATTCCGTGTCAGTAAAATTCTAATGTAACAGGAGGGGTCTGTAGGAGATAGACGCCTCCTGATAGCATTTGCGAAATCCAAGTGCTGCGTCTGAGGACTCAGCCTCGGACCACCATTGGGACCATGAAGCCTACTCGGGCTGGCCGTAGGATCTGGACACCCGAGTCCAGGAAGTCTGTAACCGATAACGCAGACCCTGGACCCGTCACGCCTTCAAAATGCTTGCCCACCCCCAAACGCTGCAGCATGTCAATTATATCGCAGCTGATAGTTGGTTGCAAGCAACATCGCAAGACCTATACATGTGCAGAATGGATCTTGATCCTGTGCAGACCCCCAAACATCGTATTTGTACTAAAACCATTGGGTTTGCGTAGAAACATGAAAAAGGCCCTGTGAATGGGAAGGATACGTGTTGAGATAAATGTTTAATATCTGCTTTAATGTTTTACATTGCAAGGTGACAACTTTGATTGGATATTATTCATGTACATCCCTGTGTTGTGTTTAGCAACAATTACATGTACAGTACACCATGTCTTTAAGGAAAGTTTAAATGTATGTCAACCTGAGTACAAGTTTTACGTTTTATATAACCTTAACATCATCTCCATAAAATGTTATATAAGGCATTTTGCTACAGCTAAATTTATAGTCAGGAAAGCTCAGATGTATCTTATCTTAGTTTGAAGCTTCCTTCAATCAGCAATAGATAGTTTTCAGGCGGTCATTGGATTAGTGGACTTTGTCTTGAGATAATTAGGTCTTCTGTAAGTGGTGGATGAAAGTGCAGGTCAACCAGCAGGGTCCAATTTTGCTCAGATCAATATGTCTTCACTGTGTTAGTTTGCGGTCGATGCTTAGAGCAGCAGGGACACCAGGGAAACATTAACAAACTAACAAGCAGCACTACAAAGCCAGCACACACATTTTTAAATCTTAGGGCAAGCTGGCACCTAATTTGTTGTCTGCCACCCTTTCCGAGCCACAGGGCTCATATTGCACCCTGTTGTGGCATTGCTAGGGCTTATACACATTGGCTTCTAAAGACAGTGTATGTTTAGTTCAAAGTGTACATATACTTTGTCCTTGCTTGTAGGTATAAGCTTTTTCTTTGACTGTATGTAGCATAGTATACTGTGTGCTTTATACGCTTATCTGTGAACAAGCAGAAAAGAATGTGAAGTGAAAGTATGTTTAGGTTACTTGCATATTGGTCCACTTGCTTACAATACAACACATTACCAGGCTTTAATAACCTGTGTTAAATGCTTTATATTAAGGAGCTTTAGCTAATTTGAAGGATGTGCTTGTTTAATAAGAGCAAACATTTTTTATTATTAAATGGTATGCATTTATTAAGTCAACATTTAGTGTTGACAGTCATGTTGACATGGATAATATAAATATTGTGATGGACAAAATGTCGACTATGTGAAAATGTTGACGTTAGGCTTTTACACGCACATTGTCAACATTCTGACCATGTCAACATTTCATGAGATGAACGTGTTGACCTTATGTACTGAACCCTACTATTATTATTATGGTTGGATAGACAAGAGTAATTTGATCGAGAGTGGAAATTGGGACAGCAGTGGCACTAGTAAAGCAGGGGGTAAGTAAATGAGCAATCAATTGGGGTAATTTAACATTTTGCAGATATTTGTGTAAATAATCTGCAATGTACTGTATATGGATCACAGATCAAAAATTCCGGCCAATCTGGTAATGCTAGTGTATGTTTGCATTCTGCAGATTTGCACACCGTTTTAGTAAAATTATGAGCCTTTCAAGACTGGCAAATCTGTATTTGCTGAAAATGATCTGCAAATCTGTTAAGAAAATCTGTAATGTACGGGTGCAGATTGACGGATTGGGGAATCTGAAAATTGGGTAGAAAAATAACAGAATCTGTGTTTTTATTGTGTGTGATTATTGGAGTATGGGCCCCTGAATCCCAATGGTGGGTCGCAGCAAAGGAGGGTAAATAGTAGATAGATGGTCACATGAATCTAGTACAAAAGGAAATGTCAGAGGATGGAGAGGTAGATTTGGTTGTCAAAGTTGATAAACAGAATGAGCAAATAATTTCACTAAGAATAGGCGTACAGTGAGAAACACTGGAAGTGAGGAGAGTCTTGTGGGAACAGAAAGCTAGACGAGAGTATGCCCAAGAGATAGAGACACAGAAGGAGTGATTGAATAGGTGCGACTCAAACCAGTAAAGGTCCTGTTGGAGGAGTATAGAGAAGTGACTGTAATACTTTGCTGTAAGTAGATCATTGATCAGTTCTGTAGGGGTTGTCTCTGTGAAACGCTAGTGACAGAGACCCAATTGCAACAAGTGTCAGTGCTCAGCCAGAGAGAATGTGGACAACCCCAGATATTACATAGCCAGGCCCTTGCTCTACCATTTTCTCTATTTACCATACAATGACAGTGTCCTGTACACCTCTGATTGTGGCCCTGTCCTTAAAGTTACGGTTTGCCAGCCACAAATTCTTAGAACGATACAATGGAATAATTGATTGAATGAATCATTGTTTTATGGTATTATGTGCTCAATAGGAAGCATTAATATTCTGCATATGCTGGGGCATTTGACATTAAACAGTTGCCTATCCTAAGAGGTTGGGCATGTGTGACTGGCGGTCAGGAGACCGCCGGTCACAATATCAACGGCGGGATCCCGGCATTTACACAATATTGTACAAAGAATATTCTCTCTGCATATGTCAATTGTTTTAACCTAGATGTTTTGGATACAATTAAAGTTGACATGTCACTTAATGTACGAACAACTGGGAAAAATGTGAGACATAGCAGTGTCTAGTTGCTATCTAGCTGCCTGTCTACATTTTTCAGTAGAAATTCCTGAGCTAATCATATTATGATGTCTGAGGACAGCTTGTTAAAATTACAGGCAAATCCTCTACTTCACTGTAACAATCAGTACATGTTTTTTATGTATTGTAATTTGTGTCTACAAGTTATAAATAAAGCTGCAACATGTTACAGGCATTTGCAGAAGGAAAAATAAGATTTTACTTACCGATAAATCTATTTCTCGTAGTCCGTAGTGGATGCTGGGGACTCCGTCAGGACCATGGGGATTAGCGGCTCCGCAGCAGACAGGGCACAAAAATAAAGCTTTAGGATCAGGTGGTGTGCACTGGCTCCTCCCCCTATGACCCTCCTCCAAGCCTCAGTTAGGATACTGTGCCCGGACGAGCGTACACAATAAGGAAGGATTTTGAATCCCGGGTAAGACTCATACCAGCCACACCAATCACACCGTACAACTTGTGATCTGAACCCAGTTAACAGTATGACAACGTAGGAGCCTCTGAACAGACGGCTCACAACAAGAACAACCCGATTTTTTTGTAACAATAACTATGTACAAGTATTGCAGACAATCCGCACTTGGGATGGGCGCCCAGCATCCACTACGGACTACGAGAAATAGATTTATCGGTAAGTAAAATCTTATTTTCTCTAACGTCCTAGTGGATGCTGGGGACTCCGTCAGGACCATGGGGATTATACCAAAGCTCCCAAACGGGCGGGAGAGTGCGGATGACTCTGCAGCACCGAATGAGAGAACTCCAGGTCCTCTTTAGCCAGGGTATCAAATTTGTAGAATTTTACAAACGTGTTCTCCCCCGACCACGTAGCTGCTCGGCAGAGTTGTAATGCCGAGACCCCTCGGGCAGCCGCCCAGGATGAGCCCACCTTCCTTGTGGAATGGGCCTTGACAGATTTAGGCTGTGGCAGGCCTGCCACAGAATGTGCAAGTTGAATTGTGCTACAAATCCAACGAGCAATCGTCTGCTTAGAAGCAGGAGCACCCAGCTTGTTGGGTGCATACAGTATAAACAGCGAGTCAGATTTTCTGACTCCAGCCGTCCTTGAAATATATATTTTCAATGCCCTGACAACGTCCAGCAACTTGGAATCCTCCAAATCGCTAGTAGCCGCAGGCACCACAATAGGCTGGTTCAGGTGAAACGCTGACACCACGTTAGGCAGAAAATGAGGACGCGTCCGCAGTTCTGCCCTGTCCGAATGGAAAATCAGATATGGGCTTTTATACGATAAAGCCGCCAATTCTGACACTCTCCTGGCTGAAGCCAGGGCCAGTAGCATGGTTACTTTCCATGTAAGATATTTCAAATCCGCCGATTTGAGTGGCTCAAACCAATGGGATTTGAGAAAATCCAAAACTACATTAAGGTCCCACGGAGCCACTGGGGGCACAACCGGGGGCTGTATATGTAGTACTCCTTTTACAAAAGTCTGGACTTCAGGAACTGAAGCCAATTCTTTCTGGAAGAAAATCGACAGGGCCGAAATTTGAACCTTAATGGACCCCAACTTGAGGCCCATAGACAATCCTGTTTGCAGGAAATGTAGGAATCGACCCAATTGAAATTCCTCCGTGGGGGCCTTCCTGGCCTCGCACCACGCAACATATTTTCTCCAAATGCGGTGATAATGTTGTGCAGTCACCTCCTTCCTGGCTTTAACCAGTGTAGGAATGACCTCTTCCGGAATGCCTTTTTCCCTTAGAATTCGGCGTTCAACCGCCACGCCGTCAAACGCAGCCGCGGTAAGTCTTGGAATAGACACGGTCCCTGCTGAATCAGGTCCCGTCTTAGAGGTAGAGGCCACGGATTTTCCGTGAGCATCTCCTGAAGTTCCGGGTACCAAGTTCTTCTTGGCCAATCCGGAGCCACGAGTATCGTTCTTACTCCCCTTTGCCGTATAATTCTCAGTACTTTGGGTATGAGAGGCAGAGGAGGAAACACATACACTGACTGGAACACCCACGGTGTTACCAGAGCGTCCACAGCTATTGCCTGAGGGTCTCTTGACCTGGCGCAATACCTGTCCAGTTTTTTGTTGAGGCGAGACGCCATCATATCCACCTTTGGTTTTTCCCAACGGTTCACAATCATGTGGAAGACTTCTGGATGAAGTCCCCACTCTCCCGGGTGTAGATCGTGTCTGCTGAGGAAGTCTGCTTCCCAGTTGTCCACTCCCGGAATGAACACTGCTGACAGTGCTATCACATGATCTTCCGCCCAGCGAAGAATCCTTGCAGCTTCTGCCATTGCTCTCCTGCTTCTTGTGCCGCCCTGTCTGTTTACGTGGGCGACTGCCGTGATGTTGTCCGACTGGATCAACACCGGCTGACCCTGAAGCAGGGGTTTTGCCAGGCTTAGAGCATTGTAAATCGCTCTTAGCTCCAGTATATTTATGTGAAGAGACATCTCCAGGCTTGACCATACTCCCTGGAAGTTTCTTCCCTGTGTGACCGCTCCCCAGCCTCTCAGACTGGCATCCGTGGTCACCAGGACCCAGTCCTGTATGCCGAATCTGCGGCCTTCTAACAGATGAGCACTCTGCAACCACCACAGAAGAGACACCCTTGTCCGTGGCGATAAGGTTATCCGCTGATGCATCTGCAGATGCGATCCGGACCATTTGTCCAGCAGATCCCACTGAAAAGTTCGTGCGTGGAATCTGCCGAATGGGATTGCTTCGTAAGAAGCCACCATCTTTCCCAGGACTCTTGTGCATTGATGCACAGACACTTTTCCTGGTTTTAGGAGGTTCCTGACAAGTTCGGATAACTCCTTGGCTTTCTCCTCCGGAAGAAACACCTTTTTCTGAACCGTGTCCAGAATCATTCCCAGGAACAGCAGACGTGTTGTCGGGGTCAACTGAGATTTTGGAAAATTCAGAATCCACCCGTGTTGTTGCAGCACTACTTGGGTTAGTGCTACTCCGTCCTCCAGCTGTTCTCTGGACCTTGCCCTTATCAGGAGATCGTCCAAGTAAGGGATAATTAATACGCCTCTTCTTCGCAGAAGAATCATCATTTCGGCCATTACCTTGGTAAAGACCCGAGGTGCCGTGGACAATCCAAACGGCAGCGTCTGAAACTGATAATGACAGTTTTGCACCACGAACCTGAGGTACCCTTGATGTGAAGGGCAAATTGGGACATGCAGGTAAGCATCTTTTATGTCCAGGGACACCATAAAGTCCCCTTCTTCCAGATTCGCTATCACTGCTCTGAGTGATTCCATCTTGAACTTGAATTTTTGTATGTACAGGTTCAAAGATTTCAGATTTAGAATAGGTCTTACCGAGCCGTCCGGCTTCGGTACCACAAATAGCGTGGAGTAATACCCCTTTCCCTGTTGTAGGAGGGGTACCTTGACTATCACCTGCTGAGAAAACAGCTTGTGAATGGCTTCCAATACCGTCGCCCTGTCTGAGGGAGACGTTGGCAAAGCAGACTTCAGGAACCGGCGAGGGGGAGACTTCTCGAATTCCAACCTGTAACCCTGAGATACTACCTGCAGGATCCAGGGGTCCACCTGTGAGCAAGCCCACTGCGCGCTGAAATTCTTGAGTCGACCCCCCACCGCTCCTGAGTCCGCTTGTAAAGCCCCAGCGTCATGCTGAGGGCTTTGCAGAACCCGCGGAGGGCTTCTGTTCCTGGGAAGGAGCTGCTTGCTGCCCTCTCTTACCCTTTCCTCTGCCTCGGGGCAGATATGACTGTCCTTTTGCCCGCTTGTTCTTATAGGACCGAAAGGACTGCGGCTGAAAAGACGGTGTCTTTTTCTGTTGGGAGGGGGTCTGAGGTAAAAAGGTGGATTTCCCGGCAGTTGCCGTGGCCACCAAATCCGATAGACCGACGCCAAATAATTCCTCCCCTTTATACGGCAATACTTCCATATGCCGTTTGGAATCCGCATCACCTGACCACTGTCGTGTCCATAAACTTCTTCTGGCAGATATGGACATCGCACTTACTCTCGATGCCAGAGTGCAAATATCCCTCTGAGCATCTCGCATATAAAGAAAAGCATCCTTTAATTGCTCTAAAGTCTGTAAAATACTGTCCCTATCCAGGGTATCAATATTTTCAGTCAGGGAATCCGACCAGACCACTCCAGCACTGCACATCCAGGCTGAGGCGATGGCTGGTCGCAGTATAACACCAGTATGTGTGTATATACTTTTTAGAGTAGTTTCCAGCCTCCTATCAGCTGGATCCTTGAGGGCGGCCGTATCAGGAGACGGTAACGCCACTTGTTTTGATAAGCGTGTGAGCGCCTTATCCACCTTAGGGGGTGTTTCCCAGCGCGCCCTAACCTCTGGCGGGAAAGGGTATAATGCCAATAACTTTTTTGAAATTAGCCCTTTTCTATCTGGGTTAACCCACGCTTCATCACATACATCATTCAATTCCTCTGATTCAGGAAAAACTACAGGTAGTTTTTTCACCCCCCACATAATACCCCTTTTTGTGGTACTTGTAGTATCAGAGATATGCAAAGCCTCCTTCATTGCCGTGATCATATAACGTGTGGCCCTACTGGAAAATACGTTTGTTTCTTCACCGTCGACACTAGATTCAGTGTCCGTGTCTGGGTCTGTATCGACCGACTGAGGTAAAGGGCGTTTTACAGCCCCTGACGGTGTCTGAGACGCCTGGGCAGGTACCAACTGGTTTGACGGCCGTCTCATGTCGTCAACTGATTTTTGTAATGTGCTGACATTATCACGTAATTCCATAAACAAAGCCATCCATTCCGGTGTCGACTCCCTAGGGGGTGACATCACCATTACCGGCAATTGCTCTGCCTCCACACCAACATCGTCCTCATACATGTCGACACACACGTACCGACACACAGCAGACACACAGGGAATGCTCTATTGAAGACAGGACCCCACTAGCCCTTTGGGGAGACAGAGGGAGAGTTTGCCAGCACACACCCAAGCGCTATAATATATATGGGAACAACCCTATATAAGTGTTGTATCCTTATAGCAGCTTAAATATAGTAATATCGCCAAAAAAAAAGTGCCCCCCCTATCTGTTTTACCCTGTTTCTGTAGTGCAGTGCAGGGGAGAGTCCTGGGAGCCTTCCTCACAGCGGAGCTGAGCAGGAAAATGGCGCTGTGTGCTGAGGAGAATAAGCCCCGCCCCCTATTTCGGCGGGCTCTTCTCCGGAGTCTGTGAGATCTGGCAGGGGTTAAATACATCCATATAGCCTCAAGGGCAATATGTGATGTATTTTTAGCCATAAAAAGGTATTATACATTGCTGCCCAGGGCGCCCCCCCAACGCCCTGCACCCTCCGTGACCGCTGTGTGAAGTGTGCTGACAACAATGGCGCACAGCTGCAGTGCTGTGCGCTACCTCAGGAAGACTGAAAAGTCTTCTGCCGTCTGCTTCTGGACCTCTTCCATCTTCGGCATCTACAAGGGGGGTCGGCGGCGCGGCTCCGGGACGAACCCCAGGGTGAGACCTGTGTTCCGACTCCCTCTGGAGCTAATGGTGTCCAGTAGCCTAAGAAGTCAATCCATCCTGCACGCAGGTGAGTTCACTTCTCTCCCCTAAGTCCCTCGATGCAGTGAGCCTGTTGCCAGCAGGACTCACTGAAAATAAAAAACCTAAAAAACTTTTTCTAAGCAGCTCTTTAGGAGAGCCACCTAGATTGCACCCTGCACGGACGGGCACAAAAACCTAACTGAGGCTTGGAGGAGGGTCATAGGGGGAGGAGCCAGTGCACACCACCTGATCCTAAAGCTTTATTTTTGTGCCCTGTCTCCTGCGGAGCCGCTAATCCCCATGGTCCTGACGGAGTCCCCAGCATCCACTAGGACGTTAGAGAAATGTATTTACTTTTTGTAGGATGAGCTAATTCTGTTAAATTATAAAAAATATTATTATTTATTAAAATATTATTTATTTTCAGTGTTTATTTTTCAAACTAACATTTTACTGGTCACATTCCATTACGCAGGGGTTGTGTTATGCAGTCTCTTCTCCTGGGTAGAGACCAATGATCGGCCCGAAAGCAACCCCTGTGTAGCTAGCAGAAATTGGTTATTTTCCACACAACCCATTGGGCAATTGAATCTGCTATTATTATTATTATTATTATTATTATTATTATCATCCTTTATTTATATGGCGCCACAAGGGATCCGCAGCGCCCATTACACATTACATAATCAAATGAGCAAACAAGAAAACAGCACTTACAGTTCAAGACAATATAGGACAGGTATGGAAACCAGGGTTTAGGTGCCATCAAAGGGAGTATGGAGTATAAGATAGTATAAGTAAGAAAAGGAAAGGCACATGAGGAAAGAAGGCCCTGCTCTTGCGAGCTTACAATCTAAAAGGGATATGGGAAGACTATAAATATTATTCTGAAAGCTTCTACAGAAAATATTGCAAACATTGCTTGAAAAGTATACTTAAGTGCCATTGTCCTTTTCCGATCATCCTGTTATCGCCTCACATGTTATAGGTATGTAATAATGCTCACATAAGTAAATTGCTTTCAGACATGATCTATTGGTTATTGAGTGTTGGAAATACCTTAGACCAGGCATTCCCAACCGCGGTCCTCAAGGCACACCAACAGTGCAGGTTTTAGTAATATCCAGGCTTCAGCACAGATGGTTAAATCAAAATAACTGAGGTACTAATTAAATCACCTGTGTTCAAGCCTGGATATCACTAAAACCAGGACTGTTAGTGTGCCTTGAGGACCGAGGTTGGGAAACACTGCCTTAGACAGTAGAGCAACTGCATTTATTATTTCACATTCTAGGCATTATTAGGAAATGTTTGGCTTTAGTGTCATTGAATATCATCAATAGATTCTAACTGAAGACTGCTTTTAGTGGTTTATTAATGAACTTTACCTGGGCCAAGTTCTAAAATATATTTTGTCACATTCTATCACTACACAATACACTGTAATTTATTAACTGGATATGTGCTCACAATGGGCTCTACTCAGAGTTCACAGAAGTGAGCCGCAATTATACTGACGTTGTATACATAGAACTAAATATGGATAGTTGCCTGCTATTTTGACTTATATGCATCTATGTGACTGCACTGCTCCAATCCATAAACTTGCTTCCATAGTGCCATCATTATCAGTGCACACATGCGCCAGCCCTGATCTTGGTGCAAAACATCTATGTGAAATAGGGCCAACCTCCGCAGACTCACAACTCGGCATAAGCCGCAATTCCCTCATCACATCCTCACTAAACTCTGCATACTCGTGAAAGCCACATTACACCCATTTAGCCTAAATTGGAGATACATACAACTTGTAATCACGGCTAGATGCGTACCCACAGCTATAGAGCACATGCAGTGCGATAAATAACAAGATCTGTCCTGGGCCATATAGAGTGGGTCTGGGCCCAGGTACTGTAGGAGGCATGGCCATGCATCCTACAAAAAATATATATTTATAAAATACTACTTGCAGGCCTGCGCAGGGTAGAGGCACTGCTTGCCCCACAGCCAGGGGCAGATACAGGGTGGGCAGTCAATGAGCTTGGATAATTAGTTCCACCTCTGGCACCAGTGAATCTGTCTGATAGACAAACTTGCATGCAACTCTGCATCAGACCCAATGTGACCTGCTGCATCACTGTCTGGAGTCACAATTCTTTACGAATGTCCTGTCTGCTGATCTTAGATCACCCCTCACTGTCTAGCAGACTGAATTGAATTTTGTAAAAATTCTTGTTTATTACAGATTGTGCTGTAAATGTCCATAAAAATTGCAAAACATTACTCCCTGAGTGCACAAGCAGCAAGTCGAAGGTAATTGTTTTTGTGTGGTGTTTTATTTTGTATTGTGCTTTCTTTTTGTATTTTCTTTACCATTATACATTTTTGCTTCATAATATTAAATGGCAATACATTTGTTACATGTGGAGGACATTTTCTAGCATATTTGCTTTGCACATATTACATGCTTCGCTTCCTGACTAATGACATTACATTTTGTGTAAATGATCTTGAAGTTGCTTTATGGAGGAATTAACTTCAGTGTTGCATTTAGCGTAGGCCTATATCCAGCTTTGCCAGTGTCTACATTCAAGAACACAGACACCTGTAATTCGGCAGCATACATGGCCTAATTAAGATGCCGTTGCAATGCCAACACAGGAGCAATCCTTTTTGGTAACGGAACTGTGATGCATCGCAGATGCTAGGAACATCGATTCGCTGAATGCCTCCAGAGTGGCTGCGGAAGCTACCACTCTGGTGCCATGTTTTATGCTTACAAGATCGCAGTCACATGCCGGGACATGCCCCCAAAATGGTAACAATGCGCCTGCGTTTTTTGTAGGCACTCTGTTACATCCCCCAAATGGCCTCTTCCTGTTAATCACTCTGCGACTGATTCTGCCCTGGGAGCAGCATCGCAAAGGTACCACTGCAGCCATGATGCATATGCAGTCTATCGATAATTGCTCAGTTGCGTCACCATCACAGTTGCGACCACATCCGAATCAGGCTAACAGTATCCAAAAATTGTTCACACTGCTAAGCTTTTGTGACAAGTACACTACTAGTCATTAGAGATAAGCGGGTTCGGATTTAATGCCAGTTCGGTTTTATCCGTATTTTTCTTATTGGCTATCCAAAACACGTGACATCCGTGAGCCAATAAGATGCTGTTTTGAGATCCAAGTAAAACCGAACCCGCTCATCTCTACTAGTCATACAGGATACCACACATGCTATTTTGTGCATACCTTTGGTTTGGAATCTCCGACTATTTGATGTCAAGGAGTACATTTATTTTAATACAAAAATGGATGATCACCCTAATATTTCTTTTTCTAGCCACAAAGTGGCCATTGTCAGGTCAGCCTGCAATAGGTGATGGTATCACTAGCAAACAACAGTTTGTCAAAGATTTTCTTGTTTATCTAACAGAATAAATCAGAGCCATACCAAAGTGCCAGTAGCAGCAGACGTTAGCTTTTCAGCTCTTCACGTTAGTTCAATATGCACAGGCCTACATCAAGAGAAATGTAGTGAAAGAAAATAAATATGTAATTCTAGGAAGATTTAAAACCTGAATGCATTCACCCATAGCATGCTAGACCCAGGATATTTGCACCATATCAAGGTTAGTAGTCAAGGCTTTTCTTCTGTATGTCTTTGCAGAAGGACAGCTCCTATAAACCTGTAACATCTCCCCAAGTATCGTCTCTGACCTACAAAGGTAAAAGCCTGTTTTTGTCTTAATTGTAAATATTGTATCTACAGTGACTTAAGGGGTCCATACATCAGGGAAGTAACAGGGCAATTCCTGATGCTTGAATCAGCAAAATCCAACATGTTGGAAACTCTCGATTTGCTGATTCCGACCCAAAATAATTTTTATTGTCTGCTTTCCTGTAAAAAAATTAAGCTAGGTGGATTTTTTTTAAATCATAAAATATTAATACAGGTTGAGTATCCCTTATCCAAAATGCTTGGGACCAGAGGTATTTTGGATATGGGATTTTTCCGTATTTTGGAATAATTAGATACCATAATGAGATAACATGGTGATGGGACCTAAATCTAAGCACAGAATGCATTTATGTTACATATACACCACATACACACAGCCTGAAGGTCATTTTAGCCAATATTTTTTGTAACTTTGTGCATTAAACAAAGTGTGTCTACATTCACACAATTCATTTATGTTTCATATACACCTTATACACACAGCCTGAAGGTCATCTAATACAATATTTTTAATAACTTTGTGCATTAAACAAAGTTTGTGTACATTGAGCCATCAAAAAACAAAGGTCTCACTATCTCACTCTCACTCAAAAAAGTCCGTATTTCGGAATATTTGAATATGGGATACTCAACCTGTATTGTGTTATTAAAGTAATTAATCTGTACATTTTATATGTACTTTCTCTTCACTATGTGTTCTCTCTTGTGGTTTAAATACTGTATTTATCTAAAACTAATTTTGAGGTTGGGCACTGGGACCCTGTCTGTTTGTGAGGAGATTGAATAGATAACAAACAAAAAAAATACAATAAAAAAATGGCAATAACTTTACTTATATGAAGTCAGCTAGTATTTCTGAGTAGCACTCAGGTCTTGGGTTCGATTTCTATCAAGGCCCTATTGAGGTGGAGTGTGTATGTTCTCCCTATGTTTGCATGCATTTCCTCCGTGTACAGACAAGAAAAAATGTTTCCGCACAAGTCTAGTATGACTTAATCCCCATGTAACATATTAACCTTAAAGTGTGGGTATATTCATGAGGGGACGTGCTACCTACTACCTAAGGAACCTATATTGTATCGAAAAAGAGAAAGAAAAGAGGTAGCATTGTGGTGCACACAGTCAAAAATTGGCTATTAATTGATACCTTAAAACATAACTTTTATTGTTGTATTTCAAATAAACTCCCCACTTATCTAAAAAGCGAAATATTAAAAAATAGAGAAAAGTAAGAGATGAAATATTAAAATCTGGCACTGAGGCACCTGATATGGCTCCTATTAATGTTCAATAATAGATCTAAATATCAATAATAATATTGTGTGGTGGTATATCAATTGTCACCACTGTGTATATTGTGTAGTGATCCACTAATCGACACCAATAAGAACGGTGACGGAAAAACACTCCTCATATATTTAATCCATATTATTATATAATTAGGGAGTGATACAAGGGTTATTATGATATGTGTTTATCACTGAATGATAGAGTACTATGTCTCCCCCATACACTGTTGCAAAAAATGTGTTCTTCTAAGTTCTCCACTGTTAGGTAGTAGCAGAACAGATTACTGTAACAATAATGTAACAAATACGCTATGCATTCCTTTATCTTTATCTGTGGTGCAGGACATCATCTGCAATACTTGTTATTCACAATGTCTGGATGATTATTCCTGGTGAACGTGTTACAATCTGCATTGGTGCAGAATACCAAGGATAATAGAGGTGACAGAGTAATTGATTGATTAAATAATAATTGCTTCACTGATTATTCTGTCCTCTTTGTGCTGTTTGAATCTATGATAAATTGCAGAGTGGATACCCAACACGTCTCAATAAGGAATTGACAATTCTCTTCCAAATAGATGCAAGGGATTGTCATCCCATTCATATGCTACCCATATGGTTAATTATAGGTGTTATTAATCCCATATAATTGATTGCTCTTAAGGGTATGTGGTGAACCATCTGGTTTGGTTACCATTTAAACATGATTATATTACTGACGCGTTATCTGTCTTGCACTCGTCAGTTATTATACTGTATATGCAATAATCAATCGCCAGTATCTACTTATATATTAGACTAGAAACAATCTGTTGCGGTCACATAGATTATGTTAAATGGAAATACCCGTCTGCACAGTGCTAGACTAGAAATAACATGTGTCTCATATTGGGGGCAATGTTGTATTGCATAAACATTTGCACCCACAGTTAGACAGTGTTTCTTGCTATATTGGACTAACACTGATCAGCTAAGTTCACGTTAGCCGTGCTACATGAAACGGCATTAAGTAATCCTGGTCTGCACAATGTTACAAACGATCATGAATCTCTTACAGTGAAAGAGACTAGAGATATCATGTGTCTCCTATTCAGGGGAGCAGTGTTATGGTTTATTAACCCTTGCAACCTCGGTTAGATCACTTTAATAACACTAACATATATTATATACACAATATCATTAGGAGCCTATCTAGGGCCGTCAGCGCCTGACTCCAATGCGCATTTCGCCCGTAGCTTAATCATGGAGCTGACCCAACTGTGGGGTCTGCCAAGTATATATAAGGGTATGTGTGTCCGTTAAAATTCGTACTGACCAATTAGAGCCGCTCTGGATGTAAACGCGGCTCATGCGTCTCATGCTAGTCGCTCGCCGAGTTACCGACAGGGCTGAGCAATAGAGCTCCTATCTTACTCAATACGTAACTAATGCCGTTCATCCCGTTAGTATGAGCCTATGCACATTAAAAATTATTATCCTCATGCTAAAAGGTACATTCGAGCAGTAGGATAAATCGGAAGGCAACAATAGGAGTGTCTTCATAGTTAAATTGATATTATATTGATGGGCAACCTGAAATTACTATCTCAATATAGTCGTATATAAATCAGTTGCAGCGTTGCTAACAATGTTAGAAAACCAAACCTAATTGATCAAAAAAAAATTTATGTTTACCAAAATTACCAAAATTCGTGTTAATATCAAATGTCTATACTATTAAGGTTAATATGCCTTATCTCCAGCCTACAAATATCTATGCATATTAAAGTGCAATCATAATTAAACCTATGACTCTCTTTATTGGACTACAAGTGAAGTGTGGACAAAAACAATAATAAAAAAATAAAAATATATATATATGAAAGTGATGAAAAATATAATGTAAGGGAGGGATATTAATTACCCATCTAAGACCCTCCAGAAAAAATATATATGTGAGGAGAATAAAAGAGAGATATCACATTCCAGAACCTCCAAAAAAAAAACGGGGGTGTATAAAGGGAAAATAACAAAAAGATTAATGGATGCTTGTAATAGCTTCCATTCATGTATTGAACAAATATATGTGTTAAATAAATCAGGATATTGATCCAAAAGGTTACAAATTTCTATAATTTTGGTCTACTATGATTAGGAAACAAAAATTAATTATCTATGAATACACACTAATTGTGCAATTGATCTATTTTTATTGTTTAATAACAACTACATCCAGAGTAAATATTGAATAAACTATAATGCTCCCAGGTATATCTGTTCTCATAAGAAGGCAGAATAACTGATGTTCTCATTCAGTCCATTTGGTTGGATGCTTCCCATCAAGAAGATGAGACGTGCTTCTCTCCTCAGCAGTTGATTAGTCATGTTTCCTCCCCTATTGTCTGATTTGACTCTTTCCATCGCAAAGGCCTTTGCGTCATGCTGAAGGCTTAGAGGAAGCAGAACCGAGGTTCTGTTCCTGTGAACCTGCAGTTGCTGGTTTTCTGAGTTTACCTCTATTGCCTTTGAAGGCCGTAGAAGAACCTTTAGGTTTGTTTTTAAACTTCACTGTCCGAAAGGACTGCAGAGTTGGAGCAGTGTAGGATTTTCTAGCCGGGGGAGCTGCGGAAGGTATGTAGACTTACCCGCCATAGCCTTGGACATCCATGTATCCAGTTCATCTCCAAAAAGGGCTTCACCTGTGAAAGGTAGGCTTTCCTGGAATCTGCGTCTGCAGTCCACTGGCGTAGCCACAAGCCCATGCGTGCTGACACTGCCATGGCAGTGGTGCGTGCATTGAGTAAACCAATTTCCTTTATGGCCCCCACCATAAAGTTAGCAGAATCATGTATATGCTGTAGGAGTAAAATTACCCCCCCCCCCCTGGATAATGAATCTAACCGGCCAATTAGATTACCTGACTATTTTGCAATGGCCCTAGAGATCCATGCACAAGCTATAGTGGGTCTCTGGGCCAACCCCGCAACTGTGTACAGAGATTTGAGAGTGGTCTCAATCTTGCGGTCTGCAGCATCCTTCCAGGAAGCTGCCCCAGGGACAGGTAAAACTATCTTACGTGACAGCCTAGAAACCGATGCATCAACTATCGGTGGGTTTTCCCATTTTTTTCATATCATCTTGAGGAAATGGGGAGGATGTGAGTAACCGTTTTGGGACCTGAAACTTCTTGTCAGGATTTATCCAAGTTGCTTCAAGTAGGGAATTCCTTAGATGCAGGGAAAGTAGCTGAGGATTTCTTTTCCACGTTAAAATAAGATTCCTCCTCGTCCTCTGACACCTTATCAGGAATGTGCAGGACATCTCTAATAGCGTCTATCAGGGCCTGTATACCATGTGACAAAGCTGCATCTCCCCCTCCCGAGTCCACCTCACCCTCCTCTGGGTCTGATACATCATCATCATCATCATCATCATCGGTATCAGCCTACATGATTTGGGCCAGAGTACGCTTCTGTGGACAAATGGCAGGGGTCTGAGATGCTGGAATGACCACTGAATCTCTATTCATGAGGTCATCAACAGATTGCCTTAAGTATTGCGTCTCCTTCTCATTTTGGGATAATTTGTGTGAAATATTTGAAATCATCCCTTTTAATGAATCTAACCATACTGGTTCAGATCCACTAGCCTGAGAATGTGTACTATCCTGAGTACACTGCAGTGATCCCTCAAAAAAAACACTCTGGTGTGCATGATACTCCTTTGACATAGTAAATGTGAAAGAACACACACACACACACACACACACACACACACACACACACACACACACACGAATATAGGTTAAAAGCACAGTTAACCGACACAGAGCCCTTCCAGTGAGACACAGAGTGTAATGGAGCCAGCCACACAGCACCCCTGTAGCTAAAGAACAAGGTTAGCTGGGTCGCAAACTAAGTATCCTTAATAGGGCTTAGTACACCAAATACTGCTCCCCCCCCCTGCTATGACCCCCTGATACCTTGGAGGTGTTCTGGAGTCCTTGTGGAGGTGCCAGTCCCCACTATCAAATTCTTAACGTGCCCATGGCTCCTGGTGTACCCATCTATACCCCATACTAATAAGGACCCCAGTATCCTCTAGAATGTAAGAGAAAATTGTTCTGAGAAAAAGTTCTATTTTCCTATCCACTGCATCCTAAAGGGAGGATACAGACGTAATGGGTAATGTAGAGCTTTTCACTAAACAAGCTATATGAGCATCTACTGAAGGGGCACTTACAACTTAGTACATTCTCCCTGTGGTAGGGTAGAGAGAAGCCAGCTTTCTTTCTTGGTAACTGAAACTTCTTCCTGTTCGGTGTACTCCAAGCCTCACGCATAAGTTCCGTGAGCTGGTCTGACTGAGCTGGTCTGACTCTCTTAAAGACTGGACCTTTAGGCTTAGAAGCCGGCTCCTCTTACTCTATGTTAAAGACAGTTTTAACTGTCCTAACTAAAGCGGGAACATCCACATTGACGCATTGCCCCTGACGCAGAACCAGGGTCTGAGGCATAGGTGTCATCTGCCTTTTCAGGGGATATCTCAGAATCCAAAGCTTGTGCTGGCTGAGATGAAGGTGCCCGTCTAAGCTCTTTAGAGCCTTCTGGCCACTCACTTTGTAACACTTCTTGAAAGGCGACTGACGTCTGTGCTAAGCTCTGGACAGACTGTGAAAACATGTCCATCCTAGGAGGCTGCATTGGAGGAGCCAACAAACCAGGCTGAAACTGTTGAGGCAATCCCTGTTGTGCAGACAGAGTAGGAGCTGGCAAGCGTTCTACTAACTGCATCATAACCAGAGATAAAGAAATCACCCATGGTGGTTCTTGAACAGGCACTGATGTGACAGTCTGTTGTGGTGGTCATAATACCTTAAATATAGACTGTCCTGTCCTGTACTCAGGGTCTAAGCCAGCCAAACATGATCTGCATGTAATCGGTATACGAGTTTTAGCCCCCACCTTGCCTTTAGACATAGTTAATAAACACAATGTGTAATTACTAAATATGCAAGGCGACACCCTTTCCAATTTACATGTAAATGTGAGGTACAATAAAGACCTTTAAACACCTGGTATGGGTTACAGGAGAGGAAATACAATATAAATATATACAGTACAGCATGTATTTGAAAAGCACAAACAGCAGTACCTAGCAAGTCACATACAATGCATATAATTTGGGCACTGAATCAACTACACAAGCTTCATAAGTGCTATATTACATGGCCCGTGGGAGAGGTATACAGGATTACTAGATACCAGACCTGGCTCATGAGACTTGCTGTGGCAGGCTTGTGTAACAGTAGCTGCTGAGTGTCTCACTGGGGGAGAAGGGTAGAAGTAGCAGATCAAAAAGGAGGGAAAATCCTCAGAGGAATCTTTTTTTTTTTTTGTTAAAATAAATACTGTAGTCAAATTTGGGGTACATAAAAATGCCCACAAGTTGATTTGTGAGTCATTTGAAGCCACTTTAAAAAATTATTTCAAAAACACTTGTAACTCCCTGCAGTCTAAAAAATACCTGTCCCATCCATACAGCACCCCAGTATACATTGTAGTACCTGTTTCACATCTTTAAACCCATTATTCTGCATTTTGGAAAATACTACCCCAATAATGACATGTGCTTTTAAGATTGTCAAGATTTCAGACTGAACAATGCTTGCTCCCAAACCAGCCTTCTGATTACCTCACATGCTGGAGAAAGCTTTCCCAGGAGAGACTGTGGCATGTGAATAGCATCTAAAACCACAGTTTGTTTGCTTTCTAAACATACAATATAAATAAAAAAATATTTGACATCATTTATTATGGTGACAAAGTCCTTCTTAAGATAATGTTATTAGTATGGGGTACAAGTTATCATACATTGTTGATAAAGAATGCAAATATTCACTCAGAAATGTTAACTACAAAAAGTACAGTTGCAACAAAAAGTATGTGAACCCTTTGGAATTTCCTGGATATGTGCATAAATTGGTCATAAAATGTGATCTGATCTTCATCTAAGTCACAACAATAGACAAACACAGTCTGTTGAAACTAATACCACACAAACAATTATATGTTCTCATGTTTTTATTGAACACACCATGTACACATTCACAGTGCAGGGTGGACAAAGTATGTGAACCCTTGGATTTAATAACTGGTTGACCCTCCTTTGGCAGCAATAACCTCAACCAAACGTTTCCTATAGTTGCATATCAGACCTGCACAACGGTCAGAGGGAATTTTGGACCATTCCTCTTTACAAAACTGTTTCAGTTCAGCAATATTCTTGGGTTGTCTGGTGTGAATCGCCCTCTTGAGGTCATGCCACAGCATCTCAATCGGGTTGAGGTCAGGACTCTGACTGGGCCACTCAAGAAGGCGTATTTTCTTCTGTTGAAGCCATTCTGTTGTTGATCTACTTCTGTGCTTTGGGTCGTTGTCCTGTTGCATCACCTATCTTCTGTTGAGCTTCAATTGGTGGACAGATGGCCTTAAGTTCTCCTGCAAAATGACTTGATAGACTTGGGAATTCATTTTTCCGTCGATGATAGCAATCTGTCCAGGCCCTGAGGCAGCAAAGCAGCCCCAAACCATGATGCCCCCTCCACCATACTTCACAGTTGGTATGCTGTGCCTTTTTCCTTTTTTTCTCCACACATAGTGTTGTGTGTTTCTTCTAAACAACTCAACTTTGGTTTCATCTGTCCACAGAATATTTTGCCAGTAGTGCTGTGGAACATTCAGGTGCTCTTTTGCAAATTTCAAAATGTGCAGCAATGTTTTTTTTGGACAGCAGTGGATTCCCCCGTGGTGTCCTCCCATGAACTCCATTCTTGTTCTGTGTTTTACGTATGGTAGATTCGTCAACAGAGATGTTAGCATGTGGCAGAGATTTCTGTAAGTCTTTAGCTGACACTCTAGGATTCTTCACCTCATTCAGCATTCTGCGCTGTGCTCTTGCAGTCATCTTTACATCTTCCTAGGGAGAGTAGCAATAGTGCTAAACTTTCTCCATTTATAGACAATTTGTCTTAACATGGACTGATGAACATCAAGGCTTTTAGAGATACTTTTGTAACCCTTTCTAGCTTTATGCAAGTCAACAATTCTTAATCGTAGGTCTTCTGAGAGCTCTTTTCTGCGAGGCATGGTTCACATCAGGCAATGCTTCTTGAGAATTGATAACTCAAAACTGGTGTGTGTTTTTAAGGGGCAGGGCAGCTTTAACCAACACATCCAATCTCGTCTCATTGATTGGACTCCAGGTTGGCTGACTCCTGACTCAAATTAGCTCTTGGAGAACTCATTAACCTAGGGGTTCACATACTTTGTCCACCCTGCACTGTGAATATTTACATGGTGTGTTCAATAAAAACATGAGAACATATAATTGTTTGTGTGGTATTAGTTTCAGCAGACTGTTTGTCTGTTGTTGTGACTTAAGGGCCCCATACACTACAGCGATATGTCTGAGTCTGAAGTCGGATGTAATTTCCCTTGAACTCCCCCGGAACCTTCCCGGGAGTGATTCCATATGATTTGGTACTTTTGTGCTATTTTTGCATTAGATATATTGCATGAGATTGATGAAGCCGCTATACATCGCATGCAATATATTGTACGGCATACACATACGATTGTACACAATTTCATACAATATATCAGACGGATATATCGGAATTGTATGAAATCGTGTAAAATCGTACTAGTCTATGGGGCCCTTTAGATGAAGATCAGAACACATTTTATGACCAATTTATGCACAAATCCAGGAAATTCCCAAGGGTTCACATACTTTTTCTTGCAACTGTAAGAACTTGCATCTTCAGATGTGTAATTATGTGGCAAATGTACCTGTTGTTAGATGACTTTTAAACACTCTAGCAGAAATGTACAACGTGTCTTTTATTTATTATCTCTTTCCCACCAAAAATAGGATTTTAATTACCTACCGGAAAATCCTTTTCTCGTAGTCCATAAAGGATGCTGGGGTTCCATTTAGTACCATGGGGTATAGACGGGTCCTTTGGGAGCCACTGGCACTTTAAGAGTTTAACAGTGTGGGCTGGCTCCTCCCTCTATGCCCCTCCTACCAGACTTAGTCTAGAAACTGTGCCTGAGGAGATGGACATACTTCGAGAGAAGGAAATACAGATAGTGGTGAGATACACACCAGCTCACACCGAATCGAAAAAACCATGCTGACCAGCATGCAACATGGAGAAACCATGCTAACCAGCATGCACCATGAAGAAATCATGCAAAACCGCATGAAACATGAAGAAATCATGCCAACCATCATGCAACACGAAGAAGACATGTTATCTAGCATGCAACAGGAAGCAACCATGCCAATCAGCATGTAACCTGAAGAAACCATGCTAACCGTGCATGAAAGAGGAACAGCAACAGCTGAACCAATACTTAACCAAGTAGCAACGCAGGAAAACGAAGCACTGGGCGGGCGCCCAGCATCCTCTACGGACTACGAGAAAAGGATTTATCGGTAGGTAAAATCCTATTTTCTCTTACGCCCTAGAGGATGCCGGGGTTCCATTTAGTACCATGGGGATGTACCAAAGCTTCCAGTATGGGAGGGAGAGTGCTAAGGATCCTGCAGAATGGAGTGACCAGTATTTTCTGATAACATGCTGCATTCATCTTGCTATCAATTTTGACCAAGTTTAAAGTGCCTTTGTAGATCACACATCCCCAAAACATCAGCGATCCACCTCCGTGTTTCAAAGTACGAATGGTGTACCTTTCATAATAGGCCTTGTTGACTCCTCTCCAAATGTAACGCTTATGGTTGTGTCCAAAAAGTTCAATTTTGGTCTCATCACTCCAAGTGACTTTGTTCCAGAAGTTTTGAGGCTTGTCTCTGTGCTGTTTGGAATATTGTAAGCGGGCTGCTTTGTGGCATTTGCGTAGTAATGGCTTTCTTCTGGCGACTCGACCATGCAGCCCATTTTTCTTCAAATGCCTCCTTATTGTGCATCTTGAAACAACCACACCACTTTTTTTCAGAGTCCTGTATTTAAGCTGACGTTATTTGTGGATTTTTCTTTGCATCCCGCACAATTTTCCTGGCAGTTGCGGCTGAAATTTTTGTCGGTCTACCTGACCGTGATTTGGTTTCCCTCAGAATCCCTCATTTTCCACTTCTTAATTAGAGTATGAACACTGCTGATTGGCATTCTCAATTGCTTGGATATCTTTTTATATCCCTTTCCTGTTTTATACAGTTCAATTACCTTTTCCCGCAGATCCTTTAACAAATCTTTTGCTTTCCCCATGACTCAGAATCCAGACACGTCAGTGCAGCACTGGATGAAAGATGCAAGGGTCTTTCAGGAGTCCAAAAACTCATTGACCTTTTATACTGTAAATGCTGATTTACTTACAGGACTAAAAGCAATACCTTAATACACTCAATACACTTAAAATAAGAATTTACTCACCGGTAATTCTATTTCTCGTAGTCCGTAGTGGATGCTGGGAACTCCGTAAGGACCATGGGGAATAGACGGGCTCCACAGGAGACTGGGCACTCTAAAAGAAAGATTAGGTACTATCTGGTGTGCACTGGCTCCTCCCTCTATGCCCCTCCTCCAGACTTCAGTTAAGGAAACTGTGCCCGGAAGAGCTGACACAACAAGGAAAGGATTTGGAATCCAGGGTAAGACTCATACCAGCCACACCAATCACACTGTACAACTTGTGATAACCATACCCAGTTAACAGTATGAACAACAACTGAGCCTCAGTAACAGATGGCTCATAACAATAACCCTTTAGTTAAGCAATAACTATATACATGTATTGCAGAGAGTCCGCACTTGGGACGGGCGCCCAGCATCCACTACGGACTACGAGAAATAGAATTACCGGTGAGTAAATTCTTATTTTCTCTGACGTCCTAGTGGATGCTGGGAACTCCGTAAGGACCATGGGGATTATACCAAAGCTCCCAAACGGGCGGGAGAGTGCGGATGACTCTGCAGCACCGAATGAGCAAAGGCAAGGTCCTCCTCAGCCAGGGTATCAAACTTGTAGAACTTAGCAAATGTGTTTGAACCCGACCAAGTAGCAGCTCGGCAAAGCTGTAAAGCCGAGACCCCTCGGGCAGCCGCCCAAGAAGAGCCCACCTTCCTTGTGGAATGGGCTTTTATCGATTTAGGATGCGGTAACCCTGCCGCAGAATGAGCCTGCTGAATCGTGTTACAGATCCAGCGCGCAATAGTTTGCTTTGAAGCAGGAGCACCCAGCTTGTTGGGTGCATGCAGGATAAACAGCGAGTCAGTTTTCCTGACTCCAGCCGTCCTGGCTACAAAGATTTTCAAAGCCCTGACTACATCCAGTAACTTGGAGTCCTCCAAGTCCCGAGTAGCCGCAGGCACCACAATAGGTTGGTTCAAATGAAACGCTGATACTACCTTAGGGAGAAATTGGGGACGAGTCCTCAATTCTGCCCTGTCCATATGGAAGATCAGATAAGGGTTTTTACATGACAAAGCCGCCAATTCTGACACACGCCTAGCCGAAGCTAAGGCCAATAGCATGACCACTTTCCACGTGAGATATTTCAGCTCCACGGTCTTAAGTGGCTCAAACCAGTGGGATTTCAGGAAATCCAACACAACGTTAAGATTCCAAGGTGCCACTGGAGGCACAAAAGGGGGCTGAATATGCAGCACTCCCTTAACAAACGTCTGAACTTCAGGCAGTGAAGCCAGTTCTTTTTGAAAGAAAATAGATAGGGCCGAAATCTGGACCTTTTTGGACCCCAATTTTAGGCCCATAGTCACTCCTGACTGTAGGAAGTGCAGAAATCGCCCCAGCAGGAATTCCTCTGTTGGGACCTTCCTGGCCTCACACCAAGCAACATATTTCCGCCATATGCGGTGATAATGATTTGCTGTCACATCCTTCCTAGCTTTTATCAGCGTAGGAATCACTCCATCCGGAATGCCCTTTTCCATTAGGATCCGGCGTTCAACCGCCATGCCGTCAAACGCAGCCGCGGTGAGTCTTGGAACAGACAGGGCCCCTGCTGTAACAGGTCCTGTCTGAGAGGCAGAGGCCATGGGTCCTCTGAGATCATTTCTTGTAGTTCTGGGTACCAAGTTCTTCTTGGCCAATCCGGAACGATGAGTATAGTTCTTACTCCTCTCTTTCTTACTATCCTTAGTACCTTGGGTATGAGAGGAAGAGGAGGGAACACATAAACCGACTGGTACACCCACGGTGTCACTAGTGCGTCCACAGCTATCGCCTGAGGGTCCCTTGACCTGGCGCAATATTTTTTTAGCTTTTTGTTGATGTCCACCTGTGGCCGTTCCCAACGGTTTACAATCTGCGTGAAGACTTCTGGATGAAGTCCCCACTCTCCCGGGTGGAGGTCGTGCCTGCTGAGGAAATCTGCTTCCCAGTTGTCCACTCCCGGAATGAACACTGCTGACAGTGCTAGCACGTGATTCTCCGCCCATCGAAGAATCCTTGTGGCTTCTGCCATCGCCATCCTGCTTCTTGTGCCGCCCTGGCGGTTTACATGGGCGACCGCCGTGATGTTGTCTGATTGAATCAGCACTGGTTGGTTTTGAAGCAACCTCGAGAAGATGCGCACTCTGCAGCCACCACAGCAGAGACACCCTGGCCCTTGGGGACAGGGTGATCAACCGATGCATCTGAAGATGCGATCCGGACCATTTGTCCAACAGATCCCACTGAAAGATCCTTGCATGGAACCTGCCGAAGGGAATTGCTTCGTAAGAAGCCACCATCTTTCCCAGGACTCGCGTGCAGTGATGCACCGACACCTGTTTTGGTTTCAGGAGGTCCCTGACCAGAGATGACAATTCCTGGGCCTTCTCCACCGGAGAAACACCTTCTTCTGTTCTGTGTCCAGAATCATGCCCAGGAAAAGCAGACGCGTCGCAGGAATCAGCTGCGACTTTGGGATATTCAGAATCCAGCCGTGCTGTTGCAACACTTCCCGAGAGAGTGCTACGCTGACTAACAACTGCTCTCTGGACCTCGCCTTTATAAGGAGATCGTCCAAGTACGGGATAATTATAACTCCCTTCTTCCGAAGGAGTATCATCATTTCGGCCATTACCTTGGTAAATACTCTCGGTGCCGTGGACAGACCAAACGGCAACGTCTGGAATTGGTAATGACAATCCAGTACCACAAACCTGAGGTACTCCTGATGAGGTGGGTAAATGGGGACATGCAAGTAAGCATCCTTGATGTCCAGCGACACCATAAAATCCCCCTCTTCCAGGCTTGCAATAACCGCCCTGAGCGATTCCATTTTGAACTTGAACTTCCTTATATAAGTGTTCAAGGATTTTAAATTCAGAATGGGTCTCACCGAACCGTCTGGTTTCGGTACCACAAACATTGTGGAATAGTAACCCCGTCCCTGTTGAAGGAGGGGAACCTTGATTATCACGTGCTGGAGGTACAGCATGTGAATTGCCGCCAGTACTACCTCCCTTTCCCTGGGAGCAGCTGGCAAGGCTGATTTGAGGTAACGGCGAGGGGGAGTCGCCTCTAACTCCAGCTTGTATCCCTGAGATACAATTTGTACAGCCCAGAGATCCACCTGTGAGCGAACCCACTGGTTGCTGAAGTTTCGGAGACGCGCCCCCACCGCACCTGGCTCCGCCTGTGGAGCCCCAGCGTCATGCGGTGGACTTAGAGGAAGCGGGGGAGGATTTTTGTTCCTGGGAACTGGCTGCCTGGTGCAGCTTCTTTCCTCTACCCCTGCCTCTGGGCAGAAAGGATGCGCCTCTGACCCGCTTGCCTTTCTGAGGCCGAAAGGACTGTACATGATAATACGGTGCTTTCTTAGGCTGTGAGGGATCCTGAGGTAAAAAAGTTGACTTCCCAGCTGTTGCTGTGGATACGAGGTCCGAGAGACCGTCCCCAAACAATTCCTCACCCTTATAAGGCAAAACCTCCATGTGTCTTTTAGAATCAGCATCACCTGTCCACTGCCGAGTCCATAATACTCTCCTGGCAGAAATGGACATTGCATTAATTCTAGATGCCAGCAGGCAAATATACCTCTGTGCATCCCGCATATATAAGACGACGTCTTTTATATGTTCGATGGTTAGCAAAATAGTATTCCTGTCGAGGGAATCAATGTTGTCTGACAGGGTATCAGACCATGCTGCTGCAGCACTACACATCCATGCTGAAGCAATAGCAGGTCTCAGTATAGTACCCGAGTGTGTATACACAAACTTCAGGATAGCTTCCTGCTTTCTATCCGCAGGTTCCTTTAGGGCGGCCGTATCCTGAGACGGCAGTGCCACCTTTTTTGATAAGCGTGTGAGCGCCTTGTCCACCCTAGGGGATGTTTCCCAACGTAACCTGTCCGTTGGCGGTAAAGGGTACGCCATCAGTAACCTCTTAGAAATCACTAGTTTCTTATCGGGGGAACTCCACGCTTCTTCACACAATTCATTTAATTCATCAGATGGGGGAAAAGACACTGACTGCTTTTTCTCCCCAAACATAATACCCTTCTTGGTAGTAACCGGGTTAACATCAGAAATGTGCAATACATTTTTCATTGCAGTAATCATGCATTGGATGGCCTTTGTAGACTGTACATTTGTCTCATCCTCATCCACACTGGAGTCAGACTCCGTGTCGACATCTGTGTCTACCATCTGAGCTAGCGGGCGTTTTTGAGCCCCTGATGGCCTCTGAGACGCTTGGGCAGGCGCGGGCTGAGATCCCGGCTGTCCCAAGGCTGCTGCGTCATCGAACCTTTTATGTAAGGAGTTGACACTGTCTGTTAAGACCTTCCACATATCCATCCAATCCGGTGTCGGCCCCGTCGGGGGCGACACCACACTTATCTGCCCCTGCTCCGCCTCCACGTAACCCTCATCAAACATGTCGACACAGCCGTACCGACACACCGCACACACACAGGGAATGCTCAGACTGAGGACAGGACCCCACAAAGTCCTTTGGGGAGACAGAGAGAGAGTATGCCAGCACACACCACAGCGCTATATAACACAGGGATTTACACTATAATGAGTGATTTTTCCCAATAGCTGCTTATTATCCTATTTGCGCCTAAATTTATGTGCCCCCCCTCTCTTTTTTACCCTTCTCGTACAGGATACTGCAGGGGAGAGCCTGGGGAGCGTCCTTTCAGCGGAGCTGTGAAGAGAAAATGGCGCTGGTGTGCTGAGGAAGAAGGCTCCGCCCCCTCAGCGGCGGGCTTCTCCCGCGTTTTGTATAGCTTAATGGCGTTTTTTTTTACACATATACAGTCTCCCAGACTGTATTATGTGTATTTAGTGCCAAAAGGTATTCTTATTGCTGCCCAGGGTGCCCCCCCCCCCCCCCCCCCCAGCACCCTACAGTGACCGGAGTGTGTGGTGTGCAGTGGGAGCAATTGCGCACAGCTGCAGTGCTGTGCGCTACCTTAATGAAGACAGGAGTCTTCTGCCGCCGATTTAATCTGTTCTTCTGTCTCTGCAAGGGGGACGGCGGCGCGGCTCCGGACGATCGAGGTCAGGCCCTGTGTTCGAACCCTCTGGAGCTAATGGTGTCCAGTAGCCTAAGAAGCACAAGCTATCTGCAAGCAGGTAGGTTTGCTTCTCTACCCTCAGTCCCACGTAGCAGTGAGTCTGTTGCCAGCAGATCTCACTGAAAATAAAAAACCTAACACTTTTTTTCTAGCAAGCTCAGGAGAGCACACTAGGAGCACCCAGCTCTGGCCAGGCACAGATTCTAACTGAGGTCTGGAGGAGGGGCATAGAGGGAGGAGCCAGTGCACACCAGATAGTACCTAATCTTTCTTTTAGAGTGCCCAGTCTCCTGCGGAGCCCGTCTATTCCCCATGGTCCTTACGGAGTTCCCAGCATCCACTAGGACGTCAGAGAAATTCGAGCCGCTGTATGTGATCTTTAACCTACATACCTTTTACACAGTTAGCGTACGAAGGCCCGTACCGTGTACGCACTTTACGTACACACACCGCGACGTACGTACAAAGTACACGCAGTGCATACACACACAGACCGACACACTGAGAGCACAATGCAGCTACACGTGTGTCTGAAATACACTTTAAACCCTTAGCAGGAAGGAGACACGACACCAATTGTATTTAAGATGTTGGGATCCGACCCACCAACATATAATTGCTGAAAGGGGGTTACAACAGATATACAATCACAATAACAGAAAAGAGGCTACAATCAATGGTACATACGTTTGGTTTCGCCAGCGCCACACGCTCCGGTGCTCAGTCAATCTAGCAAGATGACCTTCAGAGAGAGATGAATGACCGGCTAAGCAGCTTGGCATTTATACAGTTGGTCAAAACACAATACAATAGAAACTGTAACCTCTTCATCTATAGGACAAAGGGCTGGTCATTTACAGTACAGGAGGGGTCATAGTGAATAGGTGGGCGATGTCTGGTCCAGGTGTGCTTGCAGTTGGTCTCCACTGGGTTCCCACCGAATATCAGAGTACAGTAAACACAGTATCCTGTTCCTGCGCATAATTATGCGCAGGAGCGTGCTATCTTCTGCAAACTGCAACCGGAATGTTGCTCTTAAAATACCCTACAGTTGGATACCCTACAGTTGGATACCAAACACCACCTCATAACCTAATGCTGTCCCCTCATATCCTGTAAAGGTGAATCCCTTTGTTGTACCTTTTAAACAAGTATAACTTGCTGGTGTGGTGCGTGTGGGCTATGTGTACATTGTGCACTATGTGGATTAAATATCAGATATGTCTTTGTGGCTTTTCCATGCGAATACAAATGCTACCGTAATTACTTATACCACGCGCTAATACACAGGACCACGTGAGCAGTCATATGCAACTTGCGAATATGCGTACGCACGGCAGAACAAGTACACGCACGGAGGCCATCTGTGTGTAGTTTGTACGTGATATGTGTACTGTAATATTTTCCGACTTCGACTATACACACACACTGATTACAAGCAAACAGATCACAGGTGAGGATGGTTACCTTTAGTAGCCATTCAAACCCGTTTGTGTCAACTTGTGTGCATGTTATCAGGCCAAAATCTCCAGGGTATGTAAACATTTGATCAGGGTCATTTGGTAGTTTCTGTTGTCATTATGATTTAAAAAGAGTAAACACAGTTGTTTGTCAATAAATGGCTTCACCCAACCACTAACCATGAGTGAAAGAAAAGTTTGTGAGTTATCATTCATAGTCTCTGACAAATGGCCAGAAAATCACAAATTCTGCTAGGGTATGTAAACTTATGAGCACCACTGTACATATAATAATAATCCTCATCCCTAATAGCCTCAAACATATGTTGGACCCCTCATATATATGCATTATATGGACAAGTGTATGCTTTCTAGGGTACGGAGTTGGGGTGAGAGGCACAGCAGTCGGATTTGAAACCCCACACTTCTCAAAACTGCGGCTTCTACCCAGTATGGGATATATTTGAAGCAATATATTTTAAAGTACACCTTATGGAGGCCACCCCAGGGGGAACTACCACCAAAGTTTGAGATGTGTACAGTTTTGAGCATGGTATAGACTCCCCAGGAGAAGATATACATTCTGCAGTACAGGACAAAGTCCCTTAAACATGGTAAAGTAGATTACACATACACAGGAAAATGTCAGCACAGTTCCCCCCCCCTCCAGAATATCTTCAGAGTCACAGAGCACAAGAAGCCAGCCACAGCGCATCCTTATAGGCTTTTATAAAGATAAAAACCCTGCTGAGTAGCGTTACCTTAACAGGGTAGCTAGTACATAATATCACTCCCCCCTTGTTTATAACACCTTTTACCTCAGTGTAGTTATGTGGGGGACAGCATTCCCTGTCAGCGTTTGTCTGCAGGGAGAAAATGGCGCTGGTTAGTGCTGGAACCGATCTGAGGAGAAGCTTCGCCCCTGTAATGGCGTGTCTTCCCGCACTTAGAGATTATACTGGCCTGAGGTAATTTTTGCAGCAAACATTGGGTTAGACCTTGAAAGCTATGTTTGACCAGTGTAGGGTATCGCGCTGGCCCAGGACGCTCCTCACAGCGCCGTACAGTGGGCCGCTAAGCCTTCCGCAACACAGCCTGTCAGAGCTGCGCTCCCACCCTTGTGCCGTCATTCACGCTGGGGACCCGCTTACCGGGACTCCGGCGTCAGATTCACCACTCTTCTTTCTTCTGGCTCTGTTAGGGGGTGGCGGCATTCTGCGGGAGTGAGCGGTAGCCTCGGGCGGCTAACGATCATCACCCTCAGGAGCTCAGTGTCCTGTCAGCGGAGATAATGGCCATTAACCTCTCTGGGTTGGACACTACTCCTCCCCCAAGTCCCACGAAGCAGGGTGGCTTTTGCCAGCAGCCTGCCTGTAAAATAAACTCTAGAAAACAATAAAACTAAGAAAACTCCTGGGACCTCCACTAGCTGTGACCGGCTCCTCCGAGCACATTTTCTATACTGAGTCTGGTAGGAGGGGCATAGAGGGAGGAGCCAGCCCACACTGTTAAACTCTTAAAGTGCCAGTGGCTCCCAAAGGACCCATTTATACCCCATGGTACTAAATGAAACCCCAGCATCCTCTAGGACGTAAGAGAAATATACATGTTCTGGGTATTCAACACTACAGATGTTGCTGACAACACTGATTGGTGAGTTACAGATAATTAGAACATTTAGGCCCACATTTATCAAGCCTCGGAGAGTGATAAATTGCACAGTGATAAAGTACCAGCCAATCAGCTCCTGTCATTTTTCAAACCCAGCTTGTAACATGTCAGTTAGGAGCTGATTGGCTAGTACTGTACTTTATCACCATGCAATTTATCACTCTCCAAGGCTTGATAAATCTGGACTTTAGTTATCTGATTGATAGTGTTACACCGTGGAAATTCTTACTAGAATCCACTTTTACTGCGTTTAAACTCCACAGCAATTAGCATAATTTACCCTAAATTGAATACCTCTCTAATTGTCCTCAGTTACTTGTTTTTCTCCTAAAAGCTGTATTTATATATTTTGCAATTTATTTCAAAATGTCATGTTATGCATATTATCATCCTTTTGAAAACATTTAATGAATTGTGTATACAGGTTTTTCTATCATTTTTTATTTAATATGTTGAGGAAATCTCATATTATACAGTATTTGCATACAGGAGACAATGTGCATGTGAACAACTGCTACAGTACTCCCTACATAGGAGAGCTAACTTCATTTATCTCATAGCTACAATTGACTGTTAAAAAGCACCAGGAGAGATGGTCTATGATTGCCATCTACGCAGTTTTAGTCAATAATGGTTTGTTAAGCAGCAGGAGGGTTTTCTAGAAGACTCTCTAGTGCGTTTCAAAGACAGAAATCCTGAGACTCCGGCCGTCCATTTAGAGGTTAGCAGTGACCGTCAGCAGCATGGGGAATGCTAGCTTCAGACGAGAGAAGGGAAGTGGATGCCAAACTTTTCCCCCTAGAATTTCACTATACAGTTCCTACCCAAGGAAATGGGGTAGAAACTTTGTCCTGGAGAATGAGCTGTTGACATTTCGCATTTTCTCTGGTCTGCGCCAGAGAGCCCATCGGGGCATCCAGCCTGACAGTAGATACTCCTACTCCAACTCAGTGTTTGCATCTGTTGCAGCTTCCTTGAAGGATCATCCCCGCATTAGTTTAGTGGGATTGGATGGGACTCATGCACAGGTACGGGGGCTTGGAATGACTGCCACCAATAGAGGATATTCAAGAGTGGAAATACAAGCAACAGCAGGCAACAGAGCTGGGTAAGATATTTCTGATGTTCCCCTTTTCTCCTGCAGACACAGAAGCCAGTTTATATCCCATAATATTGTCCTACCAATACTGCTATTGGAAAGCATTTTTTCCATAGATTCTTAGAAGAGTTTGAATGGAAACTGCTTGCACATATAGGGGCCTATTTGTCAAGATAAAAAAAAAACATATAGAGAGAAACTGGAGTTTCTGCATAACTTTATGTATTCCCACTATAAAGTAACAGCCTAATGCAGGATATTTCACAGAAATCTCCTGCAGGCTAAATTACTGCTGCAGCAAGCAGTCCCCACTATTATCAATAGGGACTATGACCTGACCCTCTGTACCAAACTCTTAAAACAAAGCAGTTTTTTGGAGTTTGGCATCGCTAGTTTACACCAGCTTTTAGCCGATGGAGGAATAGCAGCAGGAGAGAGATCTTCTGGTCCCTTTCCTGCAGCCTCCTTCCCTACAGAAGGCTTTCACAAACGTGAAAAACTCCTCCAAAATGCTGGGGATGGATGGACAGTGGTTATTGCTACAGCTGTCCCTGTGAGTTTCACTTAGTACACAATAGGGATATTTTCATTAAAAAGTAAAGAAAAAAAAAAAATCTGCACAGCAATTATTAATACATAGGCTCCTTACCTGGCGTGGTCGCACCAATCCAAGCCAGGCTTTCCCTGCCACAGGGGATACGGTCGTTAGGTCGACAGTCATTAGGTCGACCACTGAATGTCAACATGCATTAGGTCGACATGGTCACTAGGTCGACATGGTCATTAGGTCGACACAAGTTTTTCACATTTTTTTTCATTTTTGGGATTTTTTCATACTTAACGATCCACGTGGACTACGATTGGAATGGTAACGCGAGGCACTTTTCCCGAAGCATGCCAAAAACAGTCAAAAAACCCATGTCGACCTCATACATGTCGACCTATTGTCTCTGTCGGCCTAATGCATGTCGACCTAAGTTGTGTCTATCCAACGACCCGTACCCCTGACACAGTCACAACTGATGCAACTGTGTCAAAAACACCCTCGAGTGGCCTCTGGAAGGTAATATTCCAGCGGTAGGCAGGCTCAGGAGGCAGTACTGGCCACTCTGCTCCCTCCAACCCCCAGCAGCCCCCTCCTCTGTCTCTGGGCGTAATAGAAGGATCGCAGCTATGGCTGGAGGAAGACAGTCTTGCTGCAGCGCAACCTCACAGTGCTCAGGTAGCCGAGGCTGCCTGAACCTCTCTCTATTCAGACTGTGATCATGATCCCATCAGGATGGCTCACAGTCTGAGTCTGCCTCTCAGGTCACAGCAGCTGCGCCTCCCACCAAGCTCTGCTCCTACGCAGAGAACTGCAGCAGCACCCAGTCCCTGCTGCTACTCTTCTTACACTTATGGCTCTTGCTAGATTGTCAAGTCCTGCAAGAAGTAGGTTTTATGCCACATACAATTTAAAAACAAAACAATAAAAGAACACACACACACATATATATATATATATATATATATACACATATTTTTTTCATTGTTTAACTGTATAAAACCTTTTTTCCAGATATGTCCCTAAATTGTTGATTTTTTTTAAATTGTCAAAATGTGCATATAATAGCTTTATAACCTTGATTAGCTAGAATTTTATTACCAAATCAAATATGCATAAAAAGCTAGAGAAATCTAATCATTTGAAGCTTACCTCGTACTTTGGGAAAAAATGATCAGCATTGCAGCTGAGCAGATCTATGTAGTGTGTGGCAGCAAGGGATTGGATGTGTGGCGGCACACTACATAGATCAGATCAATTGCAAGGCTAATTATTTTCTTACAAAGTACAAGTAGCATCATGTTGTTAGAAATCTCAGTTTTTATAGAGGATCAAGTAGACCAATGAGTAGGGTGTTTGGAATGCAACAGGTTATAGGCTTGAATCCTGGGTATGGCAGTATATTGAAATGTGTTATGTAATAAAAGGTATTGTAACTGAATAACCTCAAGAGTTAAGTGCATGAACGTGGTATAAAGAGGATTTATGTCTAAAGCCATTTTCTGGCCGTGTTCTATAAGAGTGTGTGTGTGTATATATATATATATATATATATATATATTAAAGCACGGGCTTTCGCTGGGATCAATTTTGTCATGCCCTTTCTCCACAAGGTATTCACCTTATGCCCTATTGGAAGAATGGGTGGACGGCGCCAATCCTCTTTTTGGCACAGGTCACTAAAAAGTCTAGTCAGGGGTCTATCAGATGTTGTCTGTCATTCTGCTGTAAGAGAAGCAGCTACTACAGGGGACCCAAATGTGTAGTTACCCAGAGTGATATAATTAAACCATGGCATGAATAAAATAGTCATTGTATAAGTTATTGGAACTATGTTCTGCCATTGCTCTGTCACAGTGTCCTCCCCACGTTGCCGCTCGCCTGCCAGGCTGCCACTGATCCCCGCCGCCCGGCACTGTGCGTGTATGATGTTGTTGCCGATGTCGCCCTGACGTGAGCTCAGCGCGACTCATTGACCGCGTCACTGTCCGCGTCATATGCTGCTCTCTCTCTCTCCTCTGCTCGGAGCCGCCCCCGCCGGAAGGAGGTTCCTGGCCGCCCCCTCCACTTCGTCCCCGGCCCACCCGGCACTGGAGGCGAGCACTGCAGCCTCCCCCTCTCCTACCCGGAGCCCACCAAACAGTAAGTGGGAGGGGGTGCACAATGGGCTGCTGCCTACCTCCTGTCATAGGGTTCGGTAGAGTCCCCGTATCCATGGTTTTCTGTATATGTTATCTCTAGTCTTATATTGCATTCCTGCTGCTAAGTCTTCTTATATCAAGGTAGAAGTGAGCACTGATTTGCTGTGGATCTTAGAAGATGGGATACATGTAGATGTATGTGTAGTGACCAGCAGCTATAGCGTATACCTCCAGTCCGTAAATCAGAGCACACACATCTATATCACTCCACTTGTTGCATACAGTTATAGCTCTTACATGTTTTCAACACAGTTTATATTTTCACTTTTTTATGTAGTTCTGCATCAGAAATGGATGAATTAGATTCACATTTCACAAAGCTGAAGATATTCACAGATGATAATGTTTCCCTGGCTTCTACCACTGAATCCACTTTTGTAGAAGGTAAGTTTTATACTATAAAAATTAAGATTAGTAAGACTGCACAGGTGAAAGAGTGATCTTTATTATCCATAAAAAATATTAAAACATCATTAACTTAATATGGTAAACTACCTGCTGGTGTATTCCCATGCATACAAAGCATAAAAACGTTATAAGCTTGATATAGTTAATATATTAGCTCCTGTAAGCTCGGACTTGTGTGTATATATACTTCTACAGAAACATATTAGTCAGGGTTAGCGGTCCGTGCTCTTCTTAGTTGATAGCCAGGTAGGCAGTCGATATTACTTAATTTATCCTCAGTCACTATGGTGTTAGTGTCCTCAGCAGTTAGGCTCTGTTAAATATACAAGCAGTCTGGTTAGAGAATAAACTAGCTTGCTGTAGCAGTCATTCTTAAGTGCTTCTCTGCATGTTTTATACTAAGGACGGATCCAATTACAGGCGATCTGTGTTCAGCGGATCAAAATGGCTGGATATCGCAATTTTTGACCGATGGTCATTTTTGCATCATCCAATTAGAGACTACTTTGACCGAAAATGGACCCGTGATTATGCGATAGCACATGGGATCCGGGATAAGCTCCCAATCCCATGTGTTATCTGGCAGGCCACTGCTTCGGCCATAATTTCCGATATGTGCCGGCATGAGGGAGCTTGCCACTTCGGGGCTAACAGGATTGCCCCTGGCGATACAATTACCTGCGGCCGTTGACAGCGGCTAATTGGATACCAATGTGACAGGCACAACTTGTACAGCATGGGTCTTCAACTTGCGTCCCTCCAGCTGCTGTGGAACTATCCATCCCAGCATGCCCTGCCGTAGTTTTAGCCTGCCTTAATAGCAAAAATGTGGCAAGGCATGCTGGGATGTGTAGTTCCACAGCATCTTGAGGGCCGCAGGTTGAAGACCCATGCTGTACAGTTTAACTACTGTAGCTCAGTTCACAATAGATGGGTTATATTTATAGCATATGGCGTAACTCCATACTGCATCAGCTCACGCTTTTATGTAAGACAATTCTTATTTAACCTTTATCTGAATTAAACCATCCCTAGTATATTTTTGGTTCAAATAGTTTTAGCGTTGTTGATGTCAATGGAACAATGGTTTTTCAGTTAGACATTTTCCTGGTAATTATTTTTACCCTATGACATCGATTATAATACTGGTAACAATGGCAAATCAAAAATCGTTCAAGAAAAACAATGGAACTTGAATGAGTAATACCACTAACCATTAAGTAATGCACATGTTCTGTAAAGGTCTAATTCCACCTTTTATTTTAGATATTTTGAAAATATACCCACAACGCGGCATGCTCAGCTTTGTATTATGGGAATCTCTCCCCAATACTCTCTTTTGCAGGTTGGGGTCAATATCTTATATGGGTCAGCACAGCAGTGAGCCCAATGTGTTAATTGGTCTAAAGCTGAGCCATGTGTTGTTCCACCTCCTGTACAGTATCTCCTCATTACATTATTGAGGCGCTTCAGGAAAATTACATGATACTGCAGTACTTTTGCAGGAAGCACAGACTCTGAATGACCAGATGAGATTGATGTCCTGGTATAATTAGCCCACAGGATAACCCGCAACATCAGCTAAATGAAATATTGCCTATAGTATTCTTGTAGAGTAGGGTGACTTTTACAGCTAATTTACGGCTAATTGTTTGTGAGATTAGTCTAGTTACTAATTAAAATGCAGTTGGATTTGGACTATTCTAAGCTGCCAGACAGGCACTCCTTGCCATATCATTTCCTATAGCATGTAAGCTTTTGTTCATTCCATCTTTTAGATGCTTTTTATTCCTCTGTGAGAGCCGAATTAGAAGCTGATGCTGCTGAATTTGAGTTTGAGACATGGAGCAGTGCAGTAGAACCCCCGTATGCCAAAAAGCAGAAAAAAGAGGTTATCAAGCGCCAGGATGTCATTTATGGTGAGAAAAAGTTGCTCTCTAAGAATGGCATACCTTTTGTTACTCTATATCAGGGGTGGGGAACCTTTTTTCTACCGAGGGCCATTTGGATATTTATAAAATCCTTCGGGGCCATACAAAAATTCTCAACTTAAAAAATTACCCTGCCCCCCAGTAGGTCTGCCCCTTAGAGGCACTGTGTGTGCGCGCCGGAGGCGTGTGCGGCAAAAAAATGGGTGTGGCCAGTTAAAATGTGACGTGATACACATATGCCCCCAATAGTGCAGTGCCAGATCCACAATTGCCCCCACAGTGCCAGGTATACAGATGCCCTCACAGTGCCAGGTATACAAATGCCCCTCACAGTGCCAGGTATACAAATGCCCCTCACAGTGCCAGGTATACAGATGCCCCTCACAGTGCCAGGTATACAGATGCCCCTCACAGTGCCAGGTATACAGATGCCCCTCACAGTGCCAGGTATACAGATGCCCCCCACAGTGCCAGGTATACAGATGCCCCCCACAGTGCCAGGTATACAGATGCCCCCCACAGTGCCAGGTATACAGATGCCTGCGGGCCGGAGGTTCCCACCCCTAATCTATATACTGTACACAGTGGCATAATAGTTTGTGCAGTTTCTTCTAGATTACTTGCTTACAGTATGTGTGAGGTTCTCTGATATACCAATGCTTTTTCTTTTTGCCTTTATTTATCTATGGAAATTTTGAAATGCATAATATTTATTGCCTTTTTCTATGTGTTATCAGAGCTTATGCAGACAGAGATGCACCATGTGCGAACACTAAAGATCATGTTAAAGGTGTACTGCCGAGCACTGCGAGAAGAACTGCATGGGAGTAAAGAAGTTCTCCAGCTCTTCCCTTGTGTGAATGAGCTTTTAGATCTACATGGACAGTTCCTAGCACGGTTTAAGGAGAGACGCAAAGAGTCTCTTGAAGAAGGCAGTGATCGTAATTACATCATACAGAAGGTTGGAGATATCCTTGTACAGCAGGTGGGAAATAGCTATTGTTATGTAATGCCTTGTGATAAGCCCTTAAGGGTAACATAGTATCTAAGGTTGAAAAAAGACAATTGTCCATCGAGTTCAACCTATTTGTGGTCTCCTATGCACGATTATTTTGTATAAAATTTTGACTGAAGTTGATGACTGCCATTACGTTTTACCCCTTTTTTTTATAATAACCATAGTGCGTGACTATGCCCCGTAACCCTGGATATCCTTATCCATTAGGAATTTATCTAACCCATTCTTAAAGGTGTTGACTGAGTTGGCCATTACAACTCCCTCAGGCAGGGAATTCCAAACATGTATCGTCCTTACCGTAAAAAAAACCTTTACGCCGTATTGTGCGGAATCTCCTCTCCTCTAACATGAGCGAGTGTCCACAAATTCTCTGTGTTGATCTAACCAAAAACAGGTCCTGCGCAAGATCTGTATATTGTCCCCTTATATATTTGTAAATGTTGATCATGTCCCCTCTTAATCTCCTCTTTTCCAGTGTAAACATGCCTAGTCTTGCAAGCCTTTCCTCGTATTCCAGCGTCTCCATACCCTTAATTAGTTTGGTCGCCCGCCTTTGAACCTTTTCTAGCTCCAGGATATCATTTTTGTACTAAGGTGCCCAGAATTGTACACAGTATTCAAGGTGTGGCCTCACAAGTGATTTATATAATGGAAGTATAATACTCTCGTCCCTAGCATCAATTCCCCATTTTATGCATGCTAATATCTTATTAGCCTTCTTTGCTGCAGTCCTACTTTGGGTACTACTGCTTAGTTTGCTATCTATGAGGACACCTAAGTCCTTTTCCAGTACAGAATCCCCTAATTTTACCCCATTTAGTAGGTAGGTGTTATTTCTGTTCTTGTTACCACAGTGCATTACCTTACACTTATCTGTATTGAAGCGCATTCTCCATTTCGCTGCCCAAGCTTCTAGTTTAACTAAGTCGTTCTAAAACGACTCGGCATCCCCCTCCGCATTTATAACTTTACACAATTTGGTATCATCTGCAAAAATTGACACCATGCTCTCTAGACCTTCTGTTAGGTCGTTAATGAAAATATTGAACAATAGCGGTCCTAATACTGAGCCTTGCGGCACACCACTTAGCACTTCAGTCCAAGTTGAAAAAGATCCAACGCGCTGCTCCCTATTATTTAACCAGTTTTTGACCCAAGTGCATATTGTGCTTCCTAGCCCTGATTCTTGTAGCTTGTAGATAAGTCTCATGTGTGGTACAGTGTCGAATGCTTTGGCAAAATCTAAAAAGATTACATACACCTCTTTACCCTGATCTAGGTTTGCGCTTACTGTTTCATAAAAGTCAAGTAAGTTGGTTTGACAGGATCTGTCCTTCATAAACCCATGTTGATTCCTTTTAATTACCTTATTGACTTCAAGGAACTTCTGAATACTATCTCTTAGAATACCTTCCAATACTTTCCCCACTATAGATGTAAAGGTCCATACACACGGAGCGATATAGCTGAGAGATTTTGACTATATAGTCAAAATCGCTCAGAAAGTTAGTGCAGATCGTCCCCGCCAGATCGCTATCGCTGCTAAAAATAGACTGTGCAGGCAAGTCAATTTTGGCTAGGTCGCTGGAAAAGAAAAAACATCCCCTTGCTTAAATGAGTTAGCCAAAATCGCTCATAGCCAAAATCGCTGGTAAAGTTAGTCAAAATCTCCTGCTGCCAGTTCAATGGAAAACGCTCAGTCAAAATCTCTCATAGTTAAAATCTCTCCGTGTGTATGCACCTTGAGACTAACTAACTGGTCTATAATTACCTGGTTCAGCTTTACTTCCCTTTTTGAATATAGGCACTACTTCCGCTATACGCCAGTCTTTTGGAACCATACCTGATATTACTGAATCCTTAAAGATCAAAAATAGCGGTTTTGCAAGTTCAGAGTGAAGCTCCATTAGAACTCTTGGGTGAATACCATCGGGACCTGGTGACTTATTAATCTTTAAATGTTTTAATCGGTCACAGACTACTTCCTCGCTTAAATAAGTACCCATCAGTGGGATATTCTCATTATTGAGATTGTGTTAGTCCCTGAATTGGGTCCTCTCTAGTAAACACTGTTGAAAAAAACTCATTTAGTGTGTCCGCTATGTCATTATCATTTTTGCTTAAGACTCCCAACTTGTCTTTTAAGGGGCCTGTACTCTCCTTCTTTAATTTCTTGCTATTAATGTATTTAAATAATTTTTTGGGATTCGTTTTGCTTTCCTTTGCTACTAGTTTCTCTGACGTCCTAGTGGATGCTGGGAACTCCGTAAGGACCATGGGGAATAGCGGCTCCGCAGGAGACTGGGCACAACTAAGAAAGATTTAGGACTACCTGGTGTGCACTGGCTCCTCCCTCTATGCCCCTCCTCCAGACCTCAGTTAGAATTTTGTGCCCGGCCGAGCTGGATGCACACTAGGGGCTCTCCTGAGCTCCTAGAAAAGAAAGTATATTTTAGGTTTTTTATTTTCAGTGAGATCTGCTGGCAACAGACTCACTGCTACATGGGACTAAGGGGAGAGAAGCGAACCTACCTGCTTGCAGCTAGCTTGGGCTTCTAGGCTACTGGACACCATTAGCTCCAGAGGGATCGAACACAGGTCCAGCCTCGGTCGTCCGGTCCCGGAGCCGCGCCGCCGTCCCCCTTACAGAGCCAGAAGCAAGAAGACGTTCCAGGAAATCGGCGGCAGAAGACTTCGGTCTTCATCAAGGTAGCGCACAGCACTGCAGCTGTGCGCCATTGCTCCCCATGCACACCACATACTCCGGTCACTGATGGGTGCAGGGCGCTGGGGGGGGGCGCCCTGGGCTGCAATATGAGTACCTTGCTGGCAAATACCACATAATATAGTCATAAAGACTATATATGTGTAAAATACCCCTGCCAAATATACATTTAAAAAGCGGGAGAAGTCCGCCGGAAAAGGGGCGGGGGTACCTCCCTCAGCACACTGGCGCCATTTTCCCTCACAGCTCCGCTGGAAGGACGCTCCCAAGGCTCTCCCCTGCAGTTTCCAGACTACATAGGGTAAAAAAGAGAGGGGGGGCACTAAATTTAGGCGCATATAATATATATATATATAGCTGCTATAGGGAAAAATCACTTGTGTGGTGTGTATCCCTGCATTATATAGCGCTCTGGTGTGTGCTGGCATACTCTCTCTCTGTCTCCCCAAAGGACTTTGTGGGGTCCTGTCCTCGTTCAGAGCATTCCCTGTGTGTGTGCGGTGTGTCGGTACGGCTGTGTCGACATGTTTGATGAGGAGGCTTATGTGGAGGCGGAGCAGGGGCCGATGAATGTGATGTCACCCCCTGCGGGGTCGACACCTGAATGGATGGACATGTGGAAGGAATTACGTGACAGTGTCAACTCCTTACATAAAAGGTTTGACGACATAGCAGATGTGGGACAGCCGGCTTCTCAGCTCGTGCCTGCCCAGGCGTCTCAAAAGCCATCAGGGGCTCTAAAACGCCCGCTACCTCAGATGGCAGACACAGATGTCGACACGGATACTGACTCCAGTGTCGACGATGATGAGACTAGTGTACATTCCAATAGAGCCACCCGTTACATGATTACGGCAATGAAAAATGTGTTGCACATTTCTGATATTACCCCAGGTACCACAAAAAAGGGTATTATGTTTGGGGAGAAAAAACTACCAGTGGTTTTTCCCCCTTCTGATGAATTAAATGAAGTATGTGAAGAAGCGTGGGCTTCCCCCGATAAGAAACTAGTAATTTCTAAAAAGTTACTAATGGCGTACCCTTTCCTGCCAGAGGATAGGTCACGTTGGGAGACATCCCCTAGGGTGGATAAAGCGCTCACACGCCTGTCAAAGAAGGTGGCACTACCGTCTCCGGACACGGCCGCCCTAAAGGAACCTGCTGATAGGAAGCAGGAGGCTATCCTGAAGTCTGTACATACACACTCAGGAATTATACTGAGACCGGCTATTGCTTCAGCATGGATGTGCAGTGCTGCAGCTGCGTGGTCAGATTCCCTGTCGGAAAACATTGATACCCTTGACAGGGACACTATATTGCTAACCGTAGAGCATATTAAAGACGCTGTCTTATACATGAGAGATGCACAGAGGGATATTTGCCGGCTGGCATCTAAAATAAACGCAATGTCCATTTCTGCCAGGAGAGGATTGTGGACTCGGCAGTGGACAGGAGATGCAGATTCTAAAAGGCACATGGAAGTTTTGCCTTACAAGGGTGAGGAGTTGTTTGGGGATGGTCTCTCGGACCTCGTTTCCACAGCAACAGCTGGGAAGTCAGCATTTTTACCCCATGTTCCCTCACAGCCAAAGAAAGCACCGTATTATCAGGTACAGTCCTTTCGGCCCCAGAAAGGCAAGCGGGTTAGAGGCGCGTCCTTTCTGCCCAGAGGCAGAGGTAGAGGGAAAAAGCTGCAACATACAGCCAGTTCCCAGGAACAAAAGTCCTCCCCCGCTTCCTCTAAGTCGACGATGGGGCTCCACAGGCGGAGCCAGGTACGGTGGGGGCCCGTCTCAAGAACTTCAGCAACCAGTGGGCTCGTTCACGGGTGGATCCCTGGATTCTACAGGTAGTATCTCAGGGGTACAAGCTGGAATTCGAGACGTCTCCCCCTCGCCGTTTCCTCAAATCTGCCTTGCCGACAGCTCCCCCGGACAGGGAGGCAGTGCTGGAGGCGATTCACAAGCTGTATTCTCAGCAGGTGATAATCAAGGTACCCCTCCTTCAACAAGGATGGGGTTACTATTCCACAATGTTTGTGGTACCGAAACCGGACGGTTCGGTTAGACCCATTTTAAATTTAAAATCTTTGAACACTTATATAAGAAGGTTCAAGTTCAAGATGGAATCGCTCAGAGTGGTGATTGCAAGCCTGGACGAGGGGGATTACATGGTGTCACTGGACATCAAGGATGGAGGAGAAGGCCAAGGAGTTATCGTCTCTAGTCAGAGACCTCCTAAAACCAAAACAGGTGTCGGTGCACCACTGCACGCGAGTCCTGGGAAAGATGGTGGCTTCTTACGAAGCAATTCCATTCGGAAGGTTTCATGCAAGGATCTTTCAGTGGGATCTGTTGGACAAGTGGTCCGGGTCGCATCTTCAGATGCATCGGCTGATTCATTCATTCTCTCTGAGGAAGCCGCCGAGTCGCACATAGGCGGGGAAACGCGTTAGAGGAGTGCTATCCTCGGCTGGGATCAATTGCCGTTCACAACCAGCACCACAAGCGTGAGGACCGGCTAGGAGCATAAGGAGTGAGACGTCACCCCGGATAATCACCATCCAGGTCTGAAGACACGCCGAGTTGCTGCTTGCTAAGCGTGGCCACGCTGGACTGATAAGTACATAATCATTACCAAAAGCTGTTTGCAGTGGATATATTGGAGCAAAGGGATTCCTGCATTAATACGCTTGTTACTAACAAATTCCATGCTTTGAACTTTATTCAAAATCTCCATCAGCTGAAAGAGTTTCATGCTTTGAATTTTCTCTGATGATTCTAAGTTTTCCATTATGGCATGATTAATGGCTACTAACATCTATTGCACTAATTAAGCTTATTAACCCCGGAGTGGCTACAATATATATATATATATATATATATATATATATATATATATTATATTATATTATATATTATATTTTATATATATATATATATATATATATATAATATATTATATATGTTTTAAGTGATATTAGAATAACACCGGCCGTGTGATCTATGTTTGTCATGTATTTGTTAAATAAATGTTATATGTTTAAAAATACACATTGATTTGGACAGCGCTTCATTATTGTGTACATATCTTTTGGAACTTTTTGTGAGGTTGGCAGTGACCTCTTGGTGAAGCAGCAGTCTCAAATCAGTGATATTCAATATCATAGTAATTATTGTCAGCGCCCAGTTATTTGTTATATTATTTTTCTGGCTGATAACCCTGTCTCCAAGGGCCAGGGTGCCGCTACTGTGGTGGCTGCAGAGTGCTCATCTTCTAGAGGGCCGCAGATTCGGCATATAGGACTGGATCCTGGTGACCACGGATGCCAGCCTTCGAGGTTGGGGGGCAGTCACACAGGGAAGAAACTTCCAAGGACTATGGACAAGTCAGGAGACTTCCCTACACATAAATATTCTGGAACTAAGGGCCATTTACAATGCCCTAAGTCAGGCAAGACCCCTGCTTCAACACCAGCCGGTGCTGATACAGTCAGACAACATCACGGCGGTCGCCCATGTAAATCGTCAGGGCGGCACAAGAAGCAGGATGGCGATGGCAGAAGCCACAAGGATTCTCCGATGGGCGGAAAATCATGTGTTAGCACTGTCAGCAGTGTTCATTCCGGGAGTGGACAACTGGGAAGCAGACTTCCTTAGCAGGCACGACCTCCACCCGGGAGAGTGGGGACTTCATCCAGAAGTCTTCCAAATGATTGTACACCGTTGGGAAAGGCCACAGGTGGACATGATGGCGTCCCGCCTCAACAAAAAGCTAAAAAGATATTGCGCCAGGTCAAGGGACCCTCAGGCGATAGCTGTGGACGCTCTGGTAACACCGTGGGTGTACCGATCGGTTTATGGGTTCCCTCCTCTGCCTCTCATACCCAAGGTACTGAGAATAATAAGAAGGAGAGGAGTAGGAACTATACTTGTGGTTCCGGATTGGCCAAGAAGAGCTTGGTACCCAGAACTTCAAGAAATGATCTCAGAGGACCCATGGCCTCTGCCGCTCAGACAGGACCTGCTGCAGCAGGGACCCTGTCTGTTCCAAGACTTACCGCGACTGCGTTTGACGGCATGGCGGTTGAACGCCGGATCCTGAAGGAAAAGGGCATTCCGGAGGAAGTCATCCCTACGCTGATTAAAGCTAGGAAGGAGGTGACCGCAAACCATTATCACCGCATATGGCGGAAATATGTTGCGTGGTGTGAGGCCAGAGGGGCCCCAACGGAGGAATTTCAGCTGGGTCGATTTCTGCACTTCCTACAGTCAGGGGTGACTATGGGCCTCAAATTAGGTTCCATTAAGGTCCAGATTTCGGCTCTGTCGATTTTCTTCCTAAAAGAACTGGCTTCACTGCCTGAAGTTCAGACGTTTGTTAAAGGAGTGCTGCATATTCAGCCCCCTTTTGTGCCTCCAGTGGCACCTTGGGATCTCAACGTGGTGTTGGATTTCCTTAAGTCACATTGGTTTGAGCCACTTAAAACCGTGGAACTAAAATATCTCACGTGGAAAGTGGTCATGCTGTTGGCCTTGGCCAGGCGTGTGTCAGAATTGGCGGCTTTGTCATGTAAAAGCCCTTATCTGATTTTCCATAAGGATAGGGCAGAATTGAGGACTCGTCCCCAATTTCTTCCTAAGGTGGTATCTGCTTTTCATTTGAACCAACCTATTGTGGTGCCTGCGGCTACTAAGGACTTGGAGGATTCCAAGTTGCTGGACGTAGTCAGGGCCCTGAAAATCTATGTTTCCAGGACGGCTGGAGTCAGGAAAACTGACTCGCTATTTATCCTGTATGCGCCCAACAAGCTGGGTGCTCCTGCTTCAAAGCAGTCTATTGCTCGCTGGATCTGTAGTACGATTCAACTTGCACATTCTGCGGCTGGACTGCCGCATCCTAAATCTGTAAAAGCCCATTCCACGAGGAAAGTGGGCTCTTCTTGGGCGGCTGCCCGAGGGGTCTCGGCTTTACAACTTTGCCGAGCTGCTACTTGGTCGGGTTCAAACACGTTTGCTAAGTTCTACAAGTTTGATACCCTGGCTGAGGAGGACCTTGCTTTTGCTCATTCGGTGCTGCAGAGTCATCCGCACTCTCCCGCCCGTTTGGGAGCTTTGGTATAATCCCCATGGTCCTTACGGAGTTCCCAGCATCCACTAGGACGTCAGAGAAAATAAGAATTTACTCACCGGTAATTCTATTTCTCGTAGTCCGTAGTGGATGTTGGGCGCCCATCCCAAGTGCGGATTGTCTGCAATACTTGTATATAGTTATTGCTTAACTAAAGGGTTATTGTTTAGAGCCATCTGTTGAGAGGCTCAGTTATTTCTCTGACGTCCTAGTGGATGCTGGGGACTCCGTAAGGACCATGGGGAATAGACGGCTCCGCAGGAGACTGGGCACATCTAAAGAAAGATTTAGGACTATCTGGTGTGCACTGGCTCCTCCCCCTATGACCCTCCTCCAAGCCTCAGTTAGATTTCTGTGCCCGGCTGAGCTGGATGCACACTAGGGGCTCTCCTGAGCTCCTAGAAGAAAGTATAGTTTAGGTTTTTTATTTTCAGTGAGACCTGCTGGCAACAGGCTCACTGCAACGAGGGACTAAGGGGAGAAGAAGCGAACCTTCCTAAGTGGTGGTAGCTTGGGCTTCTTAGGCTACTGGACACCATTAGCTCCAGAGGGATCGAACACAGGACCCGACCTCGTCGTCCGTTCCCGGAGCCGCGCCGCCATCCCCCTTACAGAGCCAGAAACAAGAAGGTGGTCCGGAAAATCGGCGGCTGAAGACTTCTGTCTTCTCCAAGGTAGCGCACAGCACTACAGCTGTGCGCCATTGCTCCTCATGCACACCACACACTGCGGTCACTGATGGGTGCAGGGCGCTGGGGGGGGGCGCCCTGAGCAGCAATAATAACACCTTGGCTGGCAAAACTAACACCATATATAGCCCCAGAGGCTATATAGGTGTATATTAACCCCTGCCAGAAACGATAAAATAGCGGGAGAAAGCCCGCCGAAAAAGGGGCGGAGCCAACTCCCTCAGCACACTGGCGCCATTATTCCCTCACAGCTTCGCTGGAAGGAAGCTCCCTGGCTCTCCCCTGCAGTCCTGCACTACAGAAAGGGTAAAAAAGAGAGGGGGGGCACAATTTAGGCGCAGTATATATATATAAATAATTTATAGGCAGCTATAGGGGAAAACACTCTGTATAGTGATATCCCTGTGTTATATAGCGCCCTGGTGTGTGCTGGCATACTCTCCCTCTGTCTCCCCAAAGGGCTTTGTGGGGTCCTGTCCTCTGTAAGAGCATTCCCTGTGTGTCTGCTGTGTGTCGGTACTGCTGTGTCGACATGTATGATGAGGATAATGATGTGGAGGCGAAGCAAATGCCTGTGAATGTGATGTCACCCCCTGCGGGGTCGACACCAGTGTGGATGGACTTATGGAAGGAATTACGTGACAGTGTCGGCTCCTTACATAAAAGGTTTGACGACATAGGACAGCCGGCTACTCAGCTTGTGCCTGTCCAAGCGTCTCAAATGTCATCAGGGGCTATAAAACGCCCGCTACCTCAGATGACAGTTACAGATGTCGACACGGATACCGACTCCAGTGTCGACGATGATGAGACGAGTGTACCCTCCAATGGATCCACCCGTTATATGATTGAGGCTATGAAAAATGTATTACACATTTCTGATAATACCCCAGGTACCACAAAAAAGGGTATTATGTTTGGTGAGAAAAAACTACCAATAGTTTTTCCTGCATCTGACGAATTAAATGAGGTGTGTGAGGAAGCGTGGTCTTCCCCAGATAAGAAATTGATCATTTCTAAACGGTTAATGGCTGCGTACCCTTTCCCGCCAGAGGATAGGTCACGCTGGGAAACTCCCCCTAGGGTAGATAAAGCGCTGACACGCTTATCAAAGAAGGTGGCACTACCGTCTCCGGATACGGCCGCCCTAAAAGAACCTGCTGATAGAAAGCAGGAAAGTACCCTAAAAGCTATATACACACACACGGGCATTATATTGAGACCCGCTATTGCATCAGCTTGGATGTACAGTGCTGCTGCTGCGTGGTCAGACTCCCTGTCGGAAAACATTGATACCATGGATAGGGACAATATTTTGCTAACGATTGACCATATTAAAGACGCGGTCTTATACATGCGTGATGCACAGAGGGATATTTGCCGGCTGGCATCAAAAATAAGCGCTATGTCCATTGCCGCCAGACGGGGGTTATGGACTAGGCAATGGTCAGGTGATGCCGACTCCAAGCGGCACATGGAAGTTTTACCCTATAAAGGGGTGGAACTTTTTGGGGAAGGTCTTTCAGACCTCGTTTCCACAGCTACTGCTGGGAAATCGACCTTTTTGCCACAGGCTACCCCACAGCAAAAGAAAGCACCGTATTATCAGGTACAGTCCTTTCGGCCCCAGAAAAATAAGCGGGCTAGAGGCTCATCCTTTCTGCCAAGGGGCAGAGGAAGGGGGAAAAAGCTGCAGCGCACAGCTAGTTCCCAGGCGCAGAAGTCCTCCCCTGCGTCCGGTAAGTCCACAGCATGACGCTGGGGCTGCTCAGGCGGAATCGGGAATGGTGGGGGCGCGTCTCAGGTTTTTCAGCACACAGTGGGCTCTCTCACAAGTGGATCCCTGGGTCCTTCAAGTAGTATCTCAGGGGTACAGGCTGGAATTCGAGACGTCTCCCCCCCGCCGTTTCCTAAAATCTGCCTTGCCGGCAACTCCCTCTGCCAGGGAGGCAGTGTTGGTGGCTATTCAAAAACTGTATTCACAGAAAGTGATCGTCATGGTACCCCTCCTTCAACAAGGAAAGGGTTACTACTCCACAATGTTTGTGGTACCGAAACCGGACGGTTCGGTGAGACCCATCTTAAATTTAAAAGCCTTGAACACTTATATCAAAAGGTTCAAGTTCAAGATGGAATCGCTCAGGGCGGTTATATCGAGCCTGGATGAGGGGGATTACATGGTATCCCTGGACATCAAGGATGCGTACCTGCATGTCCCCATTTACCCTCCGCACCAGGAGTACCTCAGATTTGTGGTACAGGACTGTCACTATCAGTTTCAGACGCTGCCGTTTGGGTTATCCACGGCACCGAGGGTCTTTACCAAGGTAATGGCCGAAATGATGATACTCCTTCGCAAGAAGGGAGTTTTAATTATCCCGTACTTGGACGATCTCCTGATAAAGGCGAGGTCCAAAGAACAGTTGATAGGGGGGGTGGCACTTTCTCAGGAAGTGCTACAACAGCACGGCTGGATTCTAAACATTCCAAAGTCACAGCTGGTCCCGACGACACGTCTTCTGTTCCTGGGAATGATTCTGGACACAGACCAGAAAAGAGTGTTTCTTCCACTGGAAAAAGCCGAGGAATTGTCATCTCTGGTCAGAGACATCCTAAAACCAGGAAAAGTGTCGGTACATCAATGCACACGAGTCCTGGGAAAAATGGTAGCTTCGTACGAAGCAATTCCATTCGGAAGGTTCCACGCAAGGACGTTCCAGTGGGACCTGTTGGACAAATGGTCCGGGTCCCATCTCCAGATGCAACAGCGGATAACCCTATCAGCCAGAATCATTTTTAAATGCTCACCTTTTCTTGCCCATAAGTTCCTTTTATCTTTTTGTTAAGCCACATCGGTTTATGATTTTTATTCCTTTTTTTGCTGCTCGTAGGAATAAATTTGAGTGTATTTTTAGCTAGCAGGAATTTTAGTACCTTTCATTTCTCCGTAGTATTTTTTCCTAAAAACAAACCTTCCCATTCAATATCCCTGAAAAATACCCTCATCTTTTCAAAATTCGCTTTGCTAAAGTTTAGAGTCCTAGTTGAGCCAGTATAGGGCTGTTTATGAAAACTGATATTGAATGTGACCATATTGTGGTCGCTGTTTCCTATGGGTTCCCCTACTATAATACCTGATACCAAATCCCCATTGTTTGTTAATACCAGGTCTAAGATTGCATTGTACCTAGTTGGTTCCTCAATTAGTTGAACTAAGTAGTTATCATTAAGTGTGTTTAAAAACATATTGCCCCTAGCAGTATCACATGAATCGTTTTTCCAGTTTATCTCTGGATAGTTAAAATCTCCCATCACTACTATGTCTCCTACTCCTGCTGCTCTTTCAATTTGCTTTAGTAACAATTCCTCATCAGATGCGTTGATACCAGGCGGCCTATAGCATACACCCAATACTAACTTTTTTATTCCTTTTTCCCCGCATGCAATTTCTACCCATAATGTCTCGACAGTGTCTACAGTCCCCTCCTGAATATCTTCCCATATATCAGGTTTTAAAAACGGCTTTACGTAAAGACACAACCCTCCACCCTTTTTATTTAGTCTGTCTCTCCTAAACAGTGTATAGCCCTCTAGATTGACTGTCCAATCATGAGATTCGTCCCACCAAGTTTCAGTAATGCCTATAATATCATACTGTTTGCTTGCTGCAAGTATTTCTAGTTCGCCCTTTTTACCAGTAATGCTTCTAGCGTTTACATACATACAATTAAGATAAGTATTTTCCCTTGCGTTAGGGACATCTTTCACCTTATGTAGCAATGATGACCTGTAATCGTCATTGGTTAGTGCTTTGGTAAAATCTCTTTTAGTACCCATGTTAGTAACCTTACCGCCTGCTCTTACCCTCCCCCCAACTTCTCCCCCATTTCGTTTACTACCGCCATCCCCACTATTCTCACTGCACGCCCCGTAGTTTATAGCTAAACCCTCCCCTCCAGGCTCCTAGTTTAAAATCTCCTCCAACCTTCTAACCATCCTTCCCCCAGCACCGCTGCCCCCTCCTCAGTCAGGTGCAATCCATCACGACAAAAGAGATGGCGCCTGACTGAGAAGTCCACCCAGTGTTCCAGGAAAACAAACCCCTCTTTCCTGCACCAATCCCTAAGCCACACATTTACCTCCCTAATCTCCCTCTGCCTCCCTGGACTAGCGCGTGGCACGGGTAATATTTTGGAGAATATTACCTTCAGATGTCCTTGCCTTAAGTTTCTTTCCTAAGTCCCTATAGTCTTTCTTAAGGACATCCCACCTTCCGCTAACTTTGTCATTGGTGCCAACGTGCACCAAGACCGCCGGGTCTTTCCCAGCCCCTCCCAACAATCTATCTACCCGGTCCGCGATGTGCCGTACCCGAGCACCCGGGAGACAACAGACTGTACGGCGATCTCTATATTAAGAATGCAGACACCAGAAGTCAATATGCTTAAGTTATCAATATTTGTAATAGCAACAAGGATGCTATGCTGACAGTCAAATGTCGACAAGCACAGTGTCGGCAGCTCATGTAAGGGCTAGGTTATGGCTTAAATGGACAAAAAACACTGTCAACATGCTGACGTTGACATGTCAATTTCCACATGTCAACATAACTCCATGTCGGAATTTTTTACTGCATCCGCCACTTACCAAGTACTTTTAAATAGGCATGGAACGTGTAGGGAACAAGTGCACAGTAATAAAATAAATGCAAATGATGTATGGTAGTATGTTCACCTGCTGTGAAATCTGAGACTACTAGTCACTGAGACCGCACACCTTGTGCTGTAGTACAGTTTCATGTTAGTGTTTTTCCATAGTATCGGGCACATTTATTCCTTGTTCTACATGATTAGTAGTTATTTATGAAGCATTTCAACGTTAAGATTTGTAATGTATCTGTATTGCTGCTTTTTTATGAGAAGGAAAGCTATCATGCGGCTGTGTTCCTGTCAATTCATGACAGACTATTATAGGGAGAAATTGGCTGGAAGTGAAACCAGGTGCCTGGGTGGTGCTGTGCCTGTTTATGGGCAGTTCAGTCTCTTACAGTATTGTACCTTCCTTACTTGATAGCATATTCTGCCTAGAAACACAAATATAGTGTTCTGTTTTTGTCATTGTATAGATGATAGATGAAAAATGTTCTTGATTGGACTCCATAATGAAATATGCTGTTATCTCTGTTGCTTAGTGACAAAGTCGAGGCTGTCTTTCACAATTGTATTATACTGTAAGTACATAACGTGTCATAGGCTAATAACAATATAATGGCCATGCAATGGGAAAAGGTCAAAGGCTGAAGTTGTAAAACAAAAAAAAAAATAACAAAATGTTTGAATAGTAAAAAGCTTATCTTGAAATTAATTATTTAGCAAAAACACTCACTGAACAGTTTTTTATTTCTCTTTTCATTTTAAAGATAATTGAGGTACTGCAGTCACTAAATGGCTTAACCTCCATCAGTACCAAGAGATGTACTGTATAAAGCAAAACCTGGTGAATAATTTGATATATATGAAATATGAAGTACTTTACTTTGCGATAAGTTTTAAATGACAAGAGCACACCACCATTTAACCACATCACTGGCATGGTCAGATCACATGTGACAATGCCGTCCCAATGTGTCACCCAGTTTTTGACAAGGAGGTTCATTCTGCAGATGTGCATAATATACTATTTAAGTGTTTTAAAAAAAATACTTTTCAAGCTATAGTACATTTTTTATTTTATTTTATTTTTTATTTTGAAGGGAAAAATCGTCAGTTAAGTGGTTTTAAATAGTTACTTAAAGTGTATGAATCAAAAAGCAGACCTAGTAATCCAAGGCAGTGTCAAATCTGATTCCGCAATATGCAGGCATGGCACACTAATCTCTGCCATGTGCTGAATGAAGTGTGCAATTAATGGCCATTGATTGTACTGTATACTTCAACATAAGGCAGATATACATTTTTGGATTTACTATGGCTGCTTTCTCAATAATACCCTTTATGTAACTATTTAGATAGTGGTGTGCGGGTCTTTTTTTAGATTATCGCAAGCTGAAGTGTATTTTATCTTCAGTATACTGTATATTGGTAGCGATGAGCTCTCTACCAATTATGGTCTGACTAAAGTCTATTAACAGATCAGTGTCCTGTTCATATATGTAGTTACATTCCTCTGTGTGGTGGCTGCGTATATTCTTTAGTGACTGGTGTTGTTCAGCCAAAATACCTCTAAAACAATGTGTTGAACAGCGCCATCTAGTGTAGTATTAATATAATTTCTGTTAGAAAATCAAATAATGTGCAAATTTACAAGAAATAAATAATATAAAGCTTATCTACAAGATTATGTAATTCCTCCTGGATAGCTTTTCTTAAGATGACGAAAGAGACTGCAGTAATAACACTAAAATATATATTGTAATGTTAATGATTATCTCCCGTTTATATAATTTGTTGCTAATTGTTATTACTAAAACTCTTGCTGCAAGTCGCTGATGAACAATATTGTTCTTTTAACCTAGAATCAGTTGTACCTGAATTACCGTGTGTTGTCTAATTTGTTGCTTACAGACATCAATAAATATTTATTTTCTGCAAGAAGCTCCTATACAAAATTGCTTCACTAACCAAACAAAATATCCATTTGTCTTAAGTTGCATACACACGGTGAGATATTGACTTTGCGATTTCCCCTGAACTCCCGGGGAGACTTGGCCACCGATATTGACTATCTTTACTTGAGATTTTCACTAAGTGCCAATTTTGACTATACTATGTACTAGATAATACACAATATAGTGAAGATTGACTTGCCTGCACACAATTTCTTGCAATACCGACCCCATGGGAGTGCACATCGGTATCGCAAGCTGTGTACACACGGTGCAATTTGCAATAACTTTCCTTACAATTTTTACAATATAGTCAAAATCGTCAGGTCACATTGCACCGTGTGTATGCACCTTAAGTGCTGGGTTTGCTGTATGCGAGGAATATAAGTGGCTGGAGGGCATTTAACCACTTAACTGACGATTTATTTCACCAAAAACTGCTCCGAAATTGTCGTTTTTTTTTATGAGTGAATTAGGTGAAGAACATGAATGTAACCCTATCCCAAATGATTTTAGTAAAAAATAATATATATAAAATATTTCCCCCCCAACATCGAAACATCAATTGGGTACATCACGACCATTGGAACATCGGGAACATCGCGGCTTTCATTTTGAAAGCCGTGACCGCCTCCAGGTATACAGGGGGGTTCTGGGGGTGGCTTGGGAGGGTTAATTTACACTCCCCAGTGGCTGCCATGGTTTGCAGCCGCTGGAGGGGGCGTCCTGCCATGATGACCGATCAGCAGTGATCGGCAGCACGGCAATCAGTGGGGGAGAGTGCAGGGAGGCAGAGGGACCTTCTGGTACCTCTGACAGCCGCTGCTAACACAGTTTATCTGACTGGTCGCATCCTGTGCAACCAGGTCAGATAGAGCACTTGCAGACATGGTCGCATCTGATGCAACCATGCCAGGCAAGTGGTTAAAGAAACCTTGTTGCAAAATGGCGAAAGCCATGATTAGCCACTTGTTACAGCCGTATATGAAGGATGGTGCTTCATTAATACCACTTTCATGCTGCAGTCCCAGGTCCATCACGGTCACTGAACACAGGTTTCAAGCCATTTCACAACGGATTGAAGCCTGTACACACTGCAGGCTGGACCAAGGTTTTTACCGAGGTTTCTCATCTCCTGTCATTTGGAGATGATGTCATCTCCAAGTGCCAGTTGGCTCCACTGACGCGGGTTACCCGGTCAGGTATCCGGTCTTTAGGTTGACCACTATTGGTCGACTTGCATTAGGTCAACATGGTCTATAGGTTGACATAATCACTTAGTCGACATGAGTTTTTTAAAAAAAATGTGTTTTTTTTTGTTTGTTTTTTTTTGAACGTTTTCGTACTTTATGAACCATGTGGACTACAATTGGGAACGGTAACCTGTGCTGAGTGCAGCAAGGTATCTTGCCCGAAGCATGGCAAGTGAACACTGTGCCCTAATTTGGGTTCCCGGGCACTTTACGGAGAAAACAACACCAAAAAAACATAAAAGACCCATGTAGCCTTCTTTCCATGTTGACCTCATGACCATGTTGAACTATTTCAATTGTCAACCCTGCAATAACGGGTCGAAGTGCCGTGTGAAAAGAGTATAACAGAAGCAAAGCTTATTCTTTATACTTGCAAAAAAAGAGGATTTGTGCATTTGTTGAAAGCTTTATGGATAACTGTGGAATTAAATTCTTCATCCGGTTCTAATGTTGAAATCAGACTGCAGTAAAATCAATTTATAGTGATCACATTGGTGATATATAGGGCAGTATGGATGCTGTAATGGTCAGCATTCTTTCCTCACAGCACTGAGGTCATGGGTTTGACCCTAACAGTAGCCGTAACTGTGTGGAGTTTGTATATTCTCCCCATGCTTACTTGGGTTTCCTCCGGGTACTCTGGTTTCCCCCCCACACTCCAAAAATCAACTGGTAGGTTAATTGGCTCCCCATCAAAATTAACCCTATTGTGCAAGTGTGTGTACACATGGGCAGACTAGGTGGGCCAAGTGGTTCTGATCGTCCATCAAATTCTATATTTATATGTTTATATATGTGGATGCACAGAGGGGGGGATATTCAATTGTTTGAAAAGTCAGTTGGGTGTCTGGTTTTTCCTATATAATAGACAGGAAAAACCGGACACCCAACCGACTCTTCAAACATTTGAATTCCCCCCCAATGTGTTATTAAATCTGATAAATGGAAGTTATATTTCATTACATCAGCTGTGTGATTTTAAATACATATTTTGTGTGTGTGTGTGTACAATAAATATACTTGTTTTTAACAAACAGCGCTTCCTTTTTTGTCGATGATTGTAGTGCTGAGATCACCAATAAAGTGTGTCTGCTCATACCAATTATTTAAATGGTGCCTTTCAATTGTATTCTCAGCAGTTTTTAAATACTTATGGACTTATGTTTGGGTGCATTTTTAAAGGTAGGCTCATGGCTGCTGGTGTGTAGATGGACTTATTGTAGCTGATGGGTGGGGTAATATGTATTAGATAGGAGTTGCGGTGATGTATGTGAGGCAGGGTGAAGGTTTGAATGTTCTGTCTGTTAATGTTTGTTACAGGGAAAGGTATTTGTGGTTTGCTGTGGAGGTATGGTATCGTGTATCGGGTTGGTTCTTATCTGTGGCGATTAATGGTATTTCATAATTGGTTGCTTATGGTTTTGTTACATTTGTGTGCAGGGCCGGCCTGGGCTTTTTTATTTGTTTGGGGTAAGCAAAATTTTGGCGCTCCTTGATGGGATGAACATTTTAAAGGGACAGTGTGCACTGTAGGCAAAAAGGAATGTGGTCTCATAAGAAAGGGGAGTGGCCACACAATTGTACCCCCAAAGTCATAGGGAGATAGTTAGTGACTGGGGAGGCAGGGGTGACAGGGAGATAGTGGTCACCCATTGCCACTAATAGTAGAAGCATTAAGCCCATACCATACAGGTACATGTGTCCAGTCCAAATATTTTAACAAGGCTTCTCCCTCATCGGCCACTCCACGTAAGCAAACCATGCAGTGTGGCCTGAGATGCAAGCATGGAGTCCTCATCTCAGTGGATACCTCCCAGCTAACAGATGCGCTGTGGTGGGTCCTCCTACAGTGCTCTTCAGTCCTGGATGGGGGGACTGTCCAGTGTCCACTCTGACGGTGGTGTTTTGAGAGCAGGGATGCCGGCTGTATCCTGGGGGAGTGCAATGTATGGAGAATGCAGCTGCAGTGCCTCTATAGTGTGGTGCTCTACGCAGCTGCGTACTCTGCGTAATGGTCAGGCCGGCACTGTTTGTGCGTTACATTTGTGTGATGTTCCATATTTTGTGTGGTAGGTATCTTCGATTATGGGTGTGGGTTTACGTAGGGATGAATTGTGTATTGAAATTTATATTCAGTCCTTTTTTGGGTTTTAGGGTTTTCAGTGTATAGTTTCATCCAGGGTTGGCTGAAACATTTTTGGTAATACTAGTAATGGCAGTTTATCTGTTTAAAACAACAACAAAAAAAGGCTATGAGAGCGCTAGTTGGAGTACTGTATGTCAGTTTCTACACCTATTCAATAAAAGTACCCTGTGACATGGACTGTGGCTTTCATAAATGAGGTGCTGACCCTAAAAACTTGTAGACAATCAAAGACAAAAAATAGAAAGCGCTGTTAATATACAAATGGGCATTTATTCAATAGAAATTTGTGTATGTGTATATATATATATATATATATATATATATATATATATATATATATATATATATATATATATATATATATATGTGTGTGTGTGTGAGTAGCACAAAGAAATGTATTCACATTAATGTATCCATAATTATGCGGCAGACACATAAAACATTTAAAAATGTTAATTCATAATTGACGCGTTAGTATAAGCCAGAAGCAGGATAAAGGCAGTCTTGTCCAATGTTAAGGTGCGTACACAAAAGGCAGTGTGCTCCATGAATGATATTGTCTAGTGTGTCCCCCTCCCAGCTTGGGCCGCACGACGTGATATCATACTAGCGATATCATACAGTGACGTCATACAGCGGCCTGGCAGTGCATGCAGCTTTGGACAATGAGTCCAAATTGAGCTGCATGCACGGCCGACACGAGGGTCCCTGTGCCGGGATCCCGACCGCTGGCATAACATACTACACACGGCATGCCGGCAGCGGGGTATGCGCAAATAAGCCCCTTACAGGCTCGCGACGCTGCGGCCACGCTATTTATTCTCCCTCCAGGGGGGGCGTGGACCCCCAAGAGGTAGAATAGTCGTCGGTATGCCGAGTATCGGGATTTCAGCGCCGGTATACTGAGTGCCGGGATCCCAATAGCCGGCATACTGAATACCACCCTCTTTTGAGTGGTCTCTCTGTAAGCGATGTTAATGTTTACACTTGTAGCTTTGTGATGAGGTTTTGGTCACAGTGGGAAGTAGATCAGGTGTGTATTCACGCTGGGAAGAGTGCAGTCATTGGGTAATAATGCATGGTCATGTTATTTTGTGTGTTCAAACATGTTATTGGGGTTTTTGTGTATATGTGTATATATACAATACTGTGCAAAAGTTTTTAGGCAGGTGTGGAATAAATTTTGCAAAGTAAGAATGCTTTCAAAAATTGAAGTGTTAATAGTTTGCATTTTGTTAATTGACGAAAATAAAGTGAATGAACAGAAGAGAAATCTAAATCAAATCAATATTTGGTGTGTCCACCCTTTGCCTTCAAAACAGCATCAATTCTTCTTGCACAAAGTCAGGGATTTTGTAGGATTATAGTCGGGTGTATGTTTAACCAATCATACCAAACAGGTGGTAATTGCTGTGTAAGAAGCTTAAAAACTGGGTACGGAACAACTAAACTCTGCTACAAAGGTGAGAGGTTGTGGAAGACCGTTTCGTGTCACAGATCATAAACCATGGCAAGCAACAGCAACAAGACACAAGGTAGTTACATTGCATCAGCAAGGGCTCTCACATGCAAAGCTTTCAAAGCAGATTGGGGTTTCAAGATGTGCTGTTCAAGCTCTTTTGAAAAAGCACAAGGAAACAGGCAATGCTGAGGACCGTAGACACAGTGGTTGGTCAAGGAGACTTGGTGCATCAGATGAAAGACGTATCATGCTTATGTCCCTTCAAAATCGAAGATGTCCAGCAGTCCCATCATCTCAGACTGGCAGAAGCCAGTAGGACCCATGCACACCCATCTACTGTTCGGAGAAGACTGGACAGAAGTGGTCTTCATGGAAAAATTGTAGCCAATAGCCATACCTTTTGACGTGGAAACAAGGTCAAGCGACTCATCTATGCATTAAAACAGAAACTGAGGTGCAGAAAAATGGCAGCTGGTGCTCTGGACTGATGAGTCAAAATGTTAAATATTTTGTTGTTACAAAAGGCAGTTTGTGCACTGAAGGGCTGGAGAGCAGTACAATAATGAGTGTCTGCAGGAAACAGTGAAGCATGGTGGAGGTTCCTTGCAAGTGTGGGGCTGCATTTCAGCAAATGGAGTTTGGGATTTAATCAGGATTAGTGGTGTCCTCAATGCTGAGAAATACAGGCTGATACTTATCCATCATGCAATACCATTATCTGATTGGCTCCAAATTTATTCTGCAGCAGGATACCCCAAACATACAGCCATTGTCATTAAGCGCTATTTTCAGCATAAAGAAGACCAAGGAGTCCTGGAAGTGATGATATGGCCCCCATAGAGCCCTGATCTCAACATTGTCGCGTCTGTCTGGGATTACATGAAGAGACAGAAGGATATGAGCAAGCCTACATCCATAGGAGATCTGTGGTTCGTTCTCCAAGATGTTTGGAAAAACCTCCCTGCCAAGTTTCTTCAATAACTGTGTGCAAGTACACCTAGAAGAATTTATGCTGTTTTAAAGGCAAAGGGTGGTCACGCCAAATATTGATTTGATTCAGAATTCTCTTCTGTTCATTCACTGTGTATTTTGATAATTCAACACTTCTGTTAGTGTTTTCCCCACACCTGCCTAAAACTTTTGCACTGTACTGTGCGTGTGTGTGTGTATAATATATATATATATATATATATATATATATATATATATAAATATAGCATGTGTGTGTATATGTATATATATATATATATATATATATATATATATATATATATATATATATATATATATATATATATATATATGTGTGTATATATATGTATAAATACAGGTTTTTTTTTTTTGGAAAAAATGATAGCACTCTCCAGACTTCGAAATCAATTAGTCAACATTGAAAATTTAATAAAGGTAGTCTCACAGTTCCAAGGTGGTATTCAGAAACAATCTCCAACGTTTCGGTCCTCGGCGGGACCTTTGTCAAGGAATGCACAGTTTAGTCAGCAGTGTCAGCGTCATAACAAACATCAGAGTAGCAGGGAAACCGGAGACAGAGATATTGCCTCACCGGCCCCTGCTAAATACCCCTCAAAAACGCGCAAAAGAGCATAGGGCACGCCCCCAGCACGGCTGCAAGCCGTGTGGAGCGCACCTGTGGAACGCAGGCACGTCACTTCCGCCGGAAGTGGGCTGCGTCCCTGGTAACAGTAGATCATCGAATGTATCCTGCGAGTGAACCGCATGCGTGGAACGCATCGCGTCACTTCCGGTATTACCGGAAGTTGGCTATCACTATGGTAACCGGGATAAGCAGCGGGTTTACTGTCCGCGGACGTCACTATTGCTAGCTCTGGTGTCACGGCACCATGCCACTAGGGCATGACACTTTGTTGGGAAACGTCGGACCCTCATACCACCCTCATGGAGTCTGTTTCTGATCGTTTGAGTAGACACATGCACATTTGTGGCTTGCTGGAGGTCATTTTGCAGGGCTCTGGCAGTGCTCCTCCTGTTCCTCCTCGCACAAAGGCGGAGGTAGCGGTCCTGCTGCTGGGTTGTTGGCCTCCTCCACGTCTCCTGATGTACTGGCCTGTCTCCTGGTAGCGCCTCCAGGGATGCGGTCAGAATGCCGCCGGACGGAATCCCGGCGGTCGAAATACCGACGCCGGAATCCCGACCGCCACAATCCCGACATATTCTCCCTCCGTGGGTGTCCACGACACCCATAGAGGGAGAATATAATAGTGTGCCGAGCGTAGCGAGCGAAGCGAGCCCGCAAGGGGCTGCGTTCCGCTCACCACCCCTGTCGGGATTGTGTGGTCGGGATTCCGGCGTCGGTATTTCGACCGCCGGGATTGCGACCGGCGGCATTTAGTACTGATCCCCGCCTCCATGCTCTGGACACTACGCTGACAGACACAGCAAACCTTCTTGCCACAGCTCGCATTGATGTGCCAGCCTGGATGAGCTGCACTACCTGAGCCACTTGTGTGGGTTGTAGGGAGGTCATACAGGCAAGTAAAGGCCACACACACTACTGAGCCTCATTTTGACTTGTTTTAAGGGCATTACATCAAAGTTGAATCAGCCTGTAGTGTGTTTTTCCACTTTAATTTTGAGGGTGACTCCAAATCCAGACCTCCATGGGTTAATAAATGTGATTTCCATTGATAATATTTGTGTGATTTTGTTGTCAGCACATTCAACTATGTAAAGAACAAAGTATTTAATAAGAATATTTCATTCATTCAGATCTAGGATGTGTTATTTTAGTGTTCCCTTCATTTTTTTGATATACACACACACACACACACACACACACACACACACACACACACACACACACACACACACACACACACGTGCTTGACAGTTTGTGAACCCTTCAGTATTTTCTGTTTCTGCTGAAATGTGGCCTAAAACTACCTCTAGAATTTCGAACAAGTCTTAACAGTGGAAAAGAGAACCAAATCAAACAAATAAGACAAAAAAAAAATATTAGACATGCTAATTTTTTTTTTTTTATTGCGTAAAATGATCCAATATCACATATCTGTAAGTGGCAAAAGTATGTGAACCTTTGCTTTCACTATCTGGTATGGGATGTAGTTATGTGCCGCTGGTCACAATACCGACACCTGCATCCCGTCCCCTCAAAACTGACGGGGACTATTCCCACTCGTGGGTGTCCATGACACTCCCGCAAGCACCTTTGTTGCACTTGCTCACCTTCCCCGTCTGCATTCTAGACCCCGGAATCCCGGTGTCGGTATGGTGACCGGCGGGATCCCAAAAGCCGGACACCCATACCCAACCCTCTGGTATAACCCCATTGTGCAGCAATAACTGAATATAAACTATTTCCGATAATTGTTGATTTGTCCTGAACATCAGCTTGGAGGAATTTTAACCCATTGCTCCATACAAAACCGCTTCAACTTTGTTATGTTGGTGGGTTTCCACTCATGAACTGCTCACTTCAGGTCCTTCCACAACATTTCGATTGGATTAAGGTCAGGGCACTGACTTGGCCACTCCAAAACTTTACATTTATTCTTCTGTTATCCTTCTTTGGTTTGACTTGTTTGCTTTGGGTCGTTGTTTTGCTGCATGCTCGTGGGCAGGGGTTCGGTATGTATTACCGGCAGACGGGATGCCGGCTGTCCATATCCCAACAGCGGCATCCCGCCCATCAGAATGCCGGCAGCAGGGCGAGCACTAAGAATCCCCTTGCGAGGCTGGGCATCCACGAGTGGGAATAGCCCTGGTGCACCAGCAGTCTGGCTGGCGACATTGTCAGTTGTCAGGATTTCGGCATCTGTATCCTAGACGCCGGGATCCCGACTGATGGCAAATTGACTGCATCCCCATGGTCCTGACATTTTCCTTTTAAAATATTCTGGTATGATTCATTGTCCCATCAATGATGGCAAATCATCCTGGTCCAGATGCAGCAAACCAGGCCCAAACCATGCTACTACCACTGACGTGTTTTACAGATGGTATGAGGTTTTTAATCTGGAATGCAGTGTTCTCCTTTCTCCAAACATAACTCTTCTCATTTAAACCAAAAAGCTCTATTTTGGACTGATTTGTCCACAAACCATTGTTCCAATAGCCTTCTGGCTTGTCCAGGTGATCTTTAGCAAACTGTAGACGGGCAGCAATGTTCTTTTTGGAGAGCAGCGGCTTCTTCCTTGCAATCCTGCCATGCACACCATTGTTGTTCAGTGCCCTCCTGATGGTGGACTCATGAACATTAGCTAGTGTGAGAAAGGCCTTCAGTTGCATAACTGCTAACTTGCGAACTATTAGACACCTTGCTCTTGACGTGATCTTTGTTTATCACCCACTCCTGGGGAGGGTAGGAACGGTCTGGAATTTGCTCCATTTGTACACAATCTGTCTGACTGTTGATTGCTGGAGTCCAAACTCTTTAGAGATGGCTTTGTAACCTTTTCCAGCCTGATGAGCATCAACAACTCTTCTTATGAGGTCCTCAGAAATCTCCTTTGTTCGTGGCATGATACACTACCACAAACATGTTGTTAACATCAGACTTTGATAGATTCCTGTTCTATTAAAAATGTTGACCACTCACACCTGTTTGTCTTCCCACAGATTGAAAATACCTGACTAATTTCACCTTCAAAATATCTGCTAACCCTAAATATTCACATACTTTTGCCACTCGTAGATAAGTGATATTGGATCATTTTTCTCAATAAAAAAGCACGTCCAATTTTTTTTTTTTTTTTTGTCTCCCTTGTTTTGATTTGGTTCTCTTTAACTACTATTAAGACTTGTGAAAGCCCTCACTACGTAATTAGAATGTTAATAAACCTCCCTTAAGGGGATCAAAAGTGGGTTGGCATAATGACATCACCGATGCATGGCTTGCGTAGTGTATGTGTGTATGTGCAAATATGTATAATTGCAGGGATTTGGATATAAATAATTCAACATCCACATTATTCTAGTGACATCAGAAAAACCAGCACACCAAATTGCAAATGTTGAAAAAGTGTGATGTAGGTGCTTCAGAGCGCAGAAACGGTCGTCTGATTGCTTGCCAGATTGCTGCTGATGATACTTATCAGACATCCCATGACTCATGTAGTAACAAGTTTCCTCATGCACGTGGAACGTTTTGTAACTGTTGGTATTAATTTTGATATTTGGCGATGCAGTTTGATCATATAGAAAAGCTTCTGCATTTGCAGTTATATGGTATGTTTTTGGGTGGGTTTTTTTTTGTTTGTCGTTTCCAGAATACTGTGGAATTATTATTTTTTTGGTGTGAATATATTAAAAATCTCACTCCGATCAGCCATAACATTTAAACCTACTGATAGGTGAAGTGAACATTGATTATCTCCAAACTTTTTTCTCTAACGTCCTAAGTGGATGCTGGGGACTCCGTAAGGACCATGGGGATTAGCGGCTCCGCTGGAGACTGGGCACAACTATAAAGAAAGCTTTTAGACTACTGGTGTGCACTGGCTCCTCCCACTAAGACCCTCCTCCAGACTTCAGTTAGATTCTTGTGCCCGGCTGAGCTGGATGCACACTAGGGGCTCTCCTGAGCACCTAGAAAGAAAGTATATTTAGGTTTTTTATTTTCAGTGAGATCTGCTGGCAACAGACTCACTGCAGCGAGGGATTAAGGGGAGAAGAAGCGAACCTACCTAACAGGTGGTAGTTTGGGCTTCTTAGGCTACTGGACACCATTAGCTCCAGAGGGATCGACCGCAGGACCCGACCTTGGTGTTCGTTCCCGGAGCCGCGCCGCCATCCCCCTTTCAGAGCCAGAAGCAAGAAGAGGTCCGGAAAATCGGCGGCAGAAGACTTCGGTCTTCACCAAGGTAGCGCACAGCACTGCAGCTGTGCGCCATTGCTCCTCATGTACACCTCACACTTCGGTCACTGATGGGTGCAGGGCGCTGGGGGGGGGGGGGCGCCCTGAGTGCAATAAATAACACCTTGGCTGGCAAATATACATCATATATAGTCCTAGAGGCTATATAGATGTAAAATTACCCCTGCCAGTATTACAGAAAAAGCGGGAGAAAGTCCGCCGAAAAGGGGGCGGGGCTTCTCCCTCAGCACACTGGCGCCATTTTTCCCTCACAGTTCCGCTGGAAGGAAGCTCCCTGTCTCTCCCCTGCAGTCTGAATACTACAGAAGGGTAAAAAAGAGAGGGGGGGCACTTAATTTAGGCGCAGTATAGATATTAAAAGATATATAAAAAGCAGCTATAGGGAAAACACTCATTGATAGTGGGATCCCAGTCTTATATAGCGCTCTGGTGTGTGCTGGCATACTCTCTCTGTCTCCCCAAAGGGCTTTGTGGGGTCCTGTCCTCTGTCAGAGCATTCCCTGTGTGTTTGCGGTGTGTCGGTACGGCTGTGTCGACATGTTTGATGAGGCTTATGTGGAGGCGGAGCAGATGCCTGTAAATGTGATGTCACCCCCTGCGGGGTCGACACTTGAGTGGATGGTGCTGTGGAAGGAATTACGTGATAGTGTCGACTCCTTACATAAAAGGTTTGACGACATACCAAATGTGGGACAGCCGGCTTCTCAGCCTGTGTCTGCCCAGGCGTCTCAAAAGCCATCAGGGGCTCTAAAACGCCCGCTACCTCAGATGGTTGACACAGATGTCGACACGGATACTGACTCCAGTGTCGACGACGAGGAGACTAATGTAACTTCCAGTAGGGCCACACGTTACATGATTGAGGCAATGAAAAATGTGTTGCACATTTCTGATGTTACCCCCGGTACCACAAAAAAGGGTATAATGTTTGGAGAGAAAAAACTAACAGTAGCTTTTCCTCCATCTGAAGAGTTAAATGAAGTGTGTGAAGAAGCGTGGGCTTCCCCTGATAAAAAGCTGGTAATTTCTAAGAGGTTACTAATGGCGTACCCTTTCCCGCCAGAGGATAGGTCACGCTGGGAAACATCCCCTAGGGTGGATAAAGCGCTCACACGCTTGTCAAAGAAGGTGGCACTACCGTCTCCGGATACGGCCGCCCTGAAGGAATCTGCTGATAGCCTCCTGCTTTCTATCCTGAAATCTATATATAAACACACAGGTGTTATATTGAGACCGGCTATAGCTTCAGCCTGGATGTGCAGTGCTGCTGCTGCGTGGTCAGATTCCCTGTCAGAAAATATAGATACCTTAGACAGGGACACTATTTTGCTAAACGTAGAGCATATAAAAGACGCACTTTTATACATGAGGGATGCACAGAGGGATATTTGCCGGCTGGCATCCAAAATTAGTGCAATGTCCATTTCTGCCAGGAGAGGGTTATGGACTCGGCAGTGGACAGGTGATGCAGATTCTAAAAGGCACATGGAAGTTTTTCCTTATAAGGGTGAGGAGTTGTTCGGGGATGGTCTCTCGGACCTCATTTCCACAGCAACAGCTGGGAAGTCAGCATTTTTACCCCATGTTCCCTCACAGCCAAAGAAAGCACCGTATTATCAGGTACAGTCCTTTCGGCCCAATAGGGGCAAGCGGGTTAAAGGCGCGTCTATTCTGCCCAGAGGCAGAGGTAGAGGGAAAAAGCTGCAGCATACAGCCAGTTCCCAGGAGCAAAAGTCCTCCCCCGCTTCCTCTAAGTCCACAGCATGACGCTGGGGCTTCACAGGCGGAGCCAGGTACGGTGGGGGCCCGTCTCAAAAATTTCAGCAATCAGTGGGCTCGCTCACGGGTGGATCCCTGGATCCTTCAAGTAGTATCTCAGGGGTACAAACTGGAATTCGAGACGTCTCCCCCCCCCCCCCCCCCCCCCCCGCCGCCGTTTCCTCAAATCTGCCTTGCCCAACCACTCCCTCAGGCAGGGAGGCAGTGTTACAGGCAATTCAAAAGCTGTATTCACAACAAGTGATAGTAAAGGTGCCCCTACTTCAACAAGGAAGGGGTTACTATTCCACAATGTTTGTGGTACCGAAACCGGACGGTTCGGTGAGACCCATTTTAAATTTGAAATCCTTGAACACACATATAAAAAAATTCAAGTTCAAGATGGAATCGCTCAGGGCGGTTATTGCAAGCCTGGACGAGGGGGATTACATGGTATCGCTGGACATCAAGGATGCTTACCTACATGTCCCCATTTACCATCCTTACCAGGAGTACCTCAGGTTTGTGGTACAAGATTGTCATTACCAATTCCAGACGTTGCCGTTCGGTCTCTCCACGGCTCCGAGGGTCTTTACCAAGGTAATGGCCGAAATGATGATACTCCTTCGAAAGAAGGAAGTTTTAATTATCCCGTACTTGGACGATCTCCTGATAAAGGCGAGGTCCAGAGAGCAGTTGTTGGTAGGGGTAGCACTATCTCGGGAAGTGCTACAACAGCACGGCTGGATTCTAAACATTCCAAAGTCACAGCTGGTCTCTACGACACGCCTGCTGTTCCTAGGGATGGTTCTGGACACAGAACAGAGAAAAGTTTTTTTCCCGGAGGAAAAGGCCAAGGAGCTGTCATCTCTAGTCAGAGGCCTCCTAAAACCAAAACAGGTGTCGGTGCATCACTACACGCGGATCCTGGGAAAAATGGTAGCTTCCTACGAAGCGATTCCATTCGGCAGGTTTCATGCAAGAACCTTTCAGTGGGACCTGTTGGACAAGTGGTCCGGATCGCATCTTCAGATGCATCGTCTGATAACCCTGTCTCCGAGGACAAGGGTGTCTCTGCTGTGGTGGCTGCAGAGTGCTCATCTTCAAGAGGGCCGCAGATTCGGCATACAGGACTGGGTCCTGGTGACCACGGATGCCAGCCTTCGAGGCTGGGGAGCAGTCACACAGGGAAGAAACTTCCAAGGACTATGGTCAAGTCAGGAGACTTCCCTACACATAAATATTCTGGAACTAAGGGCCATTTACAATGCCCTAAGTCAGGCAAAACCCCTGCTTCAAAACCAGCCGGTACTGATCCAGTCAGACAACATCACGGCGGTCGCCCATGTAAATCGACAGGGCGGCACGAGAAGCAGGACGGCGATGGCAGAAGCCACAAGGATTCTCCGATGGGCGGAAAATCACGTGTTAGCACTGTCAGCAGTGTTCATTCCGGGAGTGGACAACTGGGAAGCAGACTTCCTCAGCAGGCACGACCTCCACCCGGGAGAGTGGGGACTTCATCCAGAAGTCTTTCAAATGATTGTAAACCAGTGGGAAAAACCACAGGTGGACATGATGGCGTCCCGCCTAAACAAAAAGCTAGAAAAATATTGCGCCAGGTCGAGAGACCCGCAGGCGATAGCTGTGGACGCTCTGGTAACACCGTGGGTGTACTGATCGGTTTATGGGTTCCCTCCTCTTCCTCTCATACCAAAGGTACTGAGGATAATAAGGAGAAGAGGAGTAAGAACTATACTCATTGTTCCGGATTGGCCAAGAAGAGCGTGGTATCCGGAACTTCAAGAAATGATATCAGAGGACCCATGGCCTCTACCGCTCAGACGAGACCTGCTGCAGCAGGGGCCCTGTCTGTTCCAAGACTTACCGCGGCTGCGTTTGACGGCATGGCGGTTGAACACCGGATCCTGAAGGAAAAGGGCATTCTGGAGGAAGTCATTCCTACGCTGATTAAAGCTAGGAAAGAAGTAACCGCAAACCATTATCACCGCATATGGCGAAAATATGTTGCGTGGTGTGAGGCCAGGAAGGCTCCAACGGAAGAATTTCAGCTGGGCCGTTTCCTGCACTTCCTACAGTCAGGGGTGACTATGGGCCTTAAATTGGGTTCCATTAAGGTCCAGATTTCGGCTCTATCGATTTTCTTCCAGAGAGAATTGGCTTCACTACCTGAAGTTCAGACTTTTGTTAAGGGAGTGCTGCATATTCAGCCCCCTTTTGTGCCTCCAGTGGCACCTTGGGATCTCAACGTGGTGTTGGATTTCCTAAAGTCACATTGGTTTGAGCCACTGAAAGCCGTGGATTTGAAATATCTCACGTGTAAAGTGGTCATGTTGTTGGCCTTGGCTTCGGCCAGGCGTGTTTCAGAATTGGCGGCTTTGTCATGTAAAAGCCCTTATCTGATTTTCCATATGGTTAGGGCAGAATTGAGGACTCGTCCCCAGTTTCTCCCCAAAGTGGTATCAGCTTTTCATCTGAACCAACCTATCGTGGTGCCTGCGGCTACAAATTACTTGGAGGCTTCCAAGTTGTTGGATGTAGTCAGGGCCCTAAAAATGTATGTTTCCAGGACAGCTGGAGTCAGAAAGACTGACTCGCTCTTTAACCTGTATGCGCCCAACAAGTTGGGTGCACCTGCTTCTAAGCAGACTATTGCTCGCTGGATCTGTAGTACGATTCAGCTTGCACATTCTGCGGCTGGACTGCCGCATCCTAAATCAGTGAAAGCCCATTCCACGAGGAAAGTGGGCTCTTCTTGGGCGGCTGCCCGAGGGGTCTCGGCTCTTCAACTTTGCCGAGCTGCAACTTGGTCAGGGGCAAACACGTTTGCAAAATTCTACAAATTTGATACCCTGGCTGAGGAGGACCTTGAGTTCTCTTATTCAGTGCTGCAGAGTCATCCGCACTCTCCCGCCCGTTTGGGAGCTTTGGTATAATCCCCATGGTCCTTACGGAGTCCCCAGCATCCACTTAGGACGTTAGAGAAAATAAGAATTTACTCACCGGTAATTCTATTTCTCATAGTCCGTAGTGGATGCTGGGCGCCCATCCCAAGTGCGGATTGTCTGCAATACTTGTATATAGTTATTGCTTAACTAAAGGGTTATTGTTGAGCTATCTGTTGAGAGGCTCAGTTGTTATCATGCTGTTAACTGGGTATTGTATCACGAGTTATACGGTGTGATTGGTGTGGCTGGTATGAGTCTTACCCGGGATTCAAAATCCTTCCTTATTGTGTCAGCTCTTCCGGGCACAGTATCCTAACTGAAGTCTGGAGGAGGGTCTTAGTGGGAGGAGCCAGTGCACACCAGTAGTCTAAAAGCTTTCTTTATAGTTGTGCCCAGTCTCCTGCGGAGCCGCTAATCCCCATGGTCCTTACGGAGTCCCCAGCATCCACTACGGACTATGAGAAATAGAATTACCGGTGAGTAAATTCTTATTTTTTTGTGTCAAAATTAGGGGAACTTACACAATATTAGGCAGGTATGTTATTGTAAAGTTACTTTTATTCTCTTTCCAGTTTAGAGGAGCTTGGAGATCTTACCTTATTGCCATGCTAAGGGGACCCATACACATGCCTGCAGTGGTAGTATAGTGCTTAGATCGACTCCTGAGAGGGTCCCACTGTCAGCCCATGCTAGGCTCACCAACAGTCATGGAAGCTCTAGAACCCACTCCAGGCATCATCAGCATCTGTTGACTAGAGATGCCATTATAAGAGGAAAGAAGGCTTCTCCAGAGAGAGACTTAAAAAACACTAGTTTGAAAGGTAGCCAGTAGAGGTACTGTATAGAGGAGTAGAAGCCTTAGTTAAGAATTTGCCCAGGCTCCTCACACCAATTGCTATGTCCTAGTGTTCCAGTCTCCCATAGGCTGCAGAGAAAAGCTAATTTATCTTTCATACATAAATACAATTTTGGCTTAAATAACATAATGCTTTTTCATTAATTTGAATAGGTTGTGAGATTATTGAACTTTAATAGGCTTGTATTTCTTGTGCGTCCCCTAGGGGGCACAGAAGATGCTTATACGCTGGGTATTGGTGGTGTGGAGTGAGCAGGCACCAAAGAGTTAAACAAATGTTCCTTGCATGCCTCAGTACCCCTTTCCCTATACCCTGCCCTTCCGGCCCAGACATGCCAGTTTTTTCTTTGGCACTAGTAGGAGCCGCACTGTTATGAGTGGGGCTGATGTTTATCCCTGAATTTTTTTTATTTTTCAACGCGCAGCGGTATGGGAGTCTAGGGAATGGCCAAACAGCAGCTCCAGCACATGGCGACGGCGGCGTCAGCATCGGCGAATGTGTCAGTGACTTCTGCTTTGGGGGATCTCAGGGGAGAGCGCACACTCCGGGAGACTCCGCATCCGGATGCCGGGAAGGTTACAAGGAGCCGCGACATGGCGGCGATCCTCCCTGCTGCGGGGGGGCAGCAGGTGACAAGTGCGGTGGGAGCACAGAGTACTGCACAACGCCACTAGACCACCAGGGCATATGCTACAGGCTGTGGCAGGTCCTTGAGGGTTAAATTGGCACCGGAGGGGGAGAGGACCAGGCCTGTAGCCCCTCCCCCGTCCTTGAGGCTAGCTTGGAGCCTGAGCTAACGGTTGATTCTATATCGGAGTGGGAGAAGGGACCTTCTGACGTACTAGGGGAGGAGACCCGTCACCAGGGGGAGGAGCTACGGCCGAACAAGGTACCCGAAAAGTACGCTCGCCATGCTTCGGGCACGGTGGCTCGCTCCGCTCGCCACGCTTCGGGCACGGTGGCTCGCTCCGCTCGCCACCTAATTACTAAGGGTAATAGTTGGTGGCAGAGCCGGCCATAGGCATAGGCAAACTAGGCAATTGCCTAGGGCATTTGATATGCCTAGGGGCATCATCAGCTTCTGCTGATTAAAATGATATGCGGCATGCCTATATTCTGTATGTAACATTTCATATGCAGATACAGCCACAGTCTCACACAGTATATTGGCATGCTGCATAACGAGGCTGAAGTTAGCTTCTTATTCACTTCTTATTCAAGCTCCAGCTTCTTATTCAGATCATTCAGTTTTGCAAGGGTTAATGAGTCTTGGGCAACACATTTGACACCTGAAATTCACAGAGTAGGGTCCCTTTCATATGACCCACATGTATTTTGGCTTGCCCAATGCTGGTTTGGGCATGAAATACGCTGGCAAAGTGGGCACATACACTATAATTCACCATTTTGAATAAGTAGCTGTAGTTTTGCAAGGGTTAACGAGTCTCTGGCAACAATTTTGACACCTGAAATCAACTGAGTTGGGTCACTTGCATATGAATCACATGTATTTTGCCTTGCCCAACACTGATTTGGGCATGAAATACGCTGGCAAGGTGGGCACATACACGATATTATAATTTACTATTTTGAATAAGTAGCTGTAGTTTTGCAAGGGTTAACAAGTCTCGGGCAACAATTTTGACACCTGAAATCAACTGAGTTGGGTCACTTGCATATGAATCACATGTATTTTGCCTTGCCCAACACTGATTTGGGCATGAAATACGCTGGCAAGGTGGGCACATACACGATATTATAATTTACTATTTTGAATAAGTAGCTGTAGTTTTGCAAGGGTTAACAAGTCTCGGGCAACAATTTTGACACCTGAAATCAACTGAGTCGGTTCAATTGCATATGACCCACATGTATTTTTGCCTTGCCCAACACTGGTTTGGGCATGAAATATGCTGCCCAATTGGGCACCTAAACACTATCTTTTTCTATTATGAATAAGTAGCTGTAGTTTTGCAAGGGTTAACGAGTCTCGGGCAACAATTTTGACACCAGATCTCAATAGAGTCAGGTACTTGCATATGACCCACATGGATTTTGCCTTGCCCGACACTGGTTTGGGCATGAAATACGCTGGCAAGGTGGGCATATACACCGTATTATGAATTACTATTATGAATAAGTAGCTATAGTTTGGCAAGGGTTAACGAGTCTCGGGCAACAATTTTGACACCTGAAATCAACTGAGTCTGGTCACTTGCATATGACCCACATGGATTTTACCTTGCCCGACACTGGTTTGGGCATGAAATACGCTGGCAAGGTGGGCATATACACAGTATTATGAATTACTATTTTGAATAAGTAGCTGTAGTTTTGCAAGGGTTAACGAGTCTCGGGCAACAATTTTGACACCAGAAATCAATTGAGTCGGGTCACTTGCATATGACCCACATGGATTTTTCCTTGCCCAACACTGGTTTGGGCATGAAATACGCTGGCAAGGTGGGCACATACACGATATTATAATTTACTATTTTGAATAAGTAGCTGTAGTTTTGCAAGTTTTGTAGTTACCGGCCCCCCTGACAAGCGGGGACCAGGTGTGAAGATGGCGGCATCAGGGTAGGGAGCGCAGTTAGTCCTGCGCTCCCTACCCTAACCCTAGTGCTAACTGCGCTCCAGGGCTTAGCGATACTTAGTGCGGAGCTGAGAGCGGCGACCTGAGCCAGCGCCTACACCCTACACTGTTTAGAAAGCCTGTCAGGGTCCCAGGATCACCGCCAGCACATTCCTCAGGCCAGTATAAAATTCACATCAGAGCGGGAAGCGTTCAGTGCCATCTTTCTTGCATGCAGGGACGCTGACAGGGGAGAGCTGTCCCTCCACATCAACTCCAGCTATCTGTACGGTACCTGGGGGTTGTAGAAGGGGGAAGGGCTGTGTAATAGACTTTGTAACATATTAAGGTACACAGTTAGCGCTGGTAAGTGGTATCCTTTATCTTAAATAGCGCTGTGTGTGGTTAGGTCCAAACTCTGTGGGGTATATTTACTAAGCTCCCGATTTTGACCGAGTTGGTGTTTTTTCATCAGTGTGTCATCTCGGGAATTTACTAAACACAAATCTCGGCAGTGATGAGGGCATTCGTATTTGTTTGGAAAACAAAGGAAAAAAATACGAATGAATACACCATCGGTCAAATACGCCTGTAATTTTATACAACTCGGTAATTTACTAAAAATTCGAATTCACAAACACTGCCGTGAAAAAATACAAATATAAAAAAAAGCAGTTTTAAAATAGACCTGCTTTTTTTTTTACCGTGTTCTGATAGGCATGCACGGATCTGTGAGATCCGTGCATGTTTATCAGTGGGAAGGGGTGTGAAAGAGTTATAAATCAGGAAAAAAAATTGCGTGGTGTCCCCCCTCCGATGTATAACCAGCCTGGTTGTAAAAAGACGGGGGAAAAATGGACAGGGGTTCCCCCATATTTGAACAACCAGCACCGGGCTCTGCGCCTGGTCCTGGTTCAAAAAATACGGGGGACAAAACACGTAGGGGTCCACTAGTCAGAGAGATAATGCCACAGCCGGGGGACACTTTTGTATTGGTCCCTGCGGCCCTGGCATTAAATCACCAACTAGTCACCCCTGGCCGGGGTACCCTGGAGGAGTGGGGACCCCTTAAATCAAGGGTCCCCCCTCCAGCCACCCAAGGGCCAGGGGTGAAGCCCGAGGCTGTCCCCCCCCATCCAAGGGCGGCGGATGGGGGGCTGATAGCCTTCTATGTAAAAATAAGAATATTGTTTTTTGTAGCAGTACTACAAGTCCCAGCAAGCCTTCCCCGCAAGCTGGTACTTGGAGAACCACAAACATCAGCATGCGGGGGGGGGGGGGGGAAACGGGCCCGCTGGTACCTGTAGTTCTACTACAGAAAAATACCCAAATAAAAACAAAACACACACACCGTGATAGTACAACTTTATTACATACATGCACACCTACATACACACATACTTACCTATGTTGACACAAAGCAGTCGGTCCTCTTCTACAATAGAATCCCGGGGTACCTGTAAATGAAAATTATACTCCCCAAAAATCCAGTGTAGTTCGGTCCTCTTCTATAAATGTGTAATCCAGGGACTTGGCAAAACAAAGAAACGGATTACCCGAACCACGCACTGAAAGGGGATCCATGTTTACACATGGATCCCCTTTCCCCGACTGGCGGGAGCCCCCGTGACTGCTGTCAAAGAGGGTCCCTTTAGCCAATCAGGGAGAGCCACGTCATGGCACTCACCTGATTGGCTGTGCGCTCCTGAGCTGTCAGTCAGGCTGCGCACTGTAGATACAATGTAGCGCATATGCGCTCCATTGTTTCTCTATCGTCCTAGTGGATGCTGGGGTTCCTGAAAGGACCATGGGGAATAGCGGCTCCGCAGGAGACAGGGCACAAAAAGTAAAGCTTTTCCAGATCAGGTGGTGTGCACTGGCTCCTCCCCCTATGACCCTCCTCCAGACTCCAGTTAGATTTTTGTGCCCGGCCGAGAAGGGTGCAATCTAGGTGGCTCTCCTAAAGAGCTGCTTAGAAAAAGTTTAGCTTAGGTTTTTTATTTTACAGTGAGTCCTGCTGGCAACAGGATCACTGCAACGAGGGACTGAGGGGAGAAGAAGTGAACTCACCTGCGTGCAGGATGGATTGGCTTCTTGGCTACTGGACATCAGCTCCAGAGGGACGATCACAGGTACAGCCTGGATGGTCACCGGAGCCGCGCCGCCGGCCCCCTTGCAGATGCTGAAGTCAGAAGAGGTCCAGAATCGGCGGCTGAAGACTCCTGCAGTCTTCTAAAGGTAGCGCACAGCACTGCAGCTGTGCGCCATTTTCCTCTCAGCACACTTCACACGCAGTCACTGAGGGTGCAGGGCGCTGGGGGGGGGCGCCCTGGGAGGCAAATGTAACCTATATAAAGGCTAAAAATACCTCACATATAGCCCCCAGAGGCTATATGGAGATATTTAACCCCTGCCTGGATTCACTAAATAGCGGGAGACGAGCCCGCCGGAAAAGGGGCGGGGCCTATCTCCTCAGCACACGGCGCCATTTCCTCTCACAGCTCCGCTGGTCAGGACGGCTCCCAGGTCTCTCCCCTGCACTGCACTACAGAAACAGGGTAAAACAGAGAGGGGGGGCAAATTTATGGCGATATTTTGATATATATAAAGCAGCTATAAGGGAGCACTTATTATAAGGCTATCCCTGTTATATATAGCGCTTTTGGTGTGTGCTGGCAAACTCTCCCTCTGTCTCCCCAAAGGGCTAGTGGGTCCTGTCTTCGTTAGGAGCATTCCCTGTGTGTCTGCTGTGTGTCGGTACGTGTGTGTCGACATGTATGAGGACGATATTGGTGTGGAGGCGGAGCAATTGCCAAATATGAGGATGTCACCCCCTAGGGAGTCGACACCAGAATGGATGCCTTTATTTATGGAACTACGGGATAGTGTCAACACGCTAAAGCAGTCGTTTGACGACATGAGACGGCCGGACAATCAATTAGTGCCTGTCCAGGCGACTCAAACACCGTCAGGGGCTGTGAAACGCCCTTTGCCTCAGTCGGTCGACACAGACCCAGACACAGGCACTGACTCCAGTGGTGACGGTGACGAATCAACCGTATTTTCCAGTAGGGCCACACGTTATATGATTTTGGCAATGAAGGAGGCGTTACATTTAGCTGATACTACAGGTACCACTAAACAGGGTATTATGTGGGGTGTGAAAAAACTACCTATAGTTTTTCCTGAATCAGAAGAATTAAATGACGTGTGTAATGAAGCGTGGGTTGCCCCTGATAAAAAGCTGATAATTTCAAAGAAATTATTGGCATTATACCCTTTCCCGCCAGAGGTTAGGGAGCGCTGGGAAACACCTCCTAGGGTGGACAAGGCGCTAACACGCTTATCTAAACAAGTGGCGTTACCTTCTCCTGAGACGGCCGCACTTAAAGATCCATCAGATAGGAGGATGGAAAATATCCAAAAAAGTATATACACACATGCAGGTGTTATACTACGACCAGCTATAGCGACTGCCTGGATGTGCAGTGCTGGGGTAGTTTGGTCAGAGTCCCTGATTGAAAATATTGATACCCTGGACAGGGACAATATTTTACTGTCGTTAGAACAAATAAAGGATGCATTTCTTTATATGCGTGATGCACAGAGGGATATCTGCACACTGGCATCACGGGTAAGTGCTATGTCCATTTCGGCCAGAAGAGCTTTATGGACGCGACAGTGGACAGGCGATGCGGATTCAAAACGACATATGGAAGTTTTGCCGTATAAAGGGGAGGAGTTATTTGGAGTCGGTCTATCAGATTTGGTGGCCACGGCTACAGCCGGGAAATCCACCTTTCTACCTCAAGTCACTCCCCAACAGAAAAAGGCACCGACTTTTCAACCGCAGCCCTTTCGTTCCTTTAAAAATAAGAGAGCAAAGGGCTATTCATATCTGCCACGAGGCAGAGGTCGAGGGAAGAGACAGCAACAGGCAGCTCCTTCCCAGGAACAGAAGCCTTCCCCGGCTTCTACAAAAGCCTCAGCATGACGCTGGGGCTTCTCAAGCGGACTCGGGGACGGTGGGTGGTCGTCTCAAAAATTACAGCGTGCAGTGGGCTCACTCGCAGGTAGATCCCTGGATCCTGCAGATAATATCTCAGGGGTACAGGTTGGAATTAGAGACAGGTCCACCTCGCCGTTTCCTGAAGTCTGCTTTACCAACGTCCCCCTCCGAAAGGGAGACGGTTTTGGAAGCCATTCACAAGCTGTACTCTCAGCAGGTGATAGTCAAGGTACCTCTTCTACAACAAGGGAAGGGGTATTATTCCACTCTTTTTGTGGTACCGAAGCCGGATGGCTCGGTAAGGCCTATTCTAAATCTGAAGTCCTTGAACCTGTACATAAAGATGTTCAAGTTCAAGATGGAGTCACTCAGAGCAGTGATAGCGAACCTGGAAGAGGGGGACTTTATGGTATCCTTGGACATCAAGGATGCGTATCTCCACGTTCCAATTTACCCCTCACACCAGGGGTACCTCAGGTTCGTTGTACAAAACTGTCACTATCAGTTTCAGACGCTGCCGTTCGGATTGTCCACGGCACCTCGGGTCTTTACAAAGGTAATGGCCGAGATGATGATTCTTCTTCGAAGAAAAGGCATATTAATTATCCCATACTTGGACGATCTCCTAATAAGGGCAAGGTCCAGAGAACAGCTAGAGATGGGATTAGCACTGTCTCAAGAAGTGCTAAAACAGCACGGGTGGATTCTGAATATTCCAAAATCCCAGTTAATGCCGACAACTCGTCTGCTGTTCCTAGGGATGATTCTGGACACGGTTCAGAAAAAGGTTTTTCTCCCGGAGGAAAAAGCCAAGGAGTTATCCGAGCTTGTCAGGAACCTCCTAAAACCAGGAAAAGTGTCTGTACATCAATGCACAAGAGTCCTGGGAAAAATGGTGGCTTCTTACGAAGCAATTCCATTCGGCAGATTCCACGCAAGAATTTTCCAAAGGGATCTGTTGGACAAATGGTCAGGGTCGCATCTTCAGATGCACCTGCGGATAACCCTGTCTCCAAGGACAAGGGTGTCTCTTCTGTGGTGGTTGCAGAGTGCTCATCTATTGGAGGGCCGCAGATTCGGCATACAGGATTGGATCCTGGTGACCACGGACGCCAGCCTGAGAGGCTGGGGAGCAGTCACACAAGGAAGAAACTTCCAGGGAGTATGGACGAGCCTGGAAACGTCTCTTCACATAAACATTCTGGAACTAAGAGCAATATACAATGCTCTAAGCCAGGCAGAACCTCTGCTTCAGGGAAAACCGGTGTTGATCCAGTCGGACAACATCACGGCAGTCGCCCATGTGAACAGACAGGGCGGCACAAGAAGCAGGAGTGCAATGGCAGAAGCTGCAAGGATTCTTCGCTGGGCAGAGAATCATGTGATAGCACTGTCAGCAGTGTTCATCCCGGGAGTGGACAACTGGGAAGCAGACTTCCTCAGCAGACACGATCTTCACCCGGGAGAGTGGGGACTTCATCCAGAAGTCTTCCACTTGCTGGTAACCCGTTGGGAAAGACCAATGGTGGACATGATGGCGTCTCGCCTCAACAAAAAACTGGACAGGTATTGCGCCAGGTCAAGAGATCCGCAGGCAATAGCTGTGGACGCGCTGGTAACGCCTTGGGTGTACCAGTCGGTGTATGTGTTTCCTCCTCTGCCTCTCATACCAAAAGTATTGAGAATTATACGGCAAAGAGGCGTAAGGACGATACTAGTGGTTCCGGATTGGCCAAGAAGGACTTGGTACCCGGAACTTCAAGAGATGATCACGGAAGATCCGTGGCCTCTACCTCTAAGGAGGGACTTGCTTCAGCAGGGTCCCTGTCTGTTTCAAGACTTACCGCGGCTGCGTTTGACGGCATGGCGGTTGAACGCCGGATCCTAAAGGAAAAAGGCATGCCGGAAGAAGTCATTCCTACTTTGATTAAAGCAAGGAAGGAAGTAACCGTGCAACATTATCACCGAATTTGGCGAAAATATGTTGCGTGGTGCGAAGATCGGAGTGCTCCGACGGAGGAATTTCAACTGGGTCGATTCCTACATTTCCTGCAATCAGGATTGTCTATGGGTCTCAAATTGGGATCTATTAAGGTTCAAATTTCGGCCCTGTCGATTTTCTTTCAAAAAGAATTGGCTTCAGTACCTGAAGTCCAGACCTTTGTTAAGGGAGTGCTACATATACAGCCTCCTGTGGTGCCTCCAGTGGCACCGTGGGATCTCAATGTGGTTTTGGACTTTCTAAAATCTCATTGGTTTGAACCACTAAAGAAGGTGGATTTGAAATATCTCACATGGAAAGTGACCATGCTTCTAGCCCTGGCTTCGGCCAGGAGAGTGTCAGAACTGGCAGCTTTATCTTACAAAAGCCCATATCTGATTTTCCATTCGGACAGGGCAGAACTGCGGACTCGTCCGCATTTTCTCCCTAAGGTGGTGTCAGCATTTCATCTGAACCAGCCTATTGTAGTGCCTGCGGCTACAAGTGACTTGGAGGACTCCAAGTTACTGGACGTTGTCAGAGCATTAAAAATATATATTGCAAGGACAGCTGGAGTCAGAAAATCTGACTCGTTGTTTATATTGTATGCACCCAACAAGATGGGTGCTCCTGCGTCTAAGCAGACGATTGCTCGTTGGATCTGTAGCACAATCCAACTTGCACATTCTGTGGCAGGCCTGCCACAGCCTAAATCTGTAAAGGCCCACTCCACAAGGAAGGTGGGCTCATCTTGGGCGGCTGCCCGAGGGGTCTCGGCATTACAACTTTGCCGAGCAGCTACGTGGTCAGGGGCTAAGGAGGACCTGGAGTTCTCTCATTCGGTGCTGCAGAGTCATCCGCACTCTCCCGCCCGTTTGGGAGCTTTGGTATAATCCCCATGGTCCTTTCAGGAACCCCAGCATCCACTAGGACGATAGAGAAAATAAGATTTTACTTACCGATAAATCTATTTCTCGGAGTCCGTAGTGGATGCTGGGCGCCCATCCCAAGTGCGGATTATCTGCAATAATTGTACATAGTTATTGTTAACTAATTCGGGTTATTGTTGAAGGAAGCCATCTTTCAGAGGCTCCGCTGTTATCATACTGTTAACTGGGTTTAGATCACAAGTTGTACGGTGTGATTGGTGTGGCTGGTATGAGTCTTACCCGGGATTCAAAATCCTCCCTTATTGTGTACGCTCGTCCGGGCACAGTACCTAACTGGAGTCTGGAGGAGGGTCATAGGGGGAGGAGCCAGTGCACACCACCTGATCTGGAAAAGCTTTACTTTTTGTGCCCTGTCTCCTGCGGAGCCGCTATTCCCCATGGTCCTTTCAGGAACCCCAGCATCCACTACGGACTCCGAGAAATAGATTTATCGGTAAGTAAAATCTTATTATCCAATGGTGGGAACTTTGCGGTCTGCGGTAGACTGCGAGGTTAAGAGGGGTCACTCTTGTGGTTGTCCCGACTCTGTTGATTTCTGGTGTCAAAATTGTTGCCCGAGACTCGTTAACCCTTGCAAAACTACAGCTACTTATTCATAATAGAAAAAGATAGTGTTAAGGTGCCCACTTGGGCAGCGTATTTCATGCCCAAACCAGTGTTGGGCAAGGCAAAATACATGTGGGTCATATGCAAGTGACCCGACTCAGTTGATTTCAGGTGTCAAAATTGTTGCCCGAGACTCATTAAACATTGCAAAATTAGAGCTACTTATTCATAATAGAAAAAGATAGTGTTAAGGTACCCACTTGGGCAGCGTATTTCATGCCCAAACCAGTGTTGGGCAAGGCAAAATCCATGTGGGTTATATGCAAGTGAACCAACTCAGTTGATTTCAGCTGTCAAAATTGTTGCCCGAGACTCGTTAACCCTTGCAAAACTACAGCTACTTATTCAAAATAGTAATTCATAATACTGTGTATATGCCCACCTTGCCAGCGTATTTCATGCCCAAACCAGTGTTGGGCAAGGCAAAATCCATGTGGGTCATATGCAAGTGACCCGACTCAGTTGATTTCAGGTGTCAAAATTGTTGCCCGAGACTCGTTAACCCTTGCCAAGCATAAGCTACTTATTCATAATAGAAAATGATAGTGTTAAAGTGCCCACTTGGGCAGCGTATTTCATGCCCAAACCAGTGTTGGGCAAGGCAAAATCCATGTGAGTCATATGCAAGTGACCCGACTCACTTGATTTCAGGTGTCAAAATTGTTGTCCGAGACTCGTTAAACCTTGCAAAACTACAGCTACTTATACAAAATAGTAAATTATAATATCGTGTATGTGCCCACCTTGCCAGCGTATTTCATGCCCAAACCAGTGTTGGGCAAGGAAAAATCCATGTGGGTCATATGCAAGTGACCCGACTCACTTGATTTCAGGTGTCAAAATTGTTGTCCGAGACTCGTTAAACCTTGCAAAACTACAGCTACTTATTCAAAATGGTGAATTATAGTGTATGTGCCCACTTTGCCAGCGTATTTCATGCCCAAACCAGCGTTGGGCAAGCCAAAATACATGTGGGTCATATGAAAGGGACCCTACTCTGTGAATTTCAGTTGTCAAATATGTTGCCCAAGACTCATTAACCCTTGCAAAACTGAATGATCTGAATAAGAAGCTGGAGCTTGAATAAGAAGTGAATAAGAAGCTGGCCGAATAAGAAGCTAACTTCAGCCTCGTTGCTGCATATCAGTTTAATCAGCAGAAGCTGCTTGTGCATCCTAGCCAATAGCAATGCAAATAAGATGCATTTCATTAAAAAAAAGGTGCCCGACGTTAGCATTGATGCAAGATTTGTGAGAACACATCTGTATCCAAGCAGAGGCAGAGGTCACAGTGTTAGTGGAAGTGGAAGTGCTGTGTGCATGTGAGTGGGTTGGTTGTGCAGAAGTGTTCAGAATATGTGTAAGGAGCATTATGTGTGTCATGTAAAAATGCATTAATAATGTACAACATATGTGTAAAGGGCCACTATGTTTGTCATTATGTGTATAAGGGCATTAATAATGTGCGGCATATGTGTAACAGGGTACTACTGTATGTGTGTCATTATGTGTATAGGGGCACTAATAATGTGCAGCAAATGTGAAGGGGGCACTATGTGTGTCATTATGTGTATAAGGGCATTAATAATGTGTGGCATATGTGTAAGGGACATTATGTGTAAAAGGGCATTAATAAAGGTTGTCATAATGTGTAAGGTGCATTATGTTTATAAGGACATTAATGTGTCTCATATGTGTAATGGGCATTACTGTGTGGAATTGTGTATAAATGCATTACTAATGTGTGGCATTGTGTGCATAAGGTGCTCTACTATGTGGCGTTGCATATAAAAAGGGCACTACTGTGTCGTCTAATGTGAATAAAGAGCAATAAGGTGTGGTGTAATGTGAATAAGGAGCATTTCAGTGTGATGTAAAGTGAATAAGGGGCTCTACTGTGAGGAGTAACGTTTATAAGGTAAAGTGATACTACTGTGGGATGTAATATGAATTATGGACACTATCGCAAGATAAAATGTGAATAAAGTTGCAGTACTGTGTGGCGTAATAGGAATTGGGGTTACTATTGTGTGGCCATGCTCCTTCCCAGCAAGAAGATGCCCCTTTTTGGGCTGTGCATTAAATGTGCGAACTGTTCCTATTTAAAATATAGGGGGTACAAGGACTGCTATGGGTGAGGGGTGATGGTGCTGGGAAAGAGGTGCAAGGTCAGAGGCAGAACCAGCGGTGGTGCTAGGGGGCACCAGCCAAAATCTTGCCTAGGGCATCATATTGGTTAGGGCCGGCTCTGGTTGGTGGCGTGGATACTAGAGCAACTGTCCCGCTGGCGTAGCTCCTCCCCCTTGTGTCGTGGCTCCTCCCCTTGACGGAAAAGGTCCCTTAGGCCACTTGGATCTAGCCTCAACTGCCTGCCTCAGGGTGAACACACCTTCCTAGCTGTATATATTTATATTTAAATAGTATTTGCTTCTTGCCTTTGCCTATCTTTTTTTTATTTTATTGTATTTCATTTTCATCATCTGTGATCAATGACCAGAAACAAATAGAAATGGAATGAAAGTTGACCATTATTTACTTGAGTTGCTAATTGCTTGACCTTTTCACAGAGCTAAGCTTTGCATGTCATATTGATATATCTGTGTGTACAGAGCGGTTATCAGTTTAGTCCAGGTTTCTATTTCCTTCTTTATTTAGAACTTCAAAGAAAGAGAAATATATATCTATTTCTCTTAAGTCCTAGAGGATGCTGGGGACTCCAAAAGGACCATGGGGTATAGACGGGATCCGCAGTAGCTTGGGCACACTGAAAAGACTTAAACTGGGTGTGAACTGGCTCCTCCCTCTATGCCCCTCCTCCAGACCTCAGTTAGACTTTGTGCCCAGGACTGACAGGACACTCACTAGGGGAGCTCTCCTGAGTTTCTCTGGAAAAGACTTTGTTTTTTATTTTCAGGGAGACCTGCTGGCTACAGGCTCCCTGCATCGTGGGACTGAGGGGAGAGAAGCAGACCTACTTCTTCTTAGTTTAAGGGCTCTGCTTCTCGGCTACTGGACACCATTAGCTCCAGAGGGTTCGATCACTTGGTGCGCCTAGCTGCTCGTTCCCGGAGCCACGCCGTCACCCCCCTCACAGAAGACAGAAGTCGGATGAGTATGAGAAGTACAGAAGACTTCAGGACGGTAGAAGACTTCAGTAAAAGTACAGCGCAGTGGCAACACTGCGCTCCATGCTCCCACACACACATTTCCTCCAGCACTCACAGGGTGCAGGGCGCTGGGGGGCGCCCTGGGCAGCATGTTACTGTGTCTTCTTGGGCCGGCAGATGCTTGTTCGGTGTATTAGCACCGTTTTTGGGACCCTCGCCGGCATTTTAGTATTTTTGAATTTGGCGGGCTGAAGCGCGCCGGGAGGGGGCGGAGCTTAGCCGCGCTGCTCACAGGCGCCATTTTCTCCTCGCGTGCAGGCAGGAGACGCTGGTCCGGGACCTCCACGAGCTCCATTAACGTAACGGGGAGCTTATCGGGGGGGGGGGGGGGGGGGGGACACACACAGAGTAGCTGGTGCATATTTGGTATATTGGGCAGCGCTGGTACATATATTTTCGTTGGTGGGATATATGGGCGCTGGGGTGTGAGCTGGCATACTCCCTCTGTGTTTCTCTGTCCGGGCTTCCTTGTGGGCCTGTCCCCTGGCTGAGGCATTGAATGTGTGTGTCGGTGGGTCGATACTAGGTGTCGACATGTCTGAGGCTGAATGTTATTCACCGGAGGAGGTTTTGGGAGAGGCAGATGCGGGTATGTAGTTGGCTCTGTCGACGCAGCCGACACCTGACTTACTTGCACTGTTGAATACAATTACAGGTTGAGTATCCCTTATCCAAAACGCTTGGGACCAGAGGTATTTTGGATATCGGATTTTTCCGTATTTTGGAATAATTGCATACCATAATGAGATATCATGGTGATAGGACCTAAATCTAAGCACAGAATGCATTTTTGTTACGTATACACCTTATACACATAGCCGGAAGGTAATTTTAGCCAATATTTTTGTTAACTTTGTGCATTGAACAAAGTGTGTGTACATTCACACAATTAATTTATGTTTCATATACACCTTATACACACAGCCTGAAGGTAATACAATAGTTTTAATAACTTTGTGTATTAAACAAAGTTTGTGTACATTGAGCCATCAAAAAACAAAGGTTTCACTTACTCACTCTCACTCAAAGTCCGTATTTCGGAATATTCCGTATTTCGGAATATTTGGATATGGGATACATAACCTGTAATTCTAATGTGACTTCTTTATCAAAGAGATTAGATCAATCTGAATCACAGACACAGGTGTGGAAAAAATCCATGGAGGATGCTTTGTCACAGGTACAGACCCCGTCGGGGTCGATAAAGAGGCCGTTCACTCAAGTGGTAGATACTGAGACCGACACGGATTCTGAATCCGATGTCGACTTCACTGAGGCTCCTTTACATCCTAGATTAGTTAAGAGTATTCAGTACATGATTGTGGCTATAAAAGATGTGTTACGCATTTCTGAAGAACCTGCCGTACAGGAAACAAGGATTTGCTTGTATAAGGAGAAAAAACCTGAGGTGCAGTTTTCCCCCCTCTCATGAGATGAATGCTCTTTGTGAAAAGGCTTGGGAGTCGCCGGACAAGAGGTGGCAGATTCCCAAGAGGATTTACATGGCGTATCCTTTTCCATCAGTTGATAGGGGAAAGTGGGAGGTGTCTCCTAATGTTGATAAAGCTTTATCTCGTTTGTCTAAGAAGGTGGCGCTTCCGTCTCCTGAAACGGCAGCTCTCAAGGATCCGGCGGATCGCAAGCTGGAGACGTCTCTAAAGTCCATTTTCGCTAATACGGGTGCATTGCTCAGACCTGCTGTGGCGTCGGTATGGGTGCGTAGTGCTATTGCTAAATGGGCTGAGAATTTAGCTTCTGATATGGATACCCTTGATAAAGATACTGTTCTTTTAACTCTTGGTTATATCAAGGACGCTGCAGATTACCTGAAGGATGCGGCGAGGGATGTTGGTCTCTTGGGGTCAAGAGCCAATGCCGTGTCGATTTCGGCCAGGAGGGCGCTGTGGATACATCAATGGAATGCTGACACCGATTCAAAGAGAGCTATGGAAGCGTTACCCTTCAAAGGTAATGTCCTGTTTGGGGAAGGCTTGGTGGACCTGGTTTCTACCGCGACAGCGGGTAAGTCATCGTTTCTTCCCTATGTTCCCACACAACACAAAAAAACACAACATCAGCAGATGCAGTCCTTTCGTCCAAATAAATACAGGCGAGGAAAAGGTTCATCCTTTCTCGCTTCAAAAGGTAGAGGAAGGGGAAAGAAGTCGCCTGCAGTGTCAGGCGCCAAGGACCAGAAGTCCGCCCCTGCCGCTATCAAGTCCACCGCATGACGCTGGGGCTTCCCTGGGGGAGTCCATCCCGGTGGGGGGCCGTCTGCAGTTCTTCAGTCGGGTCTGGGTCCAATCGGACTTGGATCCGTGGGTTCTAGAGATTGTATCTCAGGGCTACTGGCTGGAGTTTCAGGAGACGTCCTCTCACCGGTTTTTCATGTCGACCCTGCCAGTGTCTCTTCCGGACAGGGTGGTCGTGCTGGCAGCAATACAAAAGTTGTGTCTACAGAGGGTCATTGTTCCCGTTCCCCCGTCTCAACGGGGGGAGGGGTTCTACTCGAGCCTCTTTGTGGTGCCGAAACCGGACGGTTCGGTCAGACCGATTCTGAACCTAAAATCCCTCAATCCATACTTGAAAGTTTTCAAGTTCAAGATGGAATCTCTTCGAGCGGTGATTGCAGCCTAGAAGGGGGGATTTTATGGCGTCAGTGGACATAAAGGATGCTTACTAACACGTCCCGATTTATCCTCCGCATCAGGCTTTCCTAAGGTTTGCGATACAGGATTCTCATTACCAATTTCAGACGTTGCCGTTTGGGCTTTCCACGGCCCCGAGGATTTTCACCAAGGTCATGGCGGAGATGATGGTTCTCCTTCGCAGACAAGGGGTTACAATTATCCCATACTTGGACGATCTCCTGATAAAAGCGAGGTCCAAGGAACGTTTGCTGAGGAGTGTGAGTTTGGTACTGTTGGTGCTCCGGCAGCACGGTTGGGTGCTAAATTTGCCGAAATCTCAGTTGATTCCGGCCACTCGGCTGTCGTTTCTGGGCATGATTCTGGACACGGAGTTACAAAGAGTATTTCTTCCAGAAGAAAAAGCTCTAGAACTGCAGTCGATGGTCAGGGAACTTCTGCGGCCGAAGACTGTGTCCATCCATCAATGTACTCGGGTTCTGGGGAAAATGGTAGCGGCGTACGAGGCCATTCCGTTTGGCAGGTTTCATGCCCGGGTGTTTCAGTGGGATTTGCTGAGCAAATGGTCCGGGTCTCACCTGCACATGCACTGGAAGATAAGTCTATCTCCCAGAGCCAGAATTTCTCTCCTGTGGTGGATGCAAAGTTCTCACCTCCTGGAAGGTCGCCGGTTCGGTATCCTGGACTGGGTGCTTCTGACAACAGATGCAAGTCTCCGGGGCTGGGGTGCAGTCACCAAAGGAAGAAACTTCCAGGGGAAATGGTCGCTCCAGGAAGCTTGTCTCCACATAAATGTTCTCGAGTTAAGAGCCATTTACAACGGCCTGCAACAAGCAAGAAGCCTTCTTCAGGGTCGACCTGTCCTGGTACAGTCAGACAACATCACAGCGTTGGCACATATAAACCATCAAGGCGGAACAAGGAGCAGAGCGGCAATGGCGGAGGCCACAAGAATCCTTCGCTGGGCGGAACAACACGTGAGCGCACTGTCAGCAGTCTTCCTACCGGGAGTGGTCAACTGGGAAGCAGATTTCCTCAGCAGACACGATCTCCATCCGGGAGAGTGGGCTCTTCACCAAGAGGTATTTGCAGAGGTGACAAAGAGTTGGGGAATTCCGTTAATCGACATGATGGCGTCTCGTCTCAACAAGAAGCTTCCGAGGTATTGTTCCAGGTCAAGAGACCCCCAAGCAAGTGCAGTGGACGCCCTGGTGTCTCCGTGGGTGTTCAGGTCGGTGTATGTGTTCCCTCCACTTCCTCTCATTCCAAAGGTACTGGGGATCATTCGACGAGCAAGGGTTCAGGCGATTCTCGTCGTTCCAGATTGGCCAAGAAGGGCCTGGTACCCGGATCTTCAGGAGTTACTGGTGGAAGATCCTTGGCCGCTTCCTCTAAGAGAGGACCTGTTGTTGCAGGGTCCATGCGTGTTTCCAGACTTACCGCGGCTGCGTTTGATGGCATGGAGGTTGAGCGCCAGATCTTAGCTCGTAAGGGTATTCCCGGGGAGGTCATTCCCACTCTCATTAAGGCTAGGAAGGAGGTTACGGCGAAACATCACCGTATTTGGAGAAAGTATGTTTCCTGGTGTGAGACTAAAATGGCTCCTGCGGAAGATTTTCACTAGGGTCGTTTTCTCCATTTTTTCAGGCAAGTGTAGATGCAGGCCTGAAATTAGGCTCCATCAAGGTGCAGATTTCGGCTTTGTCTATTTTCTTTCAAAAGGAATTAGCTGTCCTCCCAGAGGTTCAGACTTTTGTGAAAGGAGTAATGCATATCAATCATCCGTTTGTGCCTCCTGTGGCTCCATGGGATCTTGACGTGGTCTTACAGTTTCTCATGTCTTCCTGGTTTGAGCCGTTGAGTTGAAGTTTCTCACCTGGAAGGTAGTCATGCTGTTGGCGCTGGCGTCTGCCAGGCGGGTGTCTGAGTTGGCGGCTTTATCTCATAAGAGCCCGTATTTGATTTTTCATTCGGATAGGGCAGAATTGCGGACTTGTCAACAATTTTTGCCGAAGGTGGTGTCTTCGTTTTACATTAACCAACCTATTGTGGTGCCGGTGGCTACGGATGCTGTGTCGATCCCAAAGTCTCTGGATGTGGTGAGAGCTTTGAAGATCTACGTCGCCAGAACGGCTGTTGCCAGGAAAACTGAGGCGCTGTTTGTCCTGTATGCTTCTAACAAGATTGGTCATCCTGCTTCAAAACAGACTATTGCACGCTGGATTTGTAGTACGATTCAGCAGGCTCATTCTTTGGCCGGGCCACCCGTGCCGAAGTCCGTAAAAGCCCATTCTACCAGGAAAGTGGGCTCGTCTTGGGCGGCTGCCCGAGGCGTATCGGCTTTACAGCTTTGCCGTGCGGCCACCTGGTCAGGGGCAAACACTTTTGCCAATTTCTATAAGTTTGATACCCTGGCTGATGAGGACCTTGCGTTTGCTCAGTCGGTGCTGCAGAGTCGTCTGCACTCTCCCGCCCGGTCTGGAGCGTTGGTATAGACCCCATGGTCCTTTTGGAGTCCCCAGCATCCTCTAGGACGTAAGAGAAAATAGGATTTTGGTACTTACCGATAAATCCTTTTCTCCTGGTCCGTAGAGGATGCTTGGCGCCCATCCCAGTGCGGACTGTTACTGGCAATGTATTCTTGTTGGTTAACTTGGTTTATACACTGGTAGTGTATTTCTGGTTTTCAGCTTGTTGCTGTTGTTATTTCATACGGTTATCTGGTTTACTATTACTCCGGTGATACGGTATGTTTGTGGTGTGGGCTGGTATGTTTGTAGCCCTTAGTTTACACAAATCCTTTCCTCGAAATGTCCGTCTCTCCTGGGCACAGTTCCTATAACTGAGGTCTGGAGGAGGGGCATAGAGGGAGGAGCCAGTTCACACCCAGTGTAAGTCTTTTCAGTGTGCCCAAGCTCCTGCGGATCCCATCTATACCCTATGGTCCTTTTGGAGTCCCCAGCATCCTCTACGGACTAGGAGAAAAGGATTTATCGCTAAGTACCAAAATCCTATTTTTTGTAGGTGTAGGACTTTTTTTTTTTTTTTTTTTATGTGCAGTTACTGCTTTTTTGACCAGAGTAATACTCTGGGCACTAAAGACTTATTTACCTATGCATACCAAAACATTTGTGTTGTATAGCATTATGATATGTTATTTCTGAAAATATTTTAATATTTATTTATATGTATATACACTACATGGCTAAAAGTATTTCAGTAACCCGTATATGCATCGCATGCCAAAACCAGGGGCATTAATACTGTATGGCCCATATACACCAGAAAAAAATTCACTACAGTAATTGTAATGTAATCATAGAAGGTACAGTTTTCAAAATACTATTTGAGACCCTTGCACTGTCCTGCAGAGGTTTTTTAAATTCTTGAAGGAACGATTTACTAGTGATTTTTTCTTTTTTTTTCTGGTGTATATTTTCTATGAACAAAGTTTTTCAAACTTGGACACCAGAAAACAAATATTTGTGATATAGAAACAGCTCTAGTACTTGAATGTATGTACTGTAAATGTTACATCACACAGGGATTCGCCCAGGAATGAAGATATCAGTACAAACAACAAAAACACAGCCCAGGGCTTTATTCCTCCATCTACAAACTTGGCATGTAGGTTCAATCCGTGTGGAGTGGTCCAGCCCTGGTTGCTTGACCATTTAAAAAGAAAAATATTTTGTGTATGAGAACCCCTGTAAGTTAGTAATCAGAAACCACCATGCTTGTGACAAACCAATCTAGGTTCGGCAATGTCAGAACATTCTTAGTTTATTATTTTTCGTGTGTGAGAACCCCTGTAAGTTAGTGGTCAGAAACCACCATTACTTTTTATTTAGCTTCATATGAAGATGGCGGACATTTTTAAATCATGGTGTTTGACATTTCTCACTGTTGCGGGCGTTTGAGGTAAATGCAATATCTCAGCTCATAAAAGTCATAGAAAGCTGGGATAATATATATATATATATATATATATATATATATATATATATATATATATATATACACACACACACTTGTGTGTGTGTGTGTGTGTGTGTGTGTGTGTATATATATATATATATATATATATATATATATATATATATATATATATACACACTTTAATATCACACCTACGTATGCTAATGACAAAACAATCTAGGTTTGTATCAAGGCGTATGACATTTTTCACTGTTGGAGAAGTTTGGGTTAAATGCAATATGCATTTATGTGCTGTAAATAATGGTTTATATATATATATAAACAGACACCAAGGCCGGATTATATTTGGAGGGAGGTCGAGGTCGCTAATCACACAAGAGCTGCCCGGTTTCTGCTGCCGAGAGCCAGAGCTTTGTCATGCTGTGTGTCTGTCTGTTTTCAACCTTTTTATAAATATAGATGCTGTATATCTGTAATGGGCAGGCTATAGTATATGCAGCATAGTATATGGAGGTGGGGATGCAGAGTATGCGGTATATGGCGGGAGTAGTATGTGGAGGAGGGGGGTGCCCTGTATATAGGGGGCACTATATGGAGGGATTTGAGGGTGCAGTGCATATAAATAGGGGCAGTAAATGGTGGGGGGTGTACAGTATGGTAGATGATGGGGGTGCAGTATATATAGGGGCAGTATATGGTGTGGGGTACAGTGTAAATAGGGAGTGTGTGTGTGCGTGTCACACACAGGGGACTATTGAAAAAATGTGCATCTCTCTGTCCACTGTTCATATCTGACCCTACCACTCTACACTCTCCGCAGACAATATCTCACCCAACCCCTCCCCACTCGCTCTCCCTCCAGTCCCTATCTGCCCCAACTCTCCTGCCCGTACCCCACTTTCTACCTCCCAGTCCCTATCTGCTCCTACGCTCACTCCCTCTCCACAGCCCCCTCTCTCCATATGCGGTAAGTTTGAAACAGTCAGATCAGTATTATTAATATTAGTAGCAATATTGGCGGCAGCAGCAGGCTAGTATGCTGTAACATCTCCCTTCAATATTAGTTTGATTCTGAGCTGTGTCCGCTTTCCAGCACATAAAGGAATCATTTGGTCCATGTGGCGGCCACTAGTGGCCAGCAGTGCACATAATAGAGGTGAGGAGCAGACTTGGCTTTTATAATATATATACACATACGCAATTCAATTAGGGGACTACCCTGCTCGTGAGTCCGCGTACAAATGGCAATATTCGGCATTCACGCATGAGAATCAAACATCGATTCAAAGATTACATGCCTGACATCCCGACTGCCGCAGGGAATTTTGGCCTACAGTTAGCCAGTGGCTAATTGAATTCTCCCCCACCCCCCTTCCCCCCATAGTCAGAAAATATATAATTTGTCTGATGTCCTTGTTTGATTTATAATCTCTAAAACCCCTGGTTAATGTGCTCAGTTCTCAGGTGAGACTGGTGAGAAGATGAAGGACATGTATGGGGTATTCTGTAGCCAGCATAATAAAGCAGTAACTTACTACAAGTTCCTGATGCGAGAGAATAAAAAGTTCCAAAACCTCATGAAGGTGAGTAGAGGATTTATGAAAAAAACAAAAAACATTGAATGCAGTAAGGTGTTTTTGTTTTTTTGTCATAGGTGTATATTAGAGAAGTACAAAATGACACTTCATTGTTACATGCGATATAAAGAAACAGTGGGAAACCCCCCCAAAAAAATTATATATTTATTAAATATATGATATAGATAATTTTTAAAGAATGCACTCACCAGTTTTATCCATAGTGAAAAAAAATGGGTTTTAATCCAACCTCACATCAGTAGTAGGGTCAAGGTCAACGTTTCGGTCCCTGTCAGGACCTTTCTCAAGACCAAAGCTTCAGGCTGCCAACTCCCCTGCCTGAATCTTTGGTCTTGAGAAAGGTCCTAACAGGGACCGAAATGTTAACCTTGACCCTGTTACTGATGTGAGGTTGGATGAAAAACCACTTCTTTCACTATGGATAAGACTGGTGAGTGCTTTCTTTAAAGATTGTTCTATTGTTGGGATTGCCTGGATTGGAGAAGTCTCTGGATTATGCATCCCAGCTGATATGGACACCTACCTTGTGAGTGCAACTTTGTGTACTAAGTATATATATCCAGGATTTGTCATGGAGTAATCTGTGTATCAGGGACTATACACATATTCAGCAAATAGACCATCTGAATAGGTAAAGTAGTTAGATAATCTTCATTCCTGTATAAATTTCAGGGGGCTGTTGAGGTCAGGGATTTTCTATCCTCACTTTCTGTAGCTTAGAGAACTTTCCCGTGCAGAAGTAATATTATAAAAATAATCACAAAGTAGAATAATCATAAATTGGTGAATCTAAAATAAAATAGATTGCTAAATATATCACTCGTCCTCAGGACCCCACACAGTTCACGTATTCCATGTTACCTGTGGATTTTAAAAATGTGATATTTGGTGATTCACACTGTACCTGGCAAGTGACATGGAAAACGTAAACCCTTTGGGGTCCTGAAGACAGAGTTTGAGAACCACTGATCTAGAGCAGTGGTTCTTAAACTTGATCCTCAGGACCCCACACGGTTCATGTTTTCCAAGTCACCCGGCAGGTACACTGCGTATCGCCAACTGCCACATTTTAAAAATCCACAGGTGATCTGAAATACGTGAACTGTGTGGGGTCCTGAGGACAGAGTTTGAGAAGCTGTGATCTAGAGCTTCAACTCTCATCCATCAGGAAAAATACTTTCAAAAACAATGTATTATTTTTATTTCCTTGAACAGAAAATAGGTAACTCCTCTATTGTGAGGCGGCTGGGTGTCTTGGAGTGTATTCTTTTGGTTACTCAAAGGATTACAAAGTATCCTGTTTTGCTGGAAAGAATTATTCATAACACAGAAGGTAAGGATTAATTTTCTCTACATAAATATTCCTAGTCTGTACCGCCACTTCTGCTGATCTATATGCATGTAAAGGGCGTAGATCATTTTTCTTCAGTTCAACTTAGCCGGTTTAACATTTGCTTTTTTATTTAGTCTGTTCCCTTTGGGCCACAAAACGATTGGGAAAAATTTTGAAGTGTGACTAATATCCAAGGTTGTCCAGTGCCGGATATCTGTGTGATGGGATAGGGGGAAATTTGTTGGTATAGAAGTGTTGTGAGCCATACAGTTACTATCTTGTGTAATGCCGGAGGAGTCACAAGTTGTGTAGAATGATGAGTCAAATGTACTGATGTCTCCTCACACACTATTGCTTCAGTCAAACAACCCTTCTCGGCGTTCCATGTCCCATGCAACTTGGCTTGCGTAGAGCATCTTTTTTGCTCGGTTGTGCATCTTGGTCACAGTCAAATGCAACAAAACCACTTCATAATACTGCACTGATATGCGACACTTGTATATCTGTGTGTACGATGCAGCGGCCGCTGCTTTCTTTCATGCCAAGTTCCGTTGTTCTCCGTGTACAGATACAGAGAGATGCAATTGTGTATATCAGATTAATCAGTGCAGTCTCGTGCAGCAGTTTTGTCACACTCGATTACAAGTAAAGGTCCTTCTACATATGATCCACGCAACTGGAACCTCTGTTCGGCGATCCATAGGGGAACCAAGGAAATTCTTTGTTTTAAAAATCCTTGATTTACCAATCTTGACCGTTGCCAGGGTTGGAGAATCAAGATTTTTAAACATGTTTAATATTCCCAATTCCCTGAACTGGCTGTTGTGGGATCAGGAAATTTTGACAGTATATTGTTAATGTATAGGGGCCATAAGAAGCACATTGGAGTGAAAACAGATGCTACATTCCTCAGCATGGCTCACTTACGCCAGGTGTTAAGCACTGCATGGCGTATTAAGTCTAGGTGGATGAGGACAAATTTATAATTCACTGTATACAGTTGATTCCCCTTTTTCGATGTCACAGAGCTGATATCATCGTGTCTGATTTGTGAAGTGATATTAAGGCTACTTTGGTGAACGATGATAAATGCCAGCTGGGGGATCATTAGCTGCTGCAGAATTAAGTAAATGTCTTTAACGCCTTATATTTTATCACATATTTTTGCTAAATGTTTTTAGGACTCTGTAGAAGGTAGCAGCATTTGTGTCCTGCTAGTGGGGATTTTCTATAAGTGAGAAAATAATGATTCTGTATGGGTTTTTTTTTAATCTTAAACCAATTTGCTGAGAGAAAATCTGTATTTTATTTTATTTTTTTACTGCCAACTCTACTTTGAACTCTTCCCGGAAATATTATATGTCATAATTGATTAAAGAGATTTTTTTATCGAGTTGTTTGTGGTTTTAAACAGAGGGAACAGAAGATTATGAGACATTGACTCGGGCGCTCATACTACTGAAGGAAACCATCACAGAAGTAGACACCCGAGTGCATAAGAGTGAGAAGGGACAGCGTCTGGATGAAATCATTGGAAAAATGGAGCCAAAGTCCACTGGTAAATTAAAAAATGGGATGACATTTAGAAAGCATGACATGGAGCAAAGGCAGCTTCTACACGATGGCATGCTATACTGGAAGACTGCTTCGGGACGCTTGAAAGGTAGGACATCTAATTACATGGGCCCTCATTCCGAGTTGTTCGCTCGTTCTTTTTCATCGCATCGCAGTGAAAATCCGCTTAGTACGCATGCGCAAAGTTCGCACTGCGACTGCGCCAAGTAACTTTACTATGAAGAAAGTATTTTTACTCACGGCTTTTTCTTCGCTCCGGCGATCGTAATGTGATTGACAGGAAATGGGTGTTACTGGGCGGAAACACGGCGTTTCAGGGGCGTGTGGCTGAAAACGCTACCGTTTCCGGAAAAAACGCAGGAGTGGCCGGAGAAACGGTGGGAGTGCCTGGGCGAACGCTGGGTGTGTTTGTGACGTCAACCAGGAACGACAAGCACTGAACTGATCGCACAGGCAGAGTAAGTCTGGAGCTACTCTGAAACTGCTAAGTAGTTAGTAATCGCAATATTGCGAATACATCGGTCGCAATTTTAAGAAGCTAAGATTCACTCCCAGTAGGCGGCGGCTTAGCGTGTGTAACTCTGCTAAATTCGCCTTGCGACCGATCAACTCGGAATGAGGGCCATAGGACTTTACTATACCTTTTTAGATTAATTTATATAATCCAATAAATGGTGATAGCTGATATTGCACAATTATCAACTTGTTTACTTTTATACATGTTTCCTGTTTTGTAGACATCTTGGCTGTTTTACTGACTGATGTCTTGCTGCTTCTTCAAGAGAAGGATCAAAAATATGTATTTTCTTCTGTGGTGAGTGTGGGGGAAAAATTTTCTTCTTTTATTATTTATATGATTTGATCAAAAGCAAATTCATAAAATCAGATTCTGTTGTAGTTCTCTTTCAAGAGCTGATATTTCTAGGTCATCTTAAATATATCTGATGAAGGACAATAATTAAATGCAAAATACATAGGGCCCAGACCAAAATTGCACGCATTGCTGATGTTCAGGGAAAAATGCATTTGCCTGAAAATCCCTAGAACTCGTACAGCACCTGCGTTCTAGATTGTGTGTGCATAAAGGCCCTGGTGCATCTGATGGGGAGTATTATGGGACTGACGCTGAAGGGTTTGCATACGCAGATACTCAGTCGTTCACATCGGAGGTCCAATTAGGATGGGAAAATCCATATGTCTAGTGCATATTTCGATGGTACGACCAATGGCAGCTACTAAAGACACCCCAGACAGTGTCTACAGACGTACGGATGTGCACCCTGGAAGGGCTTTGTTGCGTCATTTTCACGAAGTTGTGGTAGACTGGTGACCATCAGCACACACAGATGCATCTGCTTTCACCTCTGAATCTGGCCCATAATGTTATTTATCTTATTAATTGGCTGAAGCATCACTGGCCATGCCCCCTGTACATTATTCCAACCAGTCCATACCAAGCATTTCTTTAGGGAAAGAAACCCTCTTACACACAACTGCTTATTTTATAACATTCGGTGATAAAGCCTATAATGATTTCATACATCAGTGCTCCATTTCTTTTCTTTTAGTTTCCAACTTGTTTACTTTTCTCTTTCTCTCTCTCTCTCTTCTGAAGCTGGATATATACAAAATCGATCTAGCAAACTCTGACAGAGCTGATATATAGAGCCCATGTGCATGCTTCATGGTCCACCGCACAGCAGCACAATTTATCATTGCTGTATCAATGTTAGCGAACATCAGATGGGAAGATGCGACCATGCAATTCATGAAACGATGAATTGGATGTACACACTATACAATGGTCTTTGCAATCCATTGCAGATCCCAAGTTTGGCCAATATATTGTATAGTATGTATCCAGCTTAATACTGGTACACCATTAACTGCCATCTCTGTTTTAAGCATACATATAGGAATCCGCTGCTCACTAGTTATGGTGAAAATCTAAAATGTTTAAGTTATATTAATGTGTTGATGTTGTGCAAGACATTGGGCCTAATTCACAGATGAACGCTAAACTGACAGTTTACGTACATCTCCGATGTTTACAGAATTTGTACTGCGCATGTTCAGGTCTGAGTCGTAGAGGGCGGTCACAGTGCCTCCTTAGCCTCAACTTGATTGACGTTTGGATACAGGGAAGGGGCAGTGGCGGCAGCCAGCACTTTAAAAAAAAAAAAATTAGGGCATGTCAGCCCTGTTTTTTGGTGCAAACCTTGGATACTCAGATGACCGGTGTTTACACAAAGTAATGCCGTGAACTGATGCTGTGAACTGATGCTATGTCTTCGGACATAGCAGTGGTTCATAGAAGCTGTCAGGAAGCGTCTACTTACACATTTGCTCCCATACATTACAAGCTTTTCATTCTAACCCAAAACAACTAATTAGTTAGATGAAAGTTGGTCTATTGTATGGTCAGCTGTAATTATTTTATGGTAGTCACATTAACTACAGTCATTTACCCTGCAGGATGCCAAGCCGCCTGTAATTTCACTGCAAAAGCTGATTGTTCGTGAGGTGGCTAATGAGGAAAAGGCTATGTTCTTAATCAGTGCCTCACTGCGGGGCCCAGAGATGTACGAAATTCACACTACCTCTAAAGAAGAGCGGAATTCTTGGATGACTCTAATTCGTGGGGCTGTTGAGAGGTAGTATTCATAGTTTGTGATGCACCTTTGTTGTTATGACAGATATGCACTTTGTCCATTTGGGTACTGTGCTTTGGTGTCCCGGAAAGTGATGTGTTCAGATCTTGGGTTAAATATTTTAGTTGTGTTTTAGCAAATAATGTTGTAAAAGCAAGTTTCATGTAAAAAGCACTTTACATAAGTATCACCTTTACCCCTTTCAGACTGCATGGCCCAGTCGCACAGGGGATTTGTACACTGTTCCTTTCCTGGGTGTGACCCGCCTGAGGCTCCTTTCAGACTGGGGGCTTGTCCTGGCTTATTGCCAGGTTGGTGACTTCACCTCTGATGCGTGCGGAGGCGGCGCTTTGAGATGAGATGATCTCGAAGCGCTGCCTCTTCTTATTCACTGAACGGGTGCCGGAACTGATCGACCCTGCTTACCTGTTCACTGCACCATGAGCCGGGTTGAACACGTGTTCAACCCTGCTTGCCACCCGAGTTGAAATACCGGGTTGCTCGACCTGGGTTATGTCAAATGGCCTCTTTCAGACTGCGCCGCAACCTGGATTGCTGCACATTCACATTATTGCTGATGGTCTGAAAGGGTTCTATGTCAACTCTGATCAACGTCAGGTTAGTTCTGAGCCTGTGATCATTTTTGTCCACTGAATGAAACATAGAAACTTAGAATTTGACAGCAGATAAGAACCACTTGGCCCATCTAGTCGGCCCCTTTTTCTTTTATCTTTTAGGTAATCTCAACCCTTTCTGATTCTTAGATCTTTAATGACTACAGGCTTTTCCAAGAATGCTTTCTCCAAGGACTAAAAAAGTGCTTACATAGAATTGATCAGTCAAGTATACCTGAAAATACTTAAATCCTTTTTTATCAATGCCCCCTCAATAGTTTCACATTATATTCTAGAAGCCTGAAGCACATGACCTGTGAACACTGTCACAGAGAAAGTTTTTATACTTTTAGACTCGTCGCCATTTGTATTTTAGCTAAAGTTGTTTAATCCTATGTGCAGTTGCCCTGATGAAGGGGAAGAATTCCCCAGTGAAGCAGATGAAGAACGAAAACAGGCCATTGAGCGTCTTGCTAGAATAAAGGAGCTTCAAGGTGATGAAAAATATTACTGTCATTTTTCTCTGGTTCCCACATTTGAGAAATAAATTAAAAGACATTGTGTTCTCTTTACTCGTACAGACCGGCTGAACATGAAGGATTCATTTATCATGCAAAACCTTAGTGAAAAGCTACAGATTACTATGGAAATGGCTGATTTGTATGGTTTTGAGGATTCTTCTCAAGTGTCCAGGGTCAGACTTCTTGTTGGATGTGACAATGGAGGGAGCCTCCAAGGGGAAACCATTCTTCTATCTGTCATAGCCAGAGGTACAGTTGTACAGTTCCTTTTGACAAGTTAAAAAAAAAAAAAAAGCTAAACAAAGAAAATTAACGTTCATGTAAACTTGCGCACACACACATTATTTGAAAAATATCTCAAGATGTTAGACTCTAAATTACGTTAGCGGCAAAATGTTTATTTATATGACACATTTTGATATTTTGTGTGAGTGGGAGGTATACACATAGAACTGATACATATGTATATTCCTCTATCATCCATCTGGGGAACACTCCCATTACCTTTGGGTTATGTGCATGACCATTGGAGTCTGGCACTAAAAAGGTTAAAAAGCTTTCTGCTTTCCCTTTATAACCTCTCCCACTTCCGGTAACCCCTCAGTCTTGTTTTAGTGCCTTGGAGCAAGGCACGATTTCTAAGCTTAGCTTTTAGTTAGGTTATATTTATTTTATTATTTGGGTGCTTAGTCCCTGTTACAGGTGGTAAGTACTAACAGAGTGGGAACAATTAATATTAGATGCTTGCTGGAGCCTGAAACCCGCCTCTGCAGAGTTACCATACCGTGAGCGGTCCCTGGCGCACTGCCTTTGCCGGATAGGTAAGAGTGATTTGTTCTGCGATTCCCCTCTTTCTGCTAACCTGGCACGCATGCCTACCTTAGCTGCGGCCAGGTCTCGGGGATCTCTGTGCAACTTCCGGTCCCAGAGCCGGTGAGGGCTTAGCTGTCTGCATAAACCACTAAGCCTTGGCCGACTACGGAATGGATGGGCATGGCAGTGGCAGTGGTGGTACATACGGATTGGGTTGTGTGGGGGCGGCATGAACAGCAAGGCTGGTGCTTCCGGGTGCCGGTTAAGCTCTGCCCCAGCACTCTGAGCTCGGCTGCTGTGCTAAAGCTCCAACATTTGTCAACAATTTAGGCTTCGTCCCCAGCATTATTTGGTGGCCTCTGAGCGCAGGCACCACTGTACTCTCCACATCAGCCACTGGAGACCGCTGCTTACACTTTGTAGTTTAACTTAGGGGGTCATTCAGATCGGATTGCTGCTGTGTGTTTTTGCACAGTGGGCAAGCAGGCACTAAATGCGTATGCACTGCAATGCGCATCCGCGTCGGACAACAACAACTGGCATCTCCGGCCAGCGATGGGATGGTGCGAAAATTCCATTCGCACAGGCGTTCGCAAGGTGATTGACAGGAGGAAGCCGTTTGTGGGTGACACCTGACCATTTATTGGGAGTGTTCGGAAAATAGGATTTTAATTACCTACCGGTAAATCCTTTTCTCGTAGGCCGTAGAGGATGCTGGGGTCCACATTAGTACCATGGGGTATAGACGGGCTCACTAGGAGCCACTGGCACTTTAAGAGTTTGAGAATGTGGGCTGGCTCCTCCCTCTATGCTCCTCCTACTAGACTCAGTCTAGAAACTGTGCCCGAGGAGACAGACAACTTCGAGAGAAGGATTTTACACAGATAGTGGCGAGATTCACACCAGCTCACACATACAAGGCAAAGCAAGCTAACCAGCTTGAAAAATCAGCAACGGCTGAACAATATTACTTAACCAAGTAACAAAACAGTACTTAACCAAGAACAAAGCAGTACTGAACTAATAAATCACTGCAGGATAACGAAGCGCTGGGTGGGCGCCCAGCATCCTCTACGGACTACGAGAAAAGGATTTACCGGTTGGTAATAAAAATCCTATTTTCTCTTACGTCCTAGAGGATGCTGGGGTCTACATTAGTACCATGGGGATGTGCCAAAGCTCCCAGAACGGGAGGGAGAGCGTGGAGGCTCCTGCAGAACCAATTGACCAAACTTTAGATCCTCAGAGGCCAAAGTATCGAACTTGTAGAACTTGGCAAACGTGTTTGACCCTGACCAAATAGCTTCTCGGCAAAGCTGTAAAGCCGAGACACCCCGGGCAGCCGCCCAGGAAGAACCCACCTTAGGAGTAGAGTGGGACTTAACAGATTTTGGACACTGCAATCCTGCCGTAGAATACGCATGCTGGATAGTGAACCTGATCCAGCGAGAGATCGTCTACTTAGAAGCAGGACACCCAATTTTCTTGGGATCATACAGGACAAACAGAGAGTCCGATAAGCTGTGACGAGCAGTCCCCTTCACGTAGATTTTTAGAGCCCTTACAACATCTAAGGACTTTGATGAAATTGAGGAGTCAGTAGCAACTGGCACCACAATAGATTGGTTAATATGAAAAGCCGACACAATCTTTGGAAGGAACTGCTGACGTGTCCGGAGTTCAGCTCTATCTTCATGGAAGATCAAGTAGGGGCTTTTACAGGACAAAGCCCCCAACTCCGACACACGTCTAGTAGAAGCTAAGGCCAACAAAGTGACAGCCTTCCACGTGAGAAACTTGACCTCAACCTCCTGTAGAGGCTCAAACCAATCCGATTGGAGGAACTGTAACACCACGTTAAGATGCCAAGACGCCAAAAAGGGAGGCTGGATGTGCAGAACCCCTTTCAAAAAAGTCTGAACCTCAGGGAGGGAAGCCAGCTGTTTCTGGAAGAAAATGGATAAGGCCGAAATCTGGACCTTTACCGATCCCAACCTCAGGCCCATATCCACACCTGCCTACAGGAAGAGGAGAAACCATCCCAGTTGAAACTCCACCGTAGGAAACTTCTTGGATTAAAAACAAGATGCATACTTTTTCCAAATGCGATGGTAATGTTTAGACGTTACTCCTTTCCTAGCCTGTATCAGGGTAGGAATTACTTTGTTTGGAATGCCCTTCCGAGCTAAGATCTGGCATTCAACCTCCATGCCGTCAAACGTAGCCGCGGTAAGTCTTGATAAGAGAACGGCCCCTGTTGCAACAGGTCCTCCCGAAGAGGAAGAGGCCTTGGATCTTCCAGCAGTAGATCCAGAAGATCCGCGTACCAAGCCCTTCTTGGCCAGTCCGGAGCAATGAGGATTGCCTGAATGCTTGTTCTCCTTATGAGTTTTAGAACTCTTGGAATGAGTGGAAGTGGAGGAAACACGTACACCGACTGGAACACCCACAGAGACACTAGGGCATCCACTGCCACGGCTTGCGGGTCCCTTGACCTGAAACAATACCTCCGAAGCTTCTTGTTGAGAGGAGAGGCCATCATGTCTATTTGAGGTACACCTCCGTGAACACCTCCGGATGGAGGCCCCACTCTCCTGGTTGTCTACTCCCGGAATGAAGATTGCTGACGGCGCCAACGCATGTTTTTCCACCCAGAGGATGATTCTTGTTACTTCTGACATTGCAGCTCTGCTCTTCGTTCCTCCCTATCGGTTTATGTAGGCCGCCGTCGTTACATTGTCCGACTGCACTTGAATGGCTCGATCTCGCGGAAGATGGGCCGCTTGGAGAAGACCGTTGTAAATGGCTCTTAGTTCCAGAATGTTTATTGGAAGGCTGGATTCCAGGCTTGACCACCTTCCTTGGAAGGTTTCCCCCTGAGTGACTGCACCCCAGCCCCGGAGGCTTGTATACATGGTTAGAAGGATCCAGTCCCGAATCCCGAACCTGCGGCCCTCCAGAAGGTGAGGTATTTGCAGCCACCAGAGGAGTGAAGTCCTGGCTTTCGGCGACGGACGTATTCTCTGGTGCATGTGTAGATGGGATCCCGACCACTTGTCCAGGAGATCCAGTTGGAAGAACCTTCCGTACTGTAGAGCCTCGTAAGAGGCAACCATCTTCCCCAGAAGGTGAATGCACTGATGAACAGATACCTGGGCTGGATTCAGGACATCCCGGACCATTAATTGAATCACCAACGCTTTCTCCTCTGGCAGAAACACCCTTTGCACTTCCGTGTCAAGGATCATCCCCAGAAAAGACAATCTCCTTGTCGGCTCCAAATATGATTTTGGAAGGTTCAGGATCCAACCATGTTCCCTGAGCAGATGAGGCGTGAGAACAATGGACTGCAACTATGTCTCCCTGGACGATGCCTTTATGTTCACCCCCTGTCTGTGGAGAACCATCATCTCTGCCATCACCTTGTTGAACACCCTCGGTGCTGTGGAGAGGCCGAATGGCAGCGCCTGAAATTGATATTGACTGTCTAACAGTGCAAATCTGAGATAAGCCTGGTTCGGCAGCCAAACCAGAATGTGGAAGTACGCATCCTTGATATCCAGGGATACCAGAAACTCTCCCTCTTCCAGACCTGAGATCACTGCCCTGAGAGACTCCATTTTGAATTTGAACACCTTCAGATAAGGGTTCAGCGATTTTAAGTTCAAAATTGATCTGACCGAACCATCCGGTTTCGGTACCACAAAAAGGTTTGAATAATAACCCTTGTTTTGCATATGAGGTGGAACTGGATCAATGACCTGTGACTTTTCCAGTTTTAGAATGGCTTCCTGTAGGATAGCCCTGTCTGTCAGCAAGGCTGGCAAGTCTGATTTAAAGAATCGGTGAGGCCGGGAGTTCTTGAAACTCCAGTCTCTACCCCTGGGACACAATATCCTGTACCTAGGGATCCAGGCCGGACGATACCCAGACGTGCCTGAAATGCCTGAGTCTTGCACGCACCAATTCTTCCTCCAGGCTGTGCAGTCCACCGTCATGCTGAGGATTTTGAGGAACCAGAAGCAGGTTTCTGGTCCTGGGAGCAGGCTTCTTGGATTTCACACGACCACCTCTAAAGAAGATGGTAGGAGGCTTGGACTTTTTGGCCTTAGCTGTCCGAAAGGACTGCGAAGCAGCTGATTTCTATGCAGGGGGTGTAGCAGAGGGAAGGTGACTTACCCGAGGTTGTTGTGTATATCCACGCATCCAATGCTTCCCCAAATAGAGCCTGACCTGTGTAGGGTAGGTTCTCCACACTTATCCTGGACTCTGCATCTGCAGACCATTGGCGTAGCCAGAGACCCTGCGAGCTGTTACCGACATGGAAGTTATCCGCGCAGTAAACGTACCCAGGTCCTACATGGATTCCACCATGAACCCCGCAGAATCCTGTATGTTACGTAAAAACAATTCAATGTCACTTCTATCCATTGTATTCAGATCCTCTAGTAATGTGCCTGACCACTTTACTATGGCTTTAGAAATCCACGCACAGGCAATAGTGGGCCTCAACGCCACTCCTGAAGCAGTGTAAATGGATTTGAGCGTAGTGTCAATCTTACGATCAGCCTGTTCTTTTAACGTGGCAGATCCAGGGACAGGTAAAACCATCTTTTTTGACAGTCTGGAGACAGATGCGTCAACAATGGGTGGGTTTTCCCATTTTTTCCTATCTTCCTCAGGGAAGGGAAAAGCAACCAGAACCCTTTTTGGGATCTGGAATTTTTTCTCCGGGTTTTCCCAGGATTTTTCAAATATTGCGTTTAATTCCTTATACGCAGGGAAGGTTAGCGAGGCTTTCTTATTGTCAGTAAAGTAAGCCTCCTCAACCTGCTCAGGTGGCGTCTTAGTAATGTGTAACACATCTCTAATGGCCTCAATCATGAGCTGCACGCCCTTAGCAAGGGATGCCGCCCCCCTCAGCACATCCCTATCACCGTCTGTAGTATCAGAATCGGTATCCGTGTCATCTTGCATAACTTGCATAACTTGGGCAAGTGCACATTTCTGTGGGAACATGCTACGGGATTTTGCAGGAATAGAAACAGAACCTGACCAAACTGCCATAGACTTCTTCAACACCTGAGTGTCAGTCTCAGTATTAGCTACCCTAGTAGAGATCTGAGAGATCATTCCTTTGATAGGTAGGTAGGATAACCACTCAGGCTCAACAATAGGTACCTGAGACAAAGCATTACATTCCTGTGTACATGGAATGAATTCCTCCTGAGAGGAAACATCTTCTGCAGCATATGACACAGTCCCTAGACATGGCTATGGGAGATATTAAAAACACACACACACACACACACACACACACACACACACACACACACACACACACACACACACACACACACACATGTCTGCTCTGAGGAGAAGCTCCGCTCCCCGAACATGGCGCTGCTTCCCGCTCTTCATTTTATTATACTGGCCGAGGATGTTTGCTGGCAGCGATCCGGGGACCCCGACAGGCTTGCTGGCCAGTGTAGGCGCTGGCTCAGGGCGCCCCTCACAGCGCCGCACTATGTACCGCTGAGCCCCGGAGTGCAGTTAGTACTGCGCTCCCTACGCTGTTGCCGCCATCTTTAAACCGGCTCCCCACTTGCCAGGGGGGCCAGTGACTCACTCGCCACCGAAATCTTCTGGCTCTGTAAGGGGGTGGCGGCATGCTGCGGGAGTGAGCGGTCGCCTGGAGCGGCTAACGATCAGCACCCTCAGGAGCTCAGTGTCCTGTCAGCAGAGATAGTGGTGCAGACCCCTCAGGGCGGACACTACTCTTCCCCCTTAGTCCCACGAAGCAGGGAGGCTGTTGCCAGCAGCCTCCCTGTGCCTAAACTAACTCTTAGAAATAAAATAAAACTAAAGAAGCTCTAGGAGCTCCCCTAGCTTTCTAACCTTAGTCTGGTAGGAGGGGCATAGAGTGAGGAGCCAGCCCACTCTCAAACTCTTAAAGTGCCAGTGGCTCCTAGTGGACCCGTCTATACCCCATGGTACTAGTGTGGACCCCAGCATCCTCTAGGACGTAAGAGGAAAACACAGGCGTGTCCAAGCGTTTTTTTGGGAAGGTGTCTGACATCAGCTCCAGCCCTGATCAGCCAGATGTGATCGCACTGTAGGAGTAAGTACTGGGCTGTGCAGAGACTGCACACACTGGATTTTAGCAGCTCAGTGTACACACAGCATTTTACACTTGCACAGCGAAAATACACTCCCCCAGTAGGCAGAGAATATCTGAACGCAGGACAGCAAAATTAGCAGCCCAGTGATCAGATCTGAATGTATTTTGAATAGTTGGTGTTTGAATTATACATACTGTAGTGGTAGATAGGTATTGCTGAACTGTTATTGTAAACGCAACATACATTGCGCCATTCTCTTTTTGGGGATTTAAGCAGTTTTTTTCTACATTTAAATTTCTCTTCACATTACATGTGTATAGCAGAGAGTTTATTGTGGTTCTAAGTAGACATTCTGCACTATTCCCTCCAAGGGCTTAGTCAGGCTTACTTTTGTAGTACTTACTATATTTTGGGCATTATCTCTGGGAAACCAGACAAAGAGGTTCAGTAGAATCTCCCAACAGTCAGGATCCCGGTGGTCGAAATACAGACGCCGGAATCCCGACAGTCAAAATCCCGACATCGAGCACAGCGTGTCCTCTCGCAAGCTCGCCCCACTATTATATTCCATGCCACCACCCTAGTGGGAATACTGGGCGGCAGTCGGGATTTTGATCGCCGGAACTTTGACTATTGTTGGGATTCCGGCATCGGTATTTAGACCACCGGGATCCTGGCTGTCGGGGAAATTAAATGCATCCCCTACAAAGGACCCTGATCAGGTTCAGTAGCAGATTCTCCTAAAAAGCTGAATCTGCTACTGCTGAAGATCGCATGCTGGGGGCCGCCCAGTGTTGCAATCTAATTTTAATCTCATCATTGAACTGGAATTTGAGGATGCCCCTGCATACGCAGCATGGCTGCGTATACAGCCACACCGCGCCATCTCTATTTTGCAGTGGTTGCGTTTGACGTCATGCAGCCACCCCGAAAATGGTTCGGGCACGCATTTGTTGTCCAGACCATGTCCCTGCAACACCGCGTTGACACGCCTCTCGAAGCCCAATGCTGCAATCGCAGTGCGATCGCACCCTTCAGGGATTCGATCACACTGTGAGGGTTTACACATGCGCTGTGTGTCTGCAGCACATACGCAGATTGCTGAAAATCACTTATTTGCAATTTTCAGTAATCTGCTGGCCTTTCTGAACAAGGCCCATAGTTCCCAAAGGTAGGCTGGGATAGGCTGTTTATTTTACCTGTGCTAATTGCTGTAAGAAATTACTTAAAGGTTGTGCGGATATGGGCTTGCTATGTGTAGCATGCTCAGTGGTGTCAGTGGCTTCACAGCCCAGGTGTTCTGCAGAGCAAACGGTGATGCCTGATTGGTCCAGATCTATGGCAGATGCTATAGCTGAGCTACGTCAGTCTCAGGCTAGTGAAATACCCTGTGCTCAGTCGCAATATGATTCCTCTGTAGAGCCACATTTATATTAGCCCATAATATGGACAGGTATCTCTCAGATATGGCCAGATCCTTAAATAAAATGGTGGCATCCGTAGAGACTGACTCTACAATCTCCCCATGAATTTCCTGGAGAGGATTCAAAATCTGCCACCTCTTCCCAGGAGGAAGGGGAATTAGATCCTGACTGATACCTCTGTTTGGGAGGGGGATACACACCCCAGTTCAGGAGTGGCTCTTCTCATTGAAGCAGTCCATCAGACTTTGCAATTACAAGGGGCTGCTGAAAGTGGGAGGGGATATATAAGGGAAAGAGCTAGCTTTTTAACAGTTTGAGCGTCGGACTCCAATAGTCATACACATAACCCAGAGGTAATGGTAACGGTGAGGGGAAAAAATCCACTTCTTTCTGTTGGAGATATCTGTGACTTTGCTTTCTGTTTTCTGATTAGTTAATTGTTAATGTGATCTGTGCAAGAAGAGTAATGTGTGGCTGTTTTTGTGTTTGTGTATCTGACAATATGGGGGAATTCATTTAGCATTGCAGTAATGTAGCCCAGGTTAAGTGCCTGGAGCCATCCAATTGAGTGCATCACGTCTGGCATTTAACCTTGGAGATGTAGTTTATTGCAACTAATGCCCGGGGATCTGTCACAGTAAACTGCATCTCCCAGGGTCAAGTGCCAGGAACAATGCTGTTACTGCACGCTGCAAGGCTGCGACTAGCCCCAAGGCTCTCGTGCCTGCACCCTCAGGAGCAGAAATCCACCAGTTGCAGGCTTACAGTGTGAGCAGTAGAATAGCTTTGGGCACTTAACCCAGGAGGAATATACTTGTGATGCTAATTGAATCACTCTCTATGTTTTAATGGGTGTCTTCCAGAATGTTGAGTGTTTGAAATGAATTGGGTGTATTATGAGTAATCATGCACCCCTTACAGTGATATGTAAGGTTATTAGAAGTCATCTTGGATTTTCATGTAAAAACACAAGGTGTTAACTTATCAGAGACTTCACATTATCTTTTCTTACTCAGGGGTGGATTATAGAACATATTACTACACTCCCAATGTTTCTTAATTTTCAAAGGATATATTGTACTTCTATGAAATAAGGATATATATTCCTTGCAATATACTTTATAAACAGAAATGTTGATAAAATCAGGATGATTTTTGTTAGCTTTTATTTGTGATCAAATTTCATTTACATCCTCATTATTTTATAAATTAAGTGTGTGTTAAATTATGATTGATTTTGCAGCTGAAGAAATACAATCCTTGCTACTGACACAGTTTTCCAAACCAAATGATGACACCAGCACTGGCCTTTCCCCTCTACCCAGAAGATCAGAGACTTTTGGAGGCTATGACAGTAGCTTCGAACATACAAACAAAAGTGAGATTGCTTATTTACTACACTAACAAAGAATTGGAGTACACTGTAATAGCAAATTGCAAAGTTAGATGTATCAATAAGCAGTGTTTGGTTTTTTTTTTTGGGGGGGGGGAGGGTTTACTGGCTCTGATGTCATTTTTTCTTTTTTTTTATTGATTACATTTCATTCCAATATTACGGTCTAGGATATTTTTCATTCTAAATCACATTTCTTATCACTATTTTCAAAACAGCAAATTAATGAATCATTACATAATTTGTACAGTGATGTATAGTATGTTCGCAATAAATAAATCACAATATTATACAGCCCCCCCCCCCCCCTTCCCCCCACACACACAGAGGCGTAGCGTGAAAATATGACACCCGGAGCAGGGTCACGTCACTGCGCACCCCCCTACCCTCCGCGACACACACACGCGCGCGCGCACACACACACACACACACACACACACACACACGTACACATAAACATAGATATATTCAAAGACATACATATACTGTACAAACAGATATACACAGACATACATATATACACAGACATACATAAACACACACATACTGTATACAAAGAAATATACACAGAAACACACATGTACACACAGACATACATAAGCACACACACATACAAACATACACAGAGATAAATGTATACACAAACACACACATGCACACACTTACACACACAAACACACACATACAGACATATACACATAAACACACAGTATACACAGACATAAACGCAGAGTATACACACATAATACTAACCAAGAAGGCAGCAGCTCCTCGTTCTAACATGCAGGGGCGTCGCTTCTATGTGATTGACAGGCAGGGCCTCTGTGGGCAGGAGGAAAGGACTGAGCAAAGGGAAGGGGTGGCCACCACACTGCCTGCATGTTCCATATCAGAGAAATGCAGATACAGTACCTGACAGCCAGGAAGGTTTTTCTGACTAGCCTCCTAACCTCCCCTCTTTCCTAACAACACACTGCACTGCACTGGACTCTCTGTGCTGCAATCAGTGACATGGAACATGCAGGCAGTGTGGTGGTCACCCCTTCCCTCTCTCTCCTCCAGTCATCTCCTTCTACCCTGAGTCCCTGCTCTGTTACAAAAAGCCGGCGTCTTCTGTCTCCAGCGACGCCTGGAGCTCAAGCTCCACTCGTTCCACCCTCGCAACGCCCCTGCCCCCACATTGCGGTCACTGAGATTTTAGGCCTAATGTTAATTCGTATGAAATATCAGTGTATCCTTTATCACATGTGTAAGTAGGTATTTCTTAAATGGAGTTTAAAAATAAGTATCTGTATTCATTGCGTATTCTTCAAATAGACTTTCTTGCGCTTCATGGGATGTCTCTTTCACAGCTCATTAACACAACTTAAAGTCAAGTGGATTACTATAGTCGTACAATTTACGTTAATGTGAGTTAAAGGAAGAGCAGATTGACACATTTTGCAGAATGCATGCTTTTGTTGATATTGCCAGTACAGTTGGTAAATCCTTTTTTTTATGTTCTCTTATGGTTTTTCCCTTTGGCTATTTATTTTGAGAAATAATGGAAGTAGGAAGAATCAGATGTTAGCCTGTTCCCTTAACAGTTAAATTGAGACACTGTTTTTTATTCACTTGAAAGATAATATGATGTTTGCATCAACCATTCTTGCGTAAAGACAATTTACCTTACACATACCCTATTTTTGTAATTTAGTTTATCCGTTTTCATAATAATTATTAAAATGTTAACTCTCTTTTGTATTTACATTTTATCTAAAAGAACAAAATACATAGGGGGTATTCAATTTCAGGCGAAAAAACAGCACTAATTTGACACCGGGTATTCAATTGCGGACGTTTTTGCCCATTTTTTGATTCATTTTCGCACATGCTGTTTCACTTTTTTTTTTTTTTTAATCGGCATGGGTGAAAATTCCACCAAAAAGGGTCGAAAACCCCTGCGAATTCACCAAAACTCGTGTATTGGCGGCAAATTCACCGATACACGTGGTGTTCGCCAGTGCTGGATTTTTCGACAAGTCGAAAAAACGGCACTGGCATTGAATAGGTGGAATGTAAATTCAACCTAAAAATGGGCAAAAAGTTACGTTTTTTTTTCCCGACTGGTCGAAAAAATAGCACTAATTGAATACCCCCATATTATGAAAAAAAAGTCTTAATTACTGTGCATTCAGAATCGAAACAGGTTCTGCCCCTTAATGTGGAACTAAAGTTAAAATAAATAATGCTTAAAACTTTTAGTCTTATGTATAGAAGTGAAAGTGAAGGTTCTACAATACAGATGGTTCTTGTGAGACTTTGACAGAAATATCTTTTGCAGAGTAAGTGATTCATTTTTACATGCAGAGAGCAAAGAACATTGTGTTGGAAATTTTTTGCTCCTGTCTGTTTAAATTTTGAAATGTATTATACAGGAAAATATTATATACACAAAAAATAATCAGCGAAGTCCAGATGTGCATAATTCACATACTGCATGAAATGTAATTATTTTATGCTCTAGAAAACTCCAACCCTTTTTTTCATCAATATACTGTAAATGATATTTTAGATAACATCAAACTAAGCTTGATGCAGGTGTATGTAATGAAGGTTGTTAAGCATGCCTGTCCATGGTGTGAGATCCTTTTATTCTTACATTAAATACCTTTCCCAGAATTCATTAGGGGGGAACACTGGGAACGGAGTATAGTGTAGTATCCAAGAGTGTGGGCACCCATAAATTTTAAACAGGTTTGTAGTGTTTCCATTTCTATAATCCACGCCTACTGTGGCCTTTTTGTGTTTCACCTGGCTTCATATAACATGATAGAGAGGTATGACCAAGAATGAAGAGAGGAACATTGTTCTACAACCAACAAAACCTATAGAAGGGCACAGTGTAAAGGGTGGGAAACTAATGTCTCTCAATGTATTCAGACAAAAGGAATTGGCATAATTATAAAAATCCTGTTTTCACAGTCATCTAATTGTGGTTGCACTAGAAACATTGGCATGCCCTGGATACAAACTTTTTAAACTTGTAGAATAATGTCTTGCGAACTTAATTCATCCTCCAAATATGTCCTGACAACATCCAACGAACGACAAGACCCCTCCCCTAGTAAGGTCTAAAGCTGAAATCGCAATATACAGATTAATGTGTAACCTGGACACCACTTTGGCAGAAAGGGTGGCATTGCCTGAAGGAGGGCCTTTTTGGGAAATGAGAAAAGTAGACATTGAACACCAGATAAATATCCCATTCAATAATGAGGGACATATGGAGGCTCTACCTGCATATGCCCTACAAAAAACCCCTCTAGATTTTTATTACCAACTCAAGTTTTCTGTAAAAAAAAAAAAGAAGAAGCAAAAAGAGCCGAAACCTGCCAGACATCGCTCTAAGAATAGTAGCATTGTGGACAACCAGAAGGAAAAAGTAAGAAACCCCTGACTCGCTCACACTACGAGATATATCTTCCATACTGTGCAATAAGTCTTGGCCAAAACTAGTTTCCTGGCTGCTGGAAAGCAATATAAAAATCCTTTGCACTGCTAGGACACTTAAACGATAACTTGGCATAGTTGCATGAGATGCTAACACAGCCAAATGGGCACTCACTGACCGTCACATACCATGTCTTCCTCCTCTATTCCCTGATGATTTGCGGAACTGATTTCCTGCACTGTCTGCCCCACCAGGCAGTGTGACCAACATCACAATGCTGTGTGAACAGCGGTAAAGAAAGTGCTAAGTGTGGAACAGAAGTTCCTTTCTGAGAACTATTGCTGATCTCTGCACTCCAAGTTCATCTGCTCCAATACACTCTGCAATGGGGCGTGGGGGATGACAAATGGGATCAATGGCCACTGGAATGGGTAATGCCTCAAGGGTATTTATTGACAATGAGAGATATGTTTCTGCCATTGACACAATGCTTTCCGCATCACCTGATATGCAGTATTGTACCTTGTACAGAGATACCTTATGCAGCAAAGGGCTGCATAGTCTGCACATCTCCTGTCAGTGAAGGGGTAGTGGCGTCTCTTCTACCTTGGTCTTATGAGTAAGAACTCGGAAATGTGTGATAACCTGAGTTTCTACACATCACAGCCTGGCATACACATACACACACTGCTCCTTATATGGGAGTTCTTGGTCGATCATATGCTAATAACAATTAGTGGTGATTCTACTGAAAAGATTTCTTTTCAGTTGACCGTATTAGATTCGATTTGCCTGTTGTCTTGCCCATAAACTGTGATCAGAGGAGCTTACTTTCTATCATATTATCAGATAATGCACAGTTTCTCCATCCATCCATCAATATAGAGAACATTTTCAAGAATGTGCGCAATAAAACCACCAAGTGCAGCTGGACGATGTGCTAGAGAGGCAATCCACAACCACTCAAAAGATAGATTAAAATTTAGCTGGAAGCACACAGAACATATAGCGCACTCAGAGATAACATGCAACCATATACAGATATTTCACAATAGAGTAAAAAACAGGATTCACCCTTCTGTTTATTAACTTGAATGTATCGACTTGATATATTCCAACATCCAATAAACGCATCTAAAAGACAAGTGTTTCTCTTGCCACACAAAACAGGTGAGTTTAAGAGAAACACATAAATAGACAAATATAGTGTAGTCATTTTCAAACACCATTAATTCAGAATTCCAAATTTACACTTACAGACGTAAGTAAAATGACAGCATGTATAGAAGTATCCAAATAAGCAAAACTGCTCCCAGGTGATTCATTCTTCTTCTTAACCGGTCTTTCATCACCAACCTAAGAGGACAAAACCTCTAATCCCTGGACACTTTGTAGTGTACCCAAGTTAAAGAGGGATAAGAATAATAGTGCAGCAGTTCTTTTTAAAAACATAACAAAATTTAATACTGATTGCACTTACAAACACACACAGGATAACAGCATGTAAAAGTACTCCAAAAAAGGCAAACTGCAGACAAGCAGGGCTTCTGTCACCTTCCCAGATGGAACAAAGATGGGAAAAGGGGGATGAAGTCCGGAATTCCAGCCCCTCAGACAGCGATTCCTGATGTCCATTTGTTTGCCTGGAGTCACACGTATATAGTCCCGCTTAACGCGTTTCAGACCGTAAAGGTCCTTCCCCAGAAGCGTACAGGACTAGTTTACAGAGCCACTATATATACCCCCAGACAAAGAAACCACAGGTGAAATCACTCGCCGCTAACCGGCGTGTCCAGCAAGCCGCGCATGCGTTCGTCGTCCGGGACCCGGAAGTTCAATGCGTTCCAAATGCGTTCCACGCGGCAGCCGGGTCAGAAATGAAGAGTTCCTTTCGTTCTGTCTGTAGAATAATATTTCCCAAGGTTTATAGTTCTGGGGGTTAGTGGTCCTCCCAAACAAGCAGTAAAGTCCAAAAGGTCCATATATCCATAAAATAAAAACAAAATAAAATAACATTTTAACTTTTTAATGTTATTTTATTTTGTTTTTATTTTATGGATATATGGACCTTTTGGACTTTACTGCTTGTTTGGGAGGACCACTAACCCCCGGAACTATAAACCTTGGGAAATATTATTCTACAGACAGAACGAAAGGAACTCTTCATTTCTGATCCGGCTGTCGCGTGGAACGCATTGAACTTCCGGGTCCCGGACGACGAACGCATGCACGGCTTGCTGGACACGCCGGTTAGCGGCGAGTGATTTCACCTGTGGTTTCTTTGTCTGGGGGTATATATAGTGGCTCTGTAAACTAGTCCTGTACGCTTCTGAGGAAGGACCTTTACGGTCTGAAACGCGTTAAGCGGGACTATATACGTGTGACTCCAGGCAAACAAACGGACATCAGGAATCGCTGTTTGAGGGGCTGGAATTCCGGACTTCATCCCCCTTTTCCCATCTTTGTTCCATCTGGGAAGGTGACAGAAGCCCTGCTTGTCTGCAGTTTGCCTTTTTTGGAGTACTTTTACATGCTGTTATCCTATGTGTGTTTGTAAGTGCAATCAGTATTAAATTTTGTTATGTTTTTAAAAAGAACTGCTGCACTATTATTCTTATCCCTCTTTAACTTGGGTACACTACAAAGTGTCCAGGGATTAGAGGTTTTGTCCTCTTAGGTTGGTGATGAAAGACCGGTTAAGAAGAAGAATGAATCACCTGGGAGCAGTTTTGCTTATTTGGATACTTCTATACATGCTGTCATTTTACTTACGTCTGTAAGTGTAAATTTGGAATTCTGAATTAATGGTGTTTGAAAATGACTACACTATATTTGTCTATTTATTTGTTTCTCTTAAACTCACCTGTTTTGTGTGGCAAGAGAAACACTTGTCTTTTAGATTCGTTTATTGGATGTTGGAATATATCAAGTCGATACATTCAAGTTAATAAACAGAAAGGTGAATCCTGTTTTTTACTCTATTGTGAAATATCTGTATATGGTTGCATGTTATCTCTGAGTGCGCTGTATGTTCTGTGTGCTTCCAGCTAAATTTTAATCCATCCATCCATCCATCCATCCATCCATCCATCCATCCATCCATCCATCCATCCATCCATCCATCCATCCATCCATCCATCCATCCATCCATCCATCCATCCATCCTCACACTATTGCTGCAGTTGCATCAAACAGCCATTCTTGGTGTAAAAGATCCTGTGCAACTCCGCGTTTAGCCCAAAAATGTCATTGCAAATGGATGATTCATGATTTCTCTAGCATCCATAATGGATATTGAGTACGATGGGGTATAGACGGGGTCCAAAGGAGCTAGTGCACTTTAAATTTCTTCAACGGGGTGTGCTGGCTCCTCCCCTCCATGCCCCCTCCCACTGGCAGTTTAGAAAAAATTGCCCTCAGGAGAGGATGCACATCTCTGTAGCTCCAGAGAGTTTTCTTCAATTTATTTTTTTCTGTTTGTTATTTTCGGTATGCTGTCTGGTCAACAGCTTACCTGCACCATGGGTGTTAGGGGGGATGTGGTCACCGGCCTTACGAGGTGCAGAGCCACTTCCCCGGTGCAGAACCACCGTCCTGAGGGTATTGTTGTTCAGCCGGGCCCTGCGCCTTGGCTGTCACAGCCACAGCACACCGCACACCCCTAAAGCTGCCTGAAGGTGACATCGGGGGTTCCCTGGTTCAAAGTGCGGCTGACCACAGGCGCGGCATACGGGACCCTCCCAGGGGAGTCCCGCTAAGATGCCCCATGTGGAACTGGCACAAAAGGCTTGACTAGCACTTGTTGTGATGTTTTGTGCTAAAAAGGAGACTTTGCCAGTATAATATATTAGTGTAACTCCGGCGTCATTGAAGGGGGCGGAGCTACATCAGAGCGGGACCTGATGTGTTTTAGCGCCTTCCTCTGCTTACTGCAGCCATATATAGCACACACAGCGCTTCCTGACTCCTCAGCCACGCTGGATATCTGGTACAGGGTGTAGCAAAGGAGGAGAGCTGCTTGTGTACACTATCTGGATCCTATTTAGGACAATAGTTATTATTGTTTACGGTATTATAGGGAGCTGACAGCCTCACTGGGGCTGTGCAGCTTAGAGTGTGCTGGTGTCCTCTCTCTGTCTCCTCTCACATACAGTAGGGCAGGCTTGCAATATAACTGTATGAATGTGTATTCTTACTGTGAAACATGGGTAAACACAAGCTGTGCAGTGTATGTCACACCAGATTCTCTCCATTATCTACTGATACTGTTTCATGTGAACAATGCAGTCTATCTTCACAAATCAGTGAATGGGTTGGGGTAGAGGGTCCAGAGCCCCCATGGCTAGGGTCTCTTAAAACTATGATGTCCGATCTGTCTTCCCAGCTCACTGCTAATGTACAGAAGACTCAGCCACTGTAACAAGCTATTTCAGATTTAGCTGCTAGGGCTGATGCACAGCCCCCACCTCTCTCATGTATGTCCACAGAAGTGTGGTTCACCTGCTCTACACTCTGATACAGATGATGATATACAGGAGGATGGGTATGACCCGGATCCCGATTCTGCTCAGGGTATTGAACCCCTAATTTTGGCTATAAGGGATGTGTCAAAGCTCCCTCTAGAGGACGCTGCGTCACAGCAGTCGTTTTTTTTTTTTTTTTGTACAAAAATAACCTAATGTCACTTTCCCTGACTCTGCAGAGTTAGATGACATATTCAAACAGACCTAGAAAAATCCAGACAAAAAATTCCAAGTGTCCAAAATGTTTTTGCGCACTTTCCCATTTGCTCCTGAAGATCGAAAATTTTGGGAGGATCCCCCTGGGGTGGATGTATTCATCTCTCGCCTGTCTAAAAAGGTCGCTGCTGCCTGCCCCGGGCTCGTTTACTATGAAGGATCCTGGGGATAGCAAGATAGAGACTACACTAAAGTCTGTATACACGGTCATTGCGTGTTGCTGGATGACCCATGCCATTCATTCCTGGGCCACTCAAATTCAGGTGGGCCTCCCGGGGGATATGCCCTTAGATACTATGGTAACTCTCCTAAAACACATTCAGGACACTACACATGTCCTCTGTGATTCTCTCAAGGAGATGGGGAACATTAATGTTTGGACTTCTGCCATGGCAGTGTCTGTGCGCAGGACCTTGTGGTTGCGTCCGTGGATAGCGGATGTGGAGTCCAAGCATAGTGTGGAATCCCTCCCGTTTTCTGGGGAATGGCTCTTTGAAGTTGAATTGGATACCTGGATTTCCAAAGTTAGGGCTGGGAAATACATGTTTCTCCCCTCTGGGGCACCGCCGACGAGACGCTTCTATCCAGGACAGTCTGTCCAGTCCATTCGGTCTCACAGATTTTGTTCTATGGCCAGAGGTGACTCCAATATAACTAGAGGCACCAGAGGTAAGTCCAGAAAACCTGGCAGCACCAGTCCTCAGGAACAGTCCACCGGTTCTGTGTCCACTAAGGCCTCAGCATGACGATGCCCACCCAGCCCGAGGGGATCTCGAGGTGGGAGCTCGACTACATCACTTCAGCCGTGTCTGGGAGACTTCCTGCCAGGATGCCTGGGTCAGAGATCTCATTTCTCAGGGCTACAAGCTGGAGTTCGACAGTACTCCTCCCCAACGATTTTTCAAATCAAGCTTACCAGCTTTGGAGGATATGCAAGTTACTTTGCAACAGGCCATCCGAAAGTTGGTCCAGTCGCACGTCATTGTTCCAGTACCAATACCGTAACGCGGCATGGGGTTTTACTCAAACCTGTTTGTGGTGCAGAAACCGGACGGTTCGGTCAGACCTATTTTAAATCTAAAATCCTTGAATCCTTATTTGAAGGTGTTCAAGATGGAATCCCTGTGAGCAGTGATTGCGGGCCTGGAAGAACAGGAATTTATGGTCTCTTTGGACATCAAGGACTCCTACCTCCATATTCCGATTTGGCCGCCTCATCAGGCGAACCTGCGGTTTGCCCTTCTTGACAATCTCTTCCAATTCCAGGCACTGCCCTTCGGCCTGTCCACAGCCCTGAGGGTGTTCACTAATGTGTTGGCGGAGATGATGTTCCAACTCCGGGTCCAGGGGGTCCAATGTTGTCCCTTATCTGGATGATCTTCTGATGAAAGCACGATCCAAGGAGCTTTTGTTGCTCCATATCAACCGCACTATCCATCTTCTGTCGGACAATGGGTGGATCCTCAACTTACAGAAGTCCCACCTGGAGCCAACTCAGATGCTCCTGTTCCTGGGGATGTTGCTGGATACTGTGGCCCAGAAGGTGTTTCTACCAGAATACAAGGCCACTTCAGGAGATGGTCTGCATGGTGCTCAAACCTACTCGAGTGTCCGTCCATCTTTGCATCAGATTGTTGTGAAAGATGGTTGCCTCATACGAGGCAAGCCAGTATGGGAGGTTCCATGCCACAACGTTTCAGTGGATCTCCTGAACAAGTGGTCCGGATCACATCTACAGATGCATCGGATGATTCGGCTGTCACCTCAGGCCAGGATTTCCCTCCTGTGGTGGCTACAGTCTTCCAATCTCCTGGAAGGCTGGAGTTTCGGGATTCTGGATTGGACCCTCCTCATGACGGATGCAAGTCTACGGGGATGGGGAGCTGTCACCCAAGGGGCGCAGTTCCAGGGCAGGTGGTCAGCCCACGAAGCCCTCCTTCCGATCAACATTCTGTAACTTCGGGTGATCTACAATGCTCTGCTTCAAGCCTCTCTGCTCAAGGATCACACGATCCAGGTACAGTCAGACAACGCCACGGCAGTGGCGTATATCAATCGTCATGGAGGGGCAAAAAGTAGAGCCTGCATGCGAGAGGTGTCAAAGATAATCCTCTGGGCAGAAAGAAATGCGAGAGCAGTGTCGGCAATCTTCATTCCGGGTGTGAACATCTGGGAGGCGGACTTCCTGAGTCGTCACGATCTCCACCCAGGGGAGTGGGGGCTCCACCAGCTGGTGTTCCAGCAGATCATCGAGCGGTGGAGTTGCCCACAAATAGACATGATGGATTCTCGGCTCAACAAAAAACTTCCCTGGTATTGCTCATGGACCAGGGACCCTCATGCGAGGGCAGTGGATGCACTGGTGTCGCCTTGGCTGTACCGGCTGGTCTACCTGTTTCCTCTGATTCCATTGCTCCCAAGGGTGCTAAAGCAAATCAGGAAGGTGTCCAGGCACTTCTGATTGCCCCGGATTCACTTCGGAGGGCGTGGTACGTGGATCTTCTGGACATGTCCGTCGAAGACCCTTGGCCTCTGATCTTCTTCAAGGTTATTACTACCATGGTTCAGGCCAGGAAACCTGTGACTTCAAAACACTATCATCATATCTAAAGGAGATATGTCTCTTGGTGCGAGGAACGCACGTATCCATCTTCAGAGTTTCACTTGGGACGTTTCTTACGTTTCCTGTAGGCTGGTGTAGATAAGGTCCATATTTCAGCCCTCTCCATTTTCTTCCAGAAGAAATTGGCAGTGTTGCCAGAAGTTCAGACCTTCTTGCAAGGGGTACTCCACATACAACCACCTTTTGTGCCGCCTACGGCACCATGGGATTTGGATGTAGTGTTGGCATTTCTAGAGTCCTCCTGGTTTGAACCTCTGATGACGGTAGAAGACAAGTACCTCACATGGAAGACGGTGATGTTACTGGCCCTGTCTTCTGCTCGTTGTGTTTCAGAATTTGGGGCCTTATCGTGTAAAAGTCTCTACTTGGTCTTTTACGAGGACAGAGCGGAGCTCCAGACTAGACAGCAGTTCCTGCCGAAGGTTGTCTCCACGTTTCACCTGAATCAACCTATTGTGGTTCCGTCCAGTTCTGGCAGTTCTGGCATTGGATGCTGTGCATGCCTTGAAGATCAATGTCAAGCACACAGCTCGGGTCAGAAAAACCAATTCCTTGTTCGTGCTCTATCATGCGCAGAAGAAGGGTTGCCCTGTTTCAAAGAAGTCCATTGCTCATTTGATTAGGCTTACTATCCAACAGGCCTATGTATCGGCAGCCTTACCTGTTCCTCAGTCTCTGAAGGCCCACTCTACAACATCAGTGGGCTCTTCCTGGCCGGCTGCCTGTGGGGTCTCGGCCTTGCAACTATGCCGAGCTGCTACCTTGTCGGGGAAGAACACCTTTGTGAAGTTCTACAAATTTGATACCCTGGCCAAAGAGGATACCCAGTTTGGGCAGGCGGTGCTGCAGCAGTGTCCACACGTTCCTGCCCGTTCTGGAAGCTTTGGGACGTCCCCATCATACTAGATTCCCCAATATCCCTTATGAATGCTAGAAAAAACAGGATTTTAAATACCTACTGGTAAATCCTTTTCTCGTAGTCCATAAGAGATATTCTGCACCCGCTTCAGTTCGTTCACTTTTCTGCCGGTTTTTGTTATGTGGTTACCTGTTCAGCTGTTGTTGTTGTTGTTGTTGTTGTTGTTGTTGTTGTCGGCCGTTGCTGGTTGTTATATGTTAGTGGTGTGCTGGTGTGTAAATCTCACCACCCTTTATCATGTTCCTTCTCTCATATATGTCCTTTCTGCTTCGTGCACGTTTTTACCTATAACTGCCTGTGGGAGGGGGCATAGAGGGTAGGAGCCAGCACACTCAGTTGAAGAAATTTAAAGTGCACTGGCTTCTTTTGACCCCGTCTATACCCCATCGTACTAGATTCCCCAATATCCCTTATGGACTACGAGAAAAGGATTTACCGGTAGGTATTAAAATCCTATTATCTGCCACTTCTTCAGTATATCTATGTTACTGTGTCTGAATCTATATACAAAGTGATGTGGCTTTTTCAAGCTAAAATCCGTTGTGCGTATGCAGACATCAAGCTGCTTGGAGAAGGTCTTATAACCTTTACCTTTAACGTACTTGTCTTTATTTTCTTGATGATCTCCTCAGACAACTATCTCCTTGCCTTTTTCTAGTCCAAGCTCAGTGGTGCACACAATGATATCAAACAGTAGGCTGAATGACGGATTAGAGCAGTGGTGGCCGACCCGCGGCTCTTTCTCCCTCCACATGCAGCTCGGTCGGTTCCTTGCTCCCGCTGCCCGGCACGCAGATCACCGTTTCTAAGGGTGCCGGCCTGTGAACCAATCAGAGCTTGTGGACTGGCAGCCAAGACTCCTGATTGACTGACGGACCGCAAGCTTTGATTGGCTCATGGATCAGCGCCTGATTGGATATATACACTGCCGCCGGAGACTGAAGGGCAGAAGAGGCATACGCTGCGCTCTACTCCTCTCACACACAGCAGACTGAGCAGAGCAGCAGCGCGGTGAGCAGCAGTGGGGAAGGGGGGGGGTGTTCCTGGCACTGTGGGACATATGTGTACCTGTCACTGTGGGTACATATGTGTACCTCCCTGTCACTGTGGGGACATATGTGTACCTGCCACTGTGGAGGCACCCATTTTTTGGCTTTCGGCGCCCACACACAGTATCACTGACAGATTTTTTTTTTTTCCTACTTGTACCACTGACTGGGGCATTATATATATATATATATATATATATATATATATATATATATATAGCACTGTACTGGGGCATTATATATATATATATGTGTGTGTGTGTATATATATATATGTATGTGTATGTATATATAGCACTGTACAATGTGGCTAAAAACAGGGTTGTGACACAAGGTCGTACTGAAAGGTGTGTGCACAAAAATGGGGTGTGGTTTTGTAACAACTAGGCCATGCCCCCATTTTTGAGCTCTTTCACTTGACTACAGGTTGGCCACCCCTGGATTAGAGGATTAAAGTTGTGTGATATTAATTTAAGAAAGCAATTAGTTTGAAATATCACTATAATTCAATTGTTTATTTTTGTTGTAAGGGGTATCAACAAATCTGTCCAGGCTATTTTTAAATATCTTTGGAGTATAAGTTATAATTAGTCTCTTTTCACAGTTTCTTTATTCTATGACATACTAAAGACATGCAGTTTTTCATTAGACTATAGCTTTTAATTGCTTTCCTCACTTTTCAGGAGGAATTAAACATGTAAGGTTACTAAGAAATGTGTACACAAAAATAATTTTTTTTGAAGGGATGGTTGGGCGGTTGTGTTATTGTGTGGTATGATATCATAGCAGTTTCCCATCTAGTCAGTAACAAATTATCTGGGTCATATCTTCACAGATATAGATTTAATTCCCTCACAAGTTGTATTGACACACTTTAAATAAAATTGACACCACTATTTAGAATTTCTGAACTCACCATTTGCTGCATTTTGTTTTCAGCTGGCAGCTTTAAACAGAGGGTCAAGGACCGGCGTACCATTTCTACAAGTTCAGAACCCCAAATTCAAGACCTTGTGTTTAATGAGGTAAGCATTGCTTTTCCCCCTTGTTTTAAAACAGGTTGTATGGAAGATAAAGTGCTGCTGTTTGGTATGTTTTTTTTTTTCCAGTTTTGAATTATATAATGGATAAAAATCCTATTTCTTTTTGTTTCAGTATTGTATTTCTTTTCTGATGATAAAAAAGCTGACATGGTTTATAATTGTGTTGCCATTCATTTCTGTTGGTATAACTATACAATTTCACTAACGTTACAAAGAGTTTGGCACATTGTGTTTTCTTTTAAAACTAGGATACTAACTATGTAGCCCCCATTGGTATCCAGATGATAGGTCGACATGCATTAAGGTCAACTGATACAAAAGGTCAGCAGGTACAAAAGGTTGACATGACAATGGTCTGCACACAAATGGTCAACATAAGTTTTTTTGTTTTTTTTTACAATTTTCTGTAGTATCCATAAGGGATATTGGGGGAAACTAGTACGATGGGGTATAGACGTGGTCCAAAGGAGCCAGTGCACTTTAAATTTTTTTCACTGGGTGTGCTGGCTTCTCTCCTCTATGTCCCCTCCCACAGGCAGTTTAGAAAAAAAAGTTCCCTCAGGATAGGATGCACATCTCTGCAGCTCCAGAGAGTTTTCTTCAATTTCTTTTCAGTCTTTTATTTTTTTTGGTATGTTGTCTGGGCAACAGCACACCTGCGCTGTGGGCGTTTGGGGGGAGGGGTCGCTCACCGGCCTTGCGAGGTGCAGAGCCGCTTCCCCGCTGAAGGACCACTATCCTGAGGGGCTTTTTGTTCAGCGGGGCACTGCGCCTTGGCTGCCGCAGCACGCCGCACACGCTGCCTGAAGGTGACATTGGTTTTGAGTACACGGGGCCCCCGGCTCAAAGTGCAGCTGATCACGGGCGCGACGTACGGGACCTTCGCTGGAGGTTCCGCTAGGATCCCCCTGGAGTACACTGGCTCAAACATGCTTAACCAAGTACTTGTGTGAGGTTTTAATCTTAGGGGAGACTTTGCCAGTATAAATATTGTGTAGAGCTCCGGCGCCATTGGAGGGGGCAGAGCTTTCTCAGAGCGGGACCAGCCACGTTTGGAGCCTTCCTTTGCTTACAGAAGTCATCAGCAGCACACACTGCCTCACAGACATGCTGGAAACTGGTACAGGTTGCAGCTAAAGAGGGAGAGCCGCTGTTGTACACTATTCTGAGCCAGTTCAGGACTGCATTTATTAGTGTTATTGTGATACAGAGCTGACAGTCTCACTGGGGAAGTACAGCTCCGGGTGTGCTGTTATTTCTCCCTCTCTGTGTATCTCCTCTCACATACAGTAGGAAAAGCAGGCTTGCATTATAACTGTCTGTGTGTAAGTTGTATGTGTTTGTACTTACTGTGAATATGGGTAAGCACAAGCTGTGCAGTATCTATCACACCAGATTCTCTCCATTGTATAATGACTCTGTTTCCTGTGAGCAATGTAGTCAATCTTCACAAATTAGTGAAGAGTTTGGGGGAGAGGGTACAGAGCCCCACTGGTTAGGGTCTCTTTAAACTATGATGTCAGATGTCATCCCAGCTCACTGCTAATGTGCAGAAGACTCAACTACTCAACAAGCTGTTGCAGATTTAGCTGCTAGGGCTGATGCACAGCTCCCCCTCTCTCATGCAGGTCCCCAAAAGCGTGGTTTACCTGCTCTACTCTCTGATACAGAGGATTATGTCCAGGATTATGGGGATCACCCGGATCCCGTTAGTGGGGATCCCGATTCTGCTCAGGGTATTGAACCCCTCATTTTGGCTATAAGAGATGTGTTGAAGCTCCCTGTAGAAGATGCTTCTTCACAACAGTCTTTTTCTTTGTACAAAACAAGCCCAATGTCACTTTCCCTGAATCTCCCGAGTTAGATGACTTACTCAAACAGGCCTGGAAGAATCCAGACAAAAAAATTTCAAGTGTCATTTTGCGCACTTTCCCATTTGCTCCTGAAGGTCGAAAATTTTGGGAGGAACCCCCTGGGGTGGATGTATCAGTCTCTCGCCTGTCTAAAAAGGCGGTGTTGCCTGCCCCAGGCTCCTTTACCATGAAGGATCCTGGGGATAGAAAGATTGAGACTACCCTAAAATCTATATACACTGCAGCTGGCCTTTCCCAAAAACCGGTCATTGCGGGTTGCTGGATGACCCATGCCATTTGTTCTTGGGCCATGCAAATTCAGAGGGGCCTCTTGGGGGATATGCCCTTAGTTACCATGGTTACCCTCCTAAAACATATTCAGGACACTACTCGTGTTCTCTGTGATTCCCTCAAGGAGATGGGGAACATCAATGCTCGGACGTCGGCCATGGCGGTTTCAGCGTGCAGGGCCTTGTAGTTGCGTCAGTGGATTGCAGACGTAGAATCCAAAAGTAATGTGGAGTCCCTCCCCTTTTCTGGGGAATGGCTTTTTGGGGTTGAGCTGGATGCCTGGATTTCCAAGGTTACTGCCGGGAAATCCACGTTTCTCCCCTCCCCTATCCGGGACAGTCTGTCCAGTCCTTTCGGTCTCCCACATTTCGATCAAAGGCCAGCGGTGCCTCCAATGCTGCTAGAGGTACCAGAGGTAAGTCCAGGAAACCTGCAAGTACCAGTCCTCAGGAAAACTCCACTGGTTCTGCTTCCACTAAGGCCTCAGCATAACGGTGCCAACCCACCCCGAGGGGATCTCGAGGTGGGAGTTCGACTGCTTCACTTCATCCGCATCTGGGAGTCCTCCTGCTAGGATGCCTGGGTCAGGGGGCTCGTTTATCAGGGCTACAAGCTGGAATTCGACGGTACTCTCCCCCCCTTACATTACAACAGGCTATCCAAAATTGGTCCAGTACCACATTGTTGTTCCAGTACCTCTACCGCAAAGCGGCAAGGGGTTTTACTCAAACCTGTTTGTGGTGCCGAAGCCAGACTCTTCGGTCAAACCAATTCTGAATGTGAAAGCCTTAAATCCTTATTTAAAGGTGTTAGTGTTCAAAATGGAATCCCTGCGTGCAGTAATTGCGGGCCTGGAAGCCCAGGAATTTATGGTCTCCTTAGATATCAAGGACTCCTATCTCCACATTCCGATTTGGTCTCCTCATCAGGCGTACCTGCGGTTTGCCCTGCTGCACAATCACTTCCAGTTCCAGGCTCTACCCTTCAGCCTGTCAACAGCACCGAGGGTATTCACGAAGGTGATGGCAGAGATGATGCTTCAACTCCAGATCCAAGGGATAAATGTGGTGCCTTATCTAGACGATCTCCTGATAAAGGCAAGATCCAGGGACTTTTTGTTGCTCCATATCGACCGCACCATCCGTCTTCTGTCCGACCATGGGTGGATCCTCAACTTACAGAAGTCCCACCTGGAGCCAACTCAGAGGCTCCTGTTCATGGCGATGTTGCTGGATACCGTGGCACAGAAGGTGTTTCTACCAGAGGACAATGCGAGAACTTTTCAGGAGATGGTCCACATGGTGCTCAAGTTTCCATCCATCATTGCATCAGATTGTTGGGGAAGATGGTCGCCTCATATGAGGTGATCCAATATGGGAGGTTCCATGCCAGAACATTTCAATTGGATCTCCTGAGCAAGTGGTCCGGATCATATCTCCAGATGCACCGGATGATTCGGCTGTCACCTCAGGCCAGGATTTCCCTCCTGTGTGGTGGCTTCAGTACTCCAATCTCCTGGAGGGCAGGAGTTTCGGAATTCAGAATTGGACCCTCCTCACAATGGATGAGAGTCTGCGAGGATGAGGAGCTGTCACCCAAGGGGTGCAGTTCCAGGGCAGGTGGTCTTCCAACAAAAGCCTCCTTCCAATCAACATTCTGGAACTTCGGGTGATCTACAATGCTCTACTTCAAGCTTCTCCTCTGCTCAAGGATCACGCGATCCAGGTACAGTCGGACAACGCCACGGCGGTGACGGAAAGAATTGCAAGAGCCATGTCAGCAATCTTCATTCCGGGTGTGGACAACTGGGAGGCTGACGTCCAGAGTCGTCACAATCTCCACCCGAGGGAGTAGGGCCTCCACCATCTGGTGTTCCAGCAGATCATCGACCGGTGGGGTTGCCCACAAATAGACATGATGGCTTCTCATCTCAACAAGAAACTTCCCTGGTGTTGCCCGCGGACCAGGGACCCTCAGGCGATGGCAGTGGATGCACTGGCGTCGCCTTTGCCGTACCAGCTGGTCTACCTGTTTCCTCTGATCCCATTGCTCCCAAGAGTGCTAAAGCAAATCAGGAATCAAGGTGTTCAGGCAATTCTGATTGCCCAGGATTGGCCTCTGAGTGCGTGGTACGCGGATCTTCTGGACATGTCCGTCGAAGACCCTTGGCCTCTACCACTAAGAAGCGATCTTCTTCAACAAGGACTGTTCGTCTACCCGGACTTACGGCGACTCCGTTTGACGGCATGGAGGTTGAGCGGAACATCCTAGCTCACAAAGGTCTTTCCAAAAAAGTTATTGCAACCAATGGTCCAGGCCAGGAAACCTGTGACGTCAAAACACTATCATCATTTCTGGAGGAGATAGGTCACTTGGTGCAGAGTTTCACTTGGAACGTTTCCTACATTTCCTGCAGGCTGGTGTGGATAAAGGCTTATGTCTGGGTTCCATTAAGGTCCAGATTTCAGCTCTCTCCACTTTCTTTCAGAAGAAATTGGCAGTGTTGCCAGATGTTCAGACCTTCTTGCAAGGGGTACTCCACATACAACCTCCCTTTGTGCCGCCTATGACACCCTGGGATTTGGATGTAGGAAATTTATACAGACCTCCTGGTTTGAACCTCTGATGATGGTAGAAGACAAGAACCTCACATGGAAGACAGTGATGTTACTGGCCCTGGCTTCTGCTCGCCGTGTTTCAGAATTGGGGGCCTTATAATGTAAAAGTCCCTACTTGGTCTTTTACGAGGACAGAGCGGAGGATTCCTTGTTCGTGCGCTATGATGCGCAGAAGAAGGGTTGCCCTGCTTCAAAGCAGTCCATTGCTCATTGGATTAGGCTTACTATCCAACAGGCCTATGTGTTGGCAGCGTTACCTGTTCCTAAGTCTCTGAAGGCTCTACTAGATCGGTGGGCTCTTCCTGGGCGGCTGCCCGTGGAGTCTCGGCCTTGCAACTATGCCGAACTGCTACCTTGTCGGGGAAGAACACTTTTTTTTGTGAAGTTCCACAAATTTGATACCCAGGCCAAAGATATTTCCCCAAATATCCCTCAGTGCGTGGACTTTTCTGCAGGTTCTATAATTACCTGTTCAGCTGTTGTTGTATGTTAGTGGTGTGCTGGTGTGTAAATATCACCACCCTTTCTGTTATCATATTCCTTCTCTCATATATGTCCTTTTCTCCTTCGGGCACGTTTTTACCTATAACTGCCTGTGGGAGGGGGCATAGAGGGGAGGAGCCAGCACACTCAGTTGAAGAACTTTAAAGTGCACTGGCTCCTTTGGACCCTGTCTATACTCCATTGTACTAGTTTCCCCCAATATCCCTTATGGACTACGAGAAAAGGATTTACCGGTAGGTATTAAAATCCTATTCCCCCCCCCAACTTTTGCTTAATTCACTATCCATGTGGTTGGCTTTTGGGCTAGTTACTTTTGGCGATTACAGCAAGCCACCTTGTCAGAAGCATGGCGAACGAAGTGTGCACATGAATGTACTCGTTTCCACAGATTTTGGTCACATATGATGAAACTTCAAATTACAATAATAGTGTCTACTATCGTCATGTCGATCTTTTGTTCTTGTCAACCTTACCCACTGTCCACTTGTCGACCTTACCTCTTTTGCCTGTCCACCTTTTGACTCTGTCGACCTAATGCATGTTGAACACATTGGGTTGACCATATGGGGTCGACCTAATGACTGTATACCTAGACCAGGCATTCCCAACTGCGGTCCTCAAGGCACACCAACAGTGCAGGTTTTAGTGATATCCAGACTTCAGCACACATGGTTAAATCAAAATAACAGGTACTAATTAAGTCACCTGTGTTCAAGCCTGGATTTCACTAAAACCAGGACTGTTAGTGTGCTCTGAGGACCGAGGTTGGGAAACACTGACCTAGACACTGTAGCTCTTCTATACTACACCTGCCTCCACACCAATGCTGTTACAGCTCCGCAGAAAATGACAATAGAATGCATTGCGCATCATACACATTCCATAGCCCACTTTAGCTGTAGCGGTACACATACAGGGCTATATTCAATTGAAGTCGGATCCATTCCGACATGCAATGGATCCGACCTGGGGTTTTCAGTGCAATCTCAATTCGACTTTGAAAAAAAGTCGAATTGAGATGCGGGAGCTGAGACGGGGAAGAGCAGCGGTACAGCAGCGGGCAACGTAGCCGGAGGATGTCACAGCCGCCGCTCACGGCAGCGTCCACTCGGCTCCAGCAAGCGAGGCCCCAATAATTTGGGGTTAGATTGAATAGGTCAGAACCCCTTCCAACCTACAAAAGTCGAAAACTGACGTCTTCTCGACAGACGGCAGCTTTCGACTACCTCTAAATAGGCATGTGTCCTAGTGGAACTTGATAACACAGTGGTTGCTGCATTTGCAAGTTTGGCTCAACCTCTTCCTGTTTGGGATTCAGCATCATTTAAAGATCCACTAACTAATAATAGGACAGTAGTCGCAAGTCTGTTGTGGTAGATTCTAGTCTTGCATGGGTGGTTTTCAGCTATATTAACTTAAAACGGTCCAGGATTGGGTAACGTTTTTCCCTCCGATGGCCTGCGCATTTTTCTTACGGTGACTTCCCTATTGACTGTGGTAAAGCTACATCTGTGTGTGTTTGTACGGTATATACTGTATACAGAAAAGTGGACAAAAGTTTTAGGCAGGTGTGGGAAAAAAAAGGCTGCAAAGTAAGAATGCTTTAAAAATAAGTTTTACGTTTATTCTTTAGCAATTGACAAAATACTGGGTGAATGAACAAGAAAAATCTAAAATCAATATTTGGTGTGACCACCCTCTGCATTTAAAACGGCATCAATTCTTCTAGGTACACTTGCACAAAGTCATGGATTTTGTAGCATTATGCCCAGGTGATTAACCAATCAAACCAAACAGGTGAAAATTATCATAATTTCCATATGTACTGCAGGAAGAAATGTTGAAACACAGTCATTAACTGAAACATAAACAGGTGTGTGTGTGTGTGTGTGTGTGTGTGTTTGTGCGCGCGCGCATCTACTATACATACATACATACATACATACATACATACATGCATATACACACACACACACGTGTGTGTATATGTATGTATGTATATGTATGTATATATATATATATATATATATATATATATATATATGAAGCAGGGATAGCCTGGTACTCCTCCTGATGTCACTGTGCCCGGTTCCCTCAGTAAGCAGTTATGGCTAGGTAGAGAAAGGAGACTGCGGCACTCCGGGTCTTGTAGAAGGTCAAATTGTATTCAAAAAATCACAACATAGAACACCAACGTTTCGGGGTGTCTAGCCCCACTCTCACATCTTGACAAAGGGGCTAGACACCCTGAAACGTTGGTGTTCTATGTTGTGATTTTTTGAATACAATTTGACCTTCTACAAGACCCGGAGTGCCGCAGTCTCCTTTCTATATATATATATATATATATATATATATATATATATATATATATATATATATATATATATATATATATATATATATATATATATATATATAGATAGATATAATCTGTAATTTGACAGTATAACCTCGATTAGAGCACCCTCAGAAATCTGTTCTGTGTTTTTTTATATATATATATATATATATATATATATATATATATATATATATATAAAATGCAGAGTCTGGCACTCACAAAGCATGTGCTTAACTGCAGCTGGTGCCCTCATAAAAGAATAAATATACAGTGCAAAGATGCGGAACTCCAGGCTTGAATAATTCACGGCAAGCTAGTACTTTGCAGCAACGTTTCAGTAGTCACACCTACTGTCGTCAGGCTTTAATACAGAATTAAAACACTGTACATACCTTTCTAGTATCACCCCATGTGCATTCCCGCCAGCTCATCCCGGGACCGCTCACCCGCTGAGCCGCATAAGACGTGACGTCATCGTCAAGCGACGGCGCCGTGCAATAGACACCCAACACCATAACAACCAAAGTAGCGTGCAGTAAACTTTAAAGCTGGCTGGAACAATATGATAGTTATCTTCAACACATTTTGCACAATGTTACACCGCATCAAAGCGTGTCTGTTACAATTGTTGTCCATATCATAGCCAATACTTATATATGCTGTTTTACGATTGCCACTGGCAAGTATCACTAACTGTTTCATTTAAAAAAAACATGAATATGAGACTGTTTTATTGAGACTTCTCTGGGGTGTATTACACCCAGGCGCAATATCCATTTTGTTTCTAATTGTAATAATTTCGCACCTCTGTTGCCTCCTCTCATATCTCCCAGAACACAGTCTATCGTTCTATATCTGATGCTATGTACTGGATGTTTAAAATGGGCAAAATGACGGGGCAACGGGCTGTTCACTGTCTCCCGTGTGCAGGGCATTTCGAATGGCTGATCTGTGGGCTGACATCCTTTCTTTGAACTTTCGCTCAGTTTTGCCGATGTAGCTCAAGCCACATCGGCAGATGATTTGATAAATGACAAAATTCGAGTTGCATGTCAGCTGATGTTTAATGGGGATTTTTTGCCCCGTATGGGGATGATTAAAGAAGTCTCCTACAAGGAGATACTGGCACGTAACACAAGAACATGTAATATTTCCTAATTTTATTATAGAAGGCAAAAATGACCTTTTGCCTACAGGTTCTCTCTTTAATTTTGCCACATCAGTTTTTACCAACAAATCACGTAGGTTCTGGCCTCGTGAATAACAAGGCATTAATTTTGTTTCTCCCAAATGCAAATTATTGTCTGAACTTATGATTGGCCAATGTTTTTTGGATATAGAATTAATATGTGATGATCCCACATTAAAATAAGATTTTAAACCTACCGGTAAATCTTTTTCTCGTAGTCCGTAGAGGATGCTGGGGACTCCGTAAGGACCATGGGGATAGACTGGCTCCGCAGGAGACATGGGCACTTTAAGAAAGACTTTAGATCTGGGTGTGCACTGGCTCCTCCCTCAATGCCCCTCCTCCAGACCTCAGTTAGAGAAACTGTGCCCAGAGGAGACGGACAGTACGAGGAAAGGATTTTTGTTAATCCAAGGGCAAGATTCATACCAGCCACACAATCACACCCTATAACTTGTGATATACTACCCAGTTAACAGTATGAAAACAACATAGCATCAGTCCAAGACCGATGAAAACTATAACATAACCCTTATGTAAGCAATAACTATATACAAGTCTCGCAGAAGTAGTCCGCACTTGGGACGGGCGCCCAGCATCCTCTACGGACTACGAGAAAAAGATTTACCGGTAGGTTTAAAATCTTATTTTCTCTTACGTCCTAGAGGATGCTGGGGACTCCGTAAGGACCATGGGGATTATACCAAAGCTCCCAAACGGGCGGGAGAGTGCGGATGACTCTGCAGCACCGATTGAGCAAACAGGAGGTCCTCCTCAGCCAGGGTATCAAACTTATAGAACTTTGCAAAGGTCTTTGAACCCGACCAAGTAGCAGCTCGGCACAGCTGTAGTGCCGAGACCCCTCGGGCAGCCGCCCAAGAAGAGCCCACCTTCCTAGTGGAATGGGCCTTGACCGATTTTGGTAACGGCAATCCCGCCGTAGGATGCGCCTGCTGAATCGTGTTACAGATCCAGCGAGCAATAGTTTGCTTTGAAGCAGGGGCGCCAACCTTATTGGCTGCATACAGGACAAACAGTGCTTCTGTTTTTCTGACTCTAGCCGTTCTGGCCACGTAAATTTTCAAAGCCCTGACCACATCAAGGGACTCTGAATCCTCCAAGTTACGCGTAGCCACAGGCACCACAATAGGTTGGTTCATATGAAAGGATGAGACCACTTTTGTCAGGAATTGAGGACGGGTCCGCAATTCCGCTCTATCCATATGGAAAACCAGATAAGGGCTTTTATATGATAAAGCCGCTAATTCCGACACTCGCCTAGCCGAAGCCAAGGCTAATAACATGACCACCTTCCAAGTGAGATATTTCAATTCCACCGTTTTAAGTGGTTCAAACCAGTGTGGCTTAAGGAAACTTAACACCACGTTAAGGTCCCAAGGCGCCACCGGAGGTACAAAAGGAGGCTGAATATGCAGTACTCCCTTCACAAAAGTTTGTACTTCAGGGAGAGAGGCCAATTCCTTTTGAAAGAAAATGGATAAGGCCAAAATCTGAACCTTAATAGACCCTAATTTCAGGCCCAAATTCACTCCAGTTTGTAGGAAGTGAAGGAAGCAGCCCAGATGGAATTCTTCCGTAGGAGCATTCCTGGCCTCACACCAAGAAACATATTTTCGCCATATACGGTGATAATGTTTAGATGCCACGCCTTTATCAGCGTAGGAATGACCTCATCCGGAATACCCTTTTCCGCTAGGATCCGGCGTTCAACCGCCATGCCGTCAAACGCAGCCGCTGTAAGTCTTGGAACAGACAGGGCCCCTGTTGCAACTGGTCCTGTCTTAGAGGAAGAGGCCACGGATCTTCTGTGAGCATTTCCTGCAGATCCGGATACCAGGTCCTTCGTGGCCAATCTGGAACAATGAGTATTGTTCTCACTCCTCTTTTTCTTACTATTCTCAACACCTTGGGTATGAGAGGAAGAGGAGGAAATACATAGGCCCTCATTCCGAGTTGTTCGCTCGGTAAAAATCTTCGCATCGCAGCGATTTTCCGCTTAATGCGCATGTGCGCAATGTTCGCATTTTTTACTCACGGCTTTTTCATCGTTCTGGCGATCGTAATGTGATTGACAGGAAATGGGTGTTACTGGGCGGAAACAGGCGGTTTTATGGGCGTGTGGGAAAAACCGCTACCGTTTCCGGAAAAAACGCAGGAGTGGCCGGAGAAACGGAGGAGTGTCTGGGCGAACGCTGGGTGTGTTTGTGACGTCAAACCAGGAACGACAAGCAGTGAAATGATCGCAGATGCCGAGTAAGTCTGGAGCTACTCAGAAACTGCTACGAGGTGTGTAATCGCAATATTGCGAATACATCGTTCGCAATTTTAAGATGCTAAGATTCACTCCCAGTAGGCGGCGGCTTAGCATGAGCAAATCTGCTAAAATCCGCTTGCGAGCGAACAACTCGGAATGACCTCCATAGACCGACCGGAACACCCACGGTGTCACTAGGGCGTCTACAGCTTTCCTGAGGGTCTCTTAACTTGGCGCAATACCTCTGTAGCTTTTTGTTGAGGCGGGACGCCATCATGTCTATCTGGGGCAGTCCCCACTGACTTGCAATCTGTGCGAAGACTTCCTGATGAAGTCCCCACTCTCCTGGATGCAGGTCGTGTCTGCTGAGGAAGTCTTCTTCCCAGTTGTCCACTCCCGGAATGAACACTGCTGACAGTGCGCTTACATGATTCTCCGCCCAGCGAAGAATTCTGGTGGCTTCCGCCATTGCCGCTCTGCTCCTTGTGCCGCCTTGGCGGTTTACATGAGCTACTGCAGTGACATTGTCTGACTGGATCAGAACTGGTTGGTCGCGAAGTAAGGTCTCCGCTTGCCGTAGGGCGTTGTATATGGCCCTTAGTTCCAGGATGTTGATGTGAAGACAAGTCTCCTGACTTGACCAAAGACCTTGGAAATTTCTTCCCTGTGTTACTGCTCCCCATCCTCGGAGGCTCGCATCCGTGGTCACCAGGATCCAGTCCTGAATACCGAACCTGCGGCCCTCTAGAAGGTGAGCTCTCTGCAGCCACCACAGGAGAGATACCCTGGCCCTGGGGGACAGGGTGATCAACTGATGAATCTGTAGATGTGACCCGGACCACTTGTCCAGTAGGTCCCATTGGAAGATCCTCGCATGGAATCTGCCGAAGGGAATGGCCTTGTATGATGCCACCATCTTTCCCATGACTCGAGTGCAGTGATGCACTGACACCTGTTTTGGTTTCAATAGGTTCCTGACCAGAGTCATGAGTTCCTGGGCCTTTTCTATCGAAAGATAAACCCTTTTCTGGTTCGTATCCAGAATCATGCCCAAGAAAGTCAGACGAGTCGTAGGAACCAACTGCGACTTGGGGATATTGAGAATCCAGCCGTGTTGCTGTAACACCTTCAGTGAAAGTGATACGCTGTTCAGCAACTGCTCTCTTGATCTCGCTTTTATGAGGAGATCGTCCAAGTACGGGACAATTGTAACACCTTGCTTTCGCAGGAGCACCATCATTTCCGCCATTACCTTGGTGAAAATTCTCGGGGCCGTGGAGAGACCAAATGGCAACGTCTGAAATTGGTAATGACAATCCTGTACCGCAAATCTTAGGTACGCCTGATGAGGTGGATAAATGGGAACATGAAGGTATGCATCCTTTATGTCCAGAGATACCATAAAATCCCCCCCTTCCAGGCTGGCGATGACCGTTCTTAGTGATTCCATCTTGAACTTGAACCTTTTCAAGTATAGGTTCAGGGATTTTAAATTTAATATGGGTGTGACCGAAGCAGGGTAACCTTGACCACCACCTGTTGAAGATGCAATTTGTGAATTGCATTTAACACTACCTCCCTTTCCTGGGGATAAAATGGTAGGGCCGATTTGAAAAACCAGCGAGGAGGCACCTCTTCGAATTCCAGCTTGTAACCCTGAGAAACAATTTATATTGCCCAGGGATCCACCTGCGAGTGAACCCAGATGTGGCTGAAAACTCGAAGACGTGCCCCCACTGGGGCGGACTCCTTTAGCGGAGCCCCAGCGTCATGCGGTGGATTTTGTACAGGCCGGGGAGGACTTCTGTTCCTGGGAACTAGCTGTGTTGTGCAGCTTTTTTCCTCTGCCCTTACCTCTGGCAAGAAAGGACGCACCTCGTACTTTCTTGTTTGTTTGTGATCGAAAGGACTGCATTTGATAATGTGGTGCTTTCTTAGGCTGTGAGGGAATATAAGGCAAAACATTTGATTTACCAGCTGTAGCTGCGGAGACCAGGTCCGAGAGACCTTCTCCAAACAATTCCTCACCCTTGTAAGGTAATACCTCCATATGCCTCTTTGAGTCGGTATCACCTGTCCATTGCCGGGTCCATAGGACTCATCTAGCAGAAATCGACATAGCGTTGATTCTAGAACCCAGTAGACTAATGTCTCTTTGAGCATCTCTCATATAGGACAGCATCTTTTATATGCCCTATGGTCAATAAAATGGTATCCTTATCTAGGGTCTCAATTTCCGCTGATAAGATATCTGTCCATGCTGCTACCGCGCTACAAACCCAGGCCGACGCAATCGCCGGTCTGAGTAAGGTACCAGAATGTGTGTAAATGGACTTCAAGGTAACCTCCTGCTTGAGGTCTGCAGGATCCTTGAGGGTAGCCGTATCTTGGGATGGTAGCGCTACATTTTTGGATAAGCGCGTCAATGCTTTATCCACCCTAGGGGAGGATTCCCACCGTATCCTGTCCGTTGGCGGGAAAGGATACGCCATAAGAATCCTTTTGGGAATCTGCAGTTTTTTGTCTGGAGATTCCCAAGCCTTTTCACATAATTCGTTCAACTCATGTGAGGGGGGAAAGGTTACCTCAGGTTTCTTTCCCTTATACATGTGTACCCTCGTGTCAGGGACAGGGGGTTCCTCAGTGATATGCAAAACATCTTTTATTGCAATAATCATATATCGAATACGTTTAGCCAATTTTGGCTGTAACTTTGCATCATCGTAGTTGACACTGGAGTCAGAATCCGTGTCGGTATCTGTGTCTACTATTTGGGATAGTGGGCGCTTTTGAGACCCTGCAGGTCCCTGCGACATAAGGACAGACATGGGTTGACTCCCTGGCTGTTCCCTAGCTTCAGCTTTGTCTAATCTTTTGTGCAATAAATTTACATTAGCACTTAAAACATTCCACATATCCATCCAGTCAGGTGTCTGCGTTGTCGACGGAGACACCTCATTCATACCTCCTCCTCCTGAAAGCCTTCTACCTCAGACATGTCGACACACGCGTACCGACACACCACACACTCAAGGAATCCTCTTATCTGAAGACAGTTCCCCCACAAGGCCCTTTGGAGAGACAGAGAGAGAGTATGCCAGCGCTATATGACCCAGGAAAAAACACTATATAATTATGTTTACCCAGTAGCGCTGTTTGTAATTTATAAATGCGCCAATTATGTGCCCCCCCCCCCCCTTCTTCAAAACCCTCTTTCACCGTGGATTAAGCAGGGGAGAGTCCAGGGAGCTTCCTCTCTGCGCTGTGCTGTGGAGAAAATGGCGCTGGTGATTGCTGAGGGAAAGCGGTGGGCGGTGGGCTTCTGTCCCGCTCAAATATACTAAAAACTGGCGGGGGCTCATATATATATATATATATATATATATATATATATATATATATATATACAGTGGCCAGCTGTGTATATATACTATTTTTTGCCAGAAAAGAGGTTTATATGCTGCCCAGGGCGCCCCCCGCCCTGCACCCTTACAGTGACTGCCGTGTGTGAGGTGTATGGGAGCAATGGCGCACAGCTTCACCGCTGTGCGTTACCTCAGTGAAGATCATGAAGTCTTCTGCCGCCTCTGAAGTCTTCTTTTCTTCTCATACTCACCCGGCTTCTATCTTCCGGCTCTGTGAGGACGGTGGCGCGGCTCCGGGACGAACTCCAGGGTGAGACCTGTGTTCTGACTCCCTCTGGAGCTAATGGTATCCAGTAGCCTAAGAAGCAGAGCCTTGAAACTCACAGAAGTAGGTCTGTTTCTCTCCACTCAGTCCCTCGATGCAGGGAGTCTGTTGCCAGCAGGCTCCCTGAAAATAAAAAACCTAACAAATATACTTTCTGTCAGAAAGCTCAGGAGAGCTCCCTGAAAAGCACCCAGTCTCCTCTGGGCACTGTATCAAACTGAGGTCTGGAGGAGGGGCATAGAGGGAGGAGCCAGTGCACACCCAGATCTAAAGTCTTTCTTAAAGTGCCCATGTCTCCTGCGGAGCCTGTCTATCCCCATGGTACTTACGGAGTCCCCAGCATCCTCTAGGACGTAAGAGAAATTTATTTACCCACAGTATAATTGGTTTGTCTACCTTAGTTATCTTATTTGTGGTAAGTAATGTTTCTCTGTCAAGAGCCATCACTTTATTTTTAGAGCATTTAAATGTTTTTAAAGAATACCCTCTATCTACCAGTTTATCAATTAGGGAATCAATCTGTTGTTCTGCCGTCTCGCTGTTACTGTTGATACGTCTAATTCTGATCATCTGAGAGTATGGAAGTCCTCTCGTCATTGATTTAGGGTGACAACTTCTAGCATGAAGGAGTTGTTGTTTATCTGTTAGCTTCACAAACACAGTAGTGGTAAGGACAGAGTTCTTAATCTGAATACTAACATCTAAAAAATTAATAACATCTTGATTCATGCAGTAGGTGAACTTGATGGGTCCCTCTGTGGCATTGTACGCAACAATAATATTTTCCAGTATTGTATGATTACCTTTCCACAAGACAATTAAATCATCTATATACTTGTTAAATAATAGCGCATGAGAAGTGAATAGAGGATTATTGTAAAACAGATCTTCCTCTACCCCGAACATCACTATGTTTGCGTACACTGGAGCCACAGAAGAACCCATCGCACACGCCCTTATTTCCATGTAGAATTGCTGGTCATAAAGGAAAAAAATTATTTTTTATTTATTAATTGTCAAGATTAATTCCAACAACTGTAGTATTACATCAATTTTAGCCAGACTGAATGCCTTTTTCTTCAGTAAAAACCTTTTGACAGCGGCTAATCCGAATTGATGCAGTATTGAGGTTTATAGACTTACTACATCTACCGTTACCAACCATGTATCATCTGGAATTGATGTTAAACCATTGAGATTGTTAAGTAGACTAGTTGTATCTAACAAAAAACTTGGTTTATTGCGAATTAACGGCTGCAACAGAGAATCTAACAGACATGCTGTCGGTTGCAATAATGACCCTCTGGCCGACACAATTGGGTGACCAGGCGGTGGATCTATAACCAACGGATAGTCCGGCATCAAAATCTTAAATATATGATCAGAAATTAAAACTACCACTAAGGCTTGTTGCAGGATTCCTTCTAGTCTCTTTTTACAAAGACTTGTAGGATTAGACTGCAACCTCATATACTCCTGGGGATCAGACAATTGTTTTAAAGCCTCTTTGTTGTAATCAGTGAAGTCTTGGAGGACAATTGCTCCTCCTTTATCAGCTGAACGAATGATCAAATTATGATTATTAGACAATGTTTTTGATGCCTCTCTCTTGTAGTGTTAGATACGGATGACTAGAAACATCACTGTTGGTGACTGCCTCTACATCCTGTTCTAACAACCTCATGAAGGTCTTGATGCTGGGATTGTATGATACCGGCTCAAAAGACAATTTAGGGACAAATGATCTTAGTTGCTTAGGAATTGGGGGGTGTTCTACTGAAGAATGTCCTATATTGTCTTTAAAGTGTTCTTTAAGCTTAATATTTCTTTGCAAGGAATGTTTTTCAATATTCGATTGTAGTGGGTCAAACGGGACTGATGGAATGAATGATAAGCCCTTATTAAGCAAGCTAATTTCTGTGGAGGTCAGTTCATAAGAAGACAGGTTTACTATGATGTCTTTTTGGATGTTGGAGGACGACCTGCTCTTCCTCTGCCTCTCGTTTTGGCCGCTTCTCCTCGTGCGCCATCTTTGTCTTGGAATCTTCCTCCTCTTGTTTTCACCCCTAAAGGGGCAATCTCTTGATTAGATCTTTCTGTGTCACTATTGGTCTCTTCTGAAGATTCTGTATCGAATCTAGTGAAAGGTCTCCGGTCTCTACGAAAAAAGGGTCATCTCTTCCCCTCTGATCTATTGTCTGAGAGCCATCTGTATACGGAATGTTTCTCGTAATCTTGTTCTCCCTTTTGTAATTTTTCTTTTTTAAAAGCAATCAGTTCTCTTTTATATTGAGACACTTGTTGAATTTTTTCCATCCAACTTTCCTCTTTATCAGCTAATAGTGCCGGAGTATGTACCAGTTCAAATGCACTGATCTTATTTTTGATAACCTCCATTTCTTTTTTTAGATTGCTCTATAACCAATAATATTAAATCTAGCGAGCATTTATTTAAGATGGCCGTCTACAGTCGACAAAATTGTACATCATAACGTCCTATCGTAGGACAGTTTCTGACCCGGAATCCTCTAGGTGTTTTTATCATTTTATAGTAATCACTGAGTGACAGTCCATGATGTTTTCCACTGACGTTGCTTCGGCTTCGTCATTGATGCCTTTGTCACACAATATTCCCTCAGCTTCTGATTCTGAGAAAGACCATATATCCCCTGCAGGAAATTTAAAATGTCCAAATTGGTCATCCGTTTGTTCCATATTAACAGTATAGTTAGTGGAAACTCACAGTGTAATCACAGCGCAGCACTGTGAGTTTCCACTAACTATTCTGTTAATATGAAACAAACGGATGACCAATTTGCACATTTTAAATTTCCAATTGTGTCGGCCAGAGGGTCATTATTGCAACCGACAGCATGTCTGTTAGATTCTCTGTTGCAGCCGTTAATTCGCAACGAACCAAGTTTTTTGTTAGATACAACTAGTCTACTTAACAATCTGCAGGGTTTAACATCAATTCCAGATGATTGGTAACGGTAGATGTAGTAAGTCTGTACACCTCAATACCGCATCAATTCGGATTAGCCGCTGTCAAAAGGTTTTTTTACTGAAGAAAAAGGCATTCAGTCTGGCTAAAATTGATGTAATACTACAGTTGTTGGAATTAATCTTGACAATGAATTTTTTTCTTTATGACCAGCAATTCTACATGCAAATAAGGGGGTGTGCGATGGGTTCCTCTGTGGCTCCAGTGTACGCAAACATAGTGATGTTCGGGGTAGAGGAAGATCTGTTTTACAATAATCCTCTATTCACTTCTCATGCGCTATTATTTAACAGGTATATAGATGATTTAATTGTCTTGTGGAAAGGTAATCATACAATACTGGAAAATATTATTGTTGCGTACAATGCCACAGAGGGACCCATCAAGTTCACCTACTGCATGATTCAAGATGTTATTAATTTTTTAGATGTTAGTATTCAGATTAAGAACTCTGTCCTTACCACTACTGTGTTTGTGAAGCTAACAGATAAACAACAACTCCTTCATGCTAGAAGTTGTCGCCCTAAATCAATGACTAGAGGACTTCCATACTCTCAGATGATCAGAATTAGACGTATCAACAGTAACAGCGAGACGGCAGAACAACAGATTGATTCCCTAATTGATAAACTGGTAGATAGAGGGTATTCTTTATTTTTAGAGCATTTTAATGTTTTTAAAGTGATGGCCCTTGACAGAGAAACATTACTTACCACAAGTAAGATAAGTAAGGTAGACAAACCAATTTTACCGTGGGTAAATAAATTTAATTTGGGATCAACACATATTAATTCTATATCCAAAAAACATTGGCCAATCATAAGTTCAGACAATAATTTGCATTTGGGAGAAACAAAATGAATGCCTTGTTATTCACGAGGCCAGAACCTACGTGATTTGTTGGTAAAAACTGATGTGGCAAAATTAAAGAGAGAACCTGTAGGCAAAAGGTCATTTTTGCCTTCTATAATAAAATTAGGTAATATTAAATGTTCTTGTGTAACGTGCCAGTATCTCCTTGTATGATACTTCTTTAATCATCCCCATACGGGGCAAAAAATCCCCATTAAACATCAGCTGACATGCAACTCAAATTTTGTTATTTATCAAATCATCTACCCATGTGACTTGAGCTACATAGGCAAAACTGAGCGAAAGTTCAAAGAAATGATGTAAGCCCACAGATCAGCCATCCGAAATGCCCTGGACACGGGAGACCGTGAACAGCCTGTTGCCCGACATTTTGCCCATTTTAAACATCAGATATAGAATGATAGACTGTGTTCTTGGAGATATGAGAGGAGGCAATAGAGGTGCGAAATTATTACAATTAGAAACAAAATGGATATTGCGCCTGGGTGTAATACACCCCAGAGAGGTCTCAATGAAACAGTCTCATATTCATGTTTTTTAAAATGAAACAGTTAGTGATACTTGCCAGTGGCAATCGTAAAACAGCATATATAAGTATTGGCTATGATATGGACAACAATTGTAACAGACATGCTTTGATGCAGTGTAACATTGTGCAAAATGTGTTGAAGATAACTATGTAGTTGTTAACTATCTGCTATCATATTGTTCCAGCCAGCTTTAAAGTTTACTGCACGCTACTTCAGTTGTTATGGTGATGGGTGTCTATTGCACGGCGCCGTCGCTTGACGATGACGTCACGTCTTATGCGGCTCGGCGGGTGATATCTCGGAGGCGGGTGAAAACAAAATCCCAGGTAATCGCTGGCATCAGGGCTAATAGGATAGCCCGGGCTGTTATTTACCACGACTATTTGGACACCGCTCCATATCTGTATTGATTGTGTATGTAGTTGGGTAGAATGTCCAGTAGTAACATTTTTCTTTTTAATAATTTGCTTGTTTTTAAACCACAGTCTGAAGAGTCAATGTCTGAGAATAACAACCCTCGTCCTTTAGATGATGAATCTCAGGTAATAAATGTTCAAGTTAATTAAAGGACCACAAAACTTATAATGCAAACTATTTTCTAAAGACGCTAATTGTCTATTTACATTTACATACAGTACATGTATTTTTCCAGTTACTCAATGACACTGTGTTAGCATTGTGTAACAAGCAGCATGCAAATAATGTCAGTATAGACGGGCATGACTGTCTACCCCTCAAAATAATAATAAAAAATAATGTATTTTCTCTAACATCCTAGTGGATGCTGGGGACTCCGTAAGGACCATGGGGAGTAGACGGGCTCCGCAGGAGACGGGGCACTCTAAGAAAGAATTAGGACTACTGGTGTGCACTGGCTCCTCCCTCTATGTCCCTCCTCCAGACCTCAGTTAGAATCTGTGCCCGGTCAGAGCTGGGTGCACTTTTGTGAGCTCTCCTGAGCTTGCTAATAAGAAAGTATTTTATTAGGATTTTTTATTTCTCTGACGTCCTAGTGGATGCTGGGAACTCCGTAAGGACCATGGGGAATAGACGGGCTCCGCAGGAGACTGGGTACTCTAAAAGAAAGATTAGGTACTATCTGGTGTGCACTGGCTCCTCCTTCTATGCCCCTCCTCCAGACCTCAGTTAGATTTCTGTGCCCGGCCGAGCTGGATGCACACTAGGGGCTCTCCTGAGCTCCTAGAAAGAAAGTATATTTTAGGTTTTTTATTTTACAGTGAGACCTGCTGGCAACAGGCTCACTGCAACGAGGGACTAAGGGGAGAAGAAGCGAACCTACCTGCTTGCAGCTAGCTTGGGCTTCTTAGGCTACTGGACACCATTAGCTCCAGAGGGATCGACCGCAGGACCCGTCCTTGGTGTTCGTTCCCGGAGCCGCGCCGTTGTCCCCCTTACAAAGCCAGAAGCATGAAGATGGTCCGGAAAATCGGCGGCAGAAGACTTCAGTCTTCACCAAGGTAGCGCACAGCACTGCAGCTGTGCGCCATTGCTCCTCTGTACACCTCACACTCCGGTCACTGATGGGTGCAGGGCGCTGGGGGGGGGGGGGGGGCGCCCTGAGCAGCAATATAAACACCTTGGCTGGCAAAATAATCACAATATATAGCCCCAGAGGCTATATATGTGATAATTACACCTGCCAGAATCCATAAAAAAGCGGGAGAAAAGTCCGCCAAAAAAGGGGCGGAGCTATCTCCCTCAGCACACTGGCGCCATTTCTCCCTCACAGCTCCGCTGGAAGGAAGCTCCCTGGCTCTCCCCTGCAGTCTGCACTACAGAAAGGGTAAAAAAGAGAGGGGGGGCACTAAATTTAGGCGCAGTATAACTTATAGCAGCTATAAGGGGACATAATTCAGTTAGTCGCTGCATTATATAGCGCTCTGGTGTGTGCTGGCATACTCTCTCTCTCTGTCTCCCCAAAGGGCTTTTGTGGGGTCCTGTCTCCTGTTAAGAGCATTCCCTGTGTGTGTGCGGTGTGTCGGTACGACTGTGTCGACATGTTTGATGAGGAGGCTTATGTGGAGGCAGAGCAGATGCCTATAAATGTGATGTCACCCCCTGCGGGGCAGACACCTGAGTGGATGGACTTATGGAAGGAATTACGTGCAAGTGTCGACTCCTTACATAAAAAATTTGACGACATGCCAAATGCGGGACAGCCGGCTTCTCAGCTCGTGCCTGCCCTGACGACTCAAAGGCCATCAGGGGCTCTAAAGCGCCCACTACCTCAGATGGCAGACACAGATGTCGACACGGATACTGATACCAGTGTCGACGACGAAGAGTCTAATTTAATGTTCACTAGGGCCATTCGTTGCATGATTGAGGCAATGAAAGAGGTATTACACATTTCTGATATAAACCCAGGTACCTCAAAAAAAGGGTATTATGTTTGGGGAGAAAAAACTACCAATAGTTTTTCCCCCATCTGAAGAATTAAATGAAGTGTGTGAAGAAGCGTGGAATTTCCCCGATAAAAAATTGGTAATTTCTAAAAAGTTACTAATGGCATTCCCTTTCTCGCCAGAGGATAGGTCACGTTGGGAAACACCCCCTAGGGTGGATAAAGCGCTCACACGTTTGTCAAAAAAGGTGGCACTACCGTCTCCGGATACGGCCGCCCTAAAGGAGCCTGCTGATAGAAAGCAGGAGGCGATCCTGAAGTCTGTATATACACACTCAGGCATTATACTGAGACCAGCTATTGCTTCAGCATGGATGTGCAGTGTTGCTGCTGCATGGTCAGATTCCCTGTCGGAAAATATTGACACCCTAGACAGGGACACTATATTGCTAACCGTAGAGCATATAAAAGACTCAGTCTTATACATGAAAGATGCACAGAGGGAGATCTGCCGGCTGGCATTTAGAATAAGTGCATTGTCCATTTCTGCTAGGAGAGGCTTATGGACTCGGCAGTGGACAGGGGATGCAGATTCGAAAAGGCACATGGAAGTTTTGCCTTATAAGGGTGAGGAGTTATTCGGGGATGGTCTCTCAGACCTAGTTTCCACAGCAACAGCTGGGAAGTCAGCATTTTTGCCCCATGTCCCCTCACAGCCTAAGAAAGCGCCGTATTATCAGGTACAGTCCTTTCGACCCCAGAAAAACAGGCGGGGAAAAGGCGGGTCCTTTCTGTCTAGAGGCAGAGGTAGGGGAAAAAAGCTGCAACAAACAGCAGGTTTCCAGGAACAAAAGTCCTCCCCCGCTTCTTCCAAGTCCGCCGCATGACGGTGGGGCTCCACAGGCGGAGCCAGGTACGGTGGCGGGCCGCCTCAAAAATTTCAGCGATCAGTGGGCTCGCTCACAGGTGGATCCCTGGATCCTTCAAGTTGTATCTCAGGGGTACAAGCTGGAATTCGAGGCGTCTCCCCCCCGCCGTTTCCTCAAATCTGCCTTGCCGACAACTCCCTCGGGCAGGGAGGCTGTGCTAGAGGCAATTCACAAGCTGTATTCCCAGCAGGTGATAGTCAAGGTGCCCCTACTTCAACAAGGACGGGGTTACTATTCCACACTGTTTGTGGTACCGAAACCGGATGGTTCGGTGAGACCCATTTTCAATTTGAAATCCTTAAACACATACATAAAAAAATTCAAGTTCAAGATGGAATCGCTCAGGGCGGTTATTGCAAGCCTGGACGAGGGGGATTACATGGTATCCCTGGACATCAAGGATGCTTACCTGCATGTCCCCATTTACCATCCTCACCAGGAGTACCTCAGATTTATGGTACAGGATTGCCATTACCAATTCCAGACACTGCCGTTTGGACTGTCCGCGGCACCGAGGGTGTTTACCAAGGTAATGGCAGAAATGATGATACTCCTTCGAAAAAAGGGAGTTTTAATTATCCCGTACTTGGACGATCTCCTTATAAAGGCGAGGTCCAAGGAGCAGTTGTTGGTCGGAGTAGCACTATCTCGGGAAGTGCTACATCAGCACGGATGGATTCTAAACATTCCAAAATCACAGCTGGTTCCTTCCACACGCCTACTGTTCCTGGGGATGGTTCTGGGCACAGAACAGAAAAAAGTGTTTCTCCCGCAGGAGAATGCCATGGAGCTGTCATCTCTAGTCAGAGACCTCCTGAAACCAAAACCAAAACTGCACACGAGTCCTGGGAAAAATGGTGGCTTCATACGAAGCAATTCCATTCGGCAGGTTCCATGCAAGAACCTTCCAGTGGGACCTCTTGGACAAGTGGTCGGGATCGCATCTTCAGATGCATCGACTGATAACCTTGTCTCCAAGGACCAGGGTGTCTCTGCTGTGGTGGCTGCAGAGTGCTCATCTTCTAGAGGGCCGCAGATTCGGCATACAGGACTGGGTCCTGGTGACCACGGATGCCAGCCTTCGAGGCTGGGGGGCAGTCACACAGGGAAGAAATTTCCAAGGACTTTGGTCAAGTCAGGAGTCGTCCCTACACATAAATATTCTGGAACTGAGGGCCATTTACAATGCCCTAAGTCAGGCAAGGCCCCTGCTTCAAAACCAGCCGGTACTGATCCAATCAGACAACATCACGGCAGTCGCCCATGTAAACCGACAGGGCGGCACAAGAAGCAGGATGGCGATGGCAGAAGCCACAAGGATTCTCCGATGGGCGGAAAATCACGTCGTAGCACTGTCAGCAGTGTTCATTCCGGGAGTGGACAACTGGGAAGCAGACTTCCTCAGCAGACACGACCTACACCCGGGAGAGTGGGGACTTCATCCAGAAGTCTTCAAACTGTTGGTAAACCGTTGGGAAAGGCCACAGGTGGACATGATGGCGTCCCGCCTCAACAAAAAGCTAAAGAGATATTGCGCCAGGTCAAGGGACCCTCAGGCGATAGCTGTGGACACTCTAGTGACACCGTGGGTGTACCAGTCGGTTTATGTGTTCCCTCCTCTGCCTCTCATACCAAAGGTACTGAGAATAATAAGAAGGCAAGGAGTAAGAACGATACTCGTGGTTCCGGATTGGCCAAGAAGAGCTTGGTACCCAGAACTTCAAGAAATGATGTCAGAGGACCCATGGCCTCTACCGCTCAGACAGGATCTGCTACAGCAGGGGCCCTGTCTGTTCCAAGACTTACCGCGGCTGCGTTTGACGGCATGGCGGTTGAATTCCGGATCCTAAAGGAAAAGGGCATTCCGGAGGAAGTCATTCCTACGCTGATAAAAGCCAGGAAAGAAGTAACCGCAAACCATTATCACCGTATTTGGCGAACATATGTTGCGTGGTGTGAGGCCAGGAAGGCCCCTACAGAGGAATTTCAGCTGGGTTGTTTTCTGCACTTCCTACAGTCGGGAGTGACTATGGGCCTAAAATTGAGTTCCATTAAGGTCCAGATTTCGGCTCTGTCGATTTTCTTCCAGAAAGAACTGGCTTCAATGCCTGAAGTTCAGACATTTGTAAAGGGAGTGCTACATATTCAGCCCCCTTTTGTGCCTCCTGTGGCACCTTGGAATCTCAACGTGGTGTTGAGTTTCCTGAAATCACATTGGTTTGAGCCACTTAAAACTGTGGATCTGAAATATCTCATGTGGAAAGTGGTCATGTTATTGGCCTTGGCTTCGGCCAGGCGTGTGTCAGAATTGGCGGCTTTGTCATGTAAAAGCCCTTATCTGATTTTCCATATGGATAGGGCAGAATTGAGGACTCGTCCCCAGTTTCTCCCTAAGGTGGTATCCGCTTTTCACTTGAACCAACCTATTGTAGTGCCTGCGGCTACTAGGGACTTGGAAGATTCCAAGTTACTGGACGTAGTCAGGGCCTTGAAAATTTATGTTTCCAGGACGGCTGGAGTCAGGAAAACTGACTCGCTTTTTATCCTGTATGCACCCAACAAACTAGGTGCTCCTGCTTCTAAGCAGAATATTGCTCGCTGGATTTGTAGCACAATTCAGCTGGCGCATTCTGCGGCTGGATTGCCGCATCCTAAATCAGTAAAAGCCCATTCCACGAGGAAAGTGGGCTCTTCATGGGCGGCTGCCCGAGGGGTCTCGGCTTTACAACTTTGCCGAGCTGCAACTTGGTCAGGGGCAAACACGTTTGCTAAATTCTACAAATTTGATACCCTGGCTGAGGAGGACCTTGAGTTCTCTCATTCGGTGCTGCAGAGTCATCCGCACTCTCCCACCCGTTTGGGAGCTTTGGTATAATCCCCATGGTCCTTACGGAGTTCCCAGCATCCACTAGGACGTCAGAGAAAATAAGATTTTACTCACCGGTAAATCTATTTCTCGTAGTCCGTAGTGGATGCTGGGCGCCCATCCCAAGTGCGGATTGTCTGCAATACTTGTATATAGTTATTGCCTAACTAAAGGGTTATTGTTGAGCCATCTGTTGAGAGGCTCAGTTATATTTCATACTGTTAACTGTATAGTATCACGAGTTATACGGTGTGATTGGTGTGGCTGGTATGAGTCTTACCCGGGATTCAAAATCCTTCCTTATTGTGTCAGCTCTTCCGGGCACAGTATCCTAACTGAGGTCTGGAGGAGGGTCATAGAGGGAGGAGCCAGTGCACACCAGATAGTACCTAATCTTTCTTTTAGAGTGCCCAGTCTCCTGCGGAGCCCGTCTATTCCCCATGGTCCTTACGGAGTTCCCAGCATCCACTACGAACTACGAGAAATAGATTTACCGGTGAGTAAAATCTTATTTTTCAGAGAGATCTGCTGGCAACAGACTCTCTGCTACGTGGGACTGAGGGGAGAGAAGCAAACCTACTAACTGCGGATAGGTTGCGCTTCTTAGGCTACTGGACACCATTAGCTCCAGAGGGATCGAACACAGGAACTCAACCTTGGTCGTCCGTTCCCGGAGCCGCGCCGCCGTCCCCCTCGTAGAGCCAGAAGACAGAAGCCGGCGAGTGAAGCAAGAAGACCTCAAAATCGGCGGCAGAAGACTCCTGTCTTCATATGAGGTAGCGCACAGCACTGCAGCTGTGCGCCACTAACCCACACACTCCGGTCACTGTAGGGTGCAGGGCGCGGGGGGGGGGGGGGGGGGCGCCCTGGGCAGCAATTGAGTACCTCCTGGCAAAATAGAGCATATATACAGCTGGGCACTGTATATATGCATGAGCCCCCGCCATTATTTTACAAAATCGCGGGACAGAAGCCCGCCGCTGAGGGGGCGGGGCTTCTTCCTCGGCACTCACCAGCGCCATTTTCTCTCCACAGCTCCGCTGAGAGGAAGCTCCCCAGGCTCTCCCCTGCAGAAGCACGATAGAAGAGGGTGAAAAGAGAGGGGGGCACATAAATTTGACGTAAAAACAATATATACAGCAGCTACTGGGTTAACACTACGTTACTGTGTGATTCCTGGGTCATGTAGCGCTGGGGTGTGTGCTGGCATACTCTCTGTCTCTCCAAAGGGCCTTGTGGGGGAACTGTCTTCAAATAGAGCATCCCCTGTGTGTGTGGTGTGTCGGTATGTGTGTGTCGACATGTCTGAGGTAAAAGGCTCCCCTAAGGAGGAGATAGAGCAAATATGTGTGTGAGGGTGTCTCCGTCGACAACGCCGACACCTGTTGGATATGTGTAATTAAGTGCTGAGGTGAATTTATTGCACAAAAGATTAGAGGACAGACAGGAAATCTACCCATGTCTGTCCCTCTGTCGCAGAGACCTTCAGTGTCTCTCAATGCTCACTATCCAAAATAATAAACACTGATGTCGACACGGAGATTGACTCCAGTGTCGACTACGATAATGCAAAGTTACAGCCAAAATGGCAGAAAAGTATTCAATATATGATTATTGTAATAAAAGATGATTTGCATATCACTGATGACTCATCTGTCCCTGACAAGGGTACACATGTTTAAGGGGAAGAAAGCTGAGGTAAATTTCCCTCCTCTCATGAGGAAAAAGAGCGGGAATCTCCAGACAAGAGACTGCAGTTTCCCACAAAGAATTCTCAGGCAGTATCCTTTCCCCACTAGGGCCAGGATACGATGGGAATCTTCCCCTAGGGTGTCACGTTTGCCCAAAAGGTAACCTGTCGTAACAGCTATTCTCAGGGATCCTGCAGATAGCGTGCACATTCTGGTACACTACTCAGACCGGCGATTGTGTTGGCATGGGTTTATAGCGCTGGGGCAGAGTGGACAGGTACCTTATCAGCAGAGATTGAGACCCTAGTATGTCGATATATATAGATATATGTATATATATATATATATATATATATATATATATATATATATATATATAGTAAAGATGCTGTCTTAAGAGATAGATATATATATATATATATATATATATATATATATATATATATATATATATATAAAACATGTCCAAAGAGACATGAGTATACTGGGTCCTAGAGACAAAGCTATGTCGATTTCTGCTTGACGTGTCCTGTAGAATGTGCTATGGACAGATGATGCCGACTTAAGAGGCATATGGAAGGCTGAGGATTGTGTGGGGAAGGGTTCTCGGACCTGGTCTCCACAGCTATAGCTGGTAATTTTGTTGTTTTGCCTTATATTCCTGCACAGCCTAGGAAAGCGCGTCATTATCAAATGCAGCCTTTAGAACAAAGAAACAAGAAAGTCCGAGGTGCGTCCTTTCTTGCCAGAGGTGGGGGCAGTGGAAAGAAGCTGCACAACACAGCTAGGTCCCAGGAACAGAAGTCCTCCCCGGCCTCTACAAAAATCCACCGCATGTCGCTGGGGCTCCACAGGCGGAGCTAGGCCCGGTGGGGGCACGCCTGCGTAAGTTCAGCCACAAGTGGGTTCACTCCCTGTTAGGTCCCTGGGCAATAGATATTGTGTCTCAGGGATGCAAGCTGGACTTTGAGAGGATGCCCCCTCACCGCCGGCCCTGCCGGCTTCCCCCCACGAGAGGGAAACAGTGTTTACTGCAATTCACAAATTGTATCTTCAACAGGTGGTGGTCAAGGTTCCCCTCCTTCAACAAGGAGGGGGTTATTATTCGACCATGTTGTAGTCCCGAAACCGGACGGTTCGGTCAGACCCATATTGAATTTAAAATTCCTGAACATATACCTGAAAAGGTTCAAGTTCAAGATGGAATCGCTCAGAGCGGTCATCGCAAGCCTGGAAGGGGGGGATTATATGGTGTCTCGGGACATAAAGGATGCATACCTTCATGTTCCCATTTATCCACCTCATCAGGCGTACCTCAGATTTGTGGCACAGGATTGTCATTACCCATTCCAGACGTTGTCTGTCCACGGCACCGAGAATATTTATCAAGGTAATGGCAGAAATGATGATGCTTCTGCGAAAGCAAGGAGTTACAATTATCCCATACTTGGACGATTTCCTCATAAAGGCGAGGTCCAGAGAGCAGTTGCTGATCAGCGTAGCACACTCTCGGGAGGTGTTGCAACAGCACGGCTGGGTTCTGAATATTCCAAAGTCGCAGCTGATTCCTACGACGCGTCTGCCCTTCTTGGGCATGATTCTGGAAACAGACCAGAAGAAGGTTTTTCTCCCGGCGGAGAAGGCTCAGGAGCTCGTGACTCTGGTCAGAGGCCTCTTAAAACCAAAACAGGTGACTGTGCATCAATGCACGCGAGTCCTGGGAAAGATGGTGGCGTCATACGAAGCCATTCCCTTCGGCAGGTTCCATGCGAGGACCTTTCAGTGGGATCTGTTGGACAGGTGGTCCGGATCGCATCTTCAGATGCAGCGGCTGATCACCCTATCCCCCAGGGCCAGGGTGCCTCTTCTGTGGTGGCTGCAGAGTGCCCGCCTTATCGAGGGTCGCAGGTTCGGCATTCAGGACTGGGTCCTGGTGACCACGGATGCAAGCCTCCGAGGGTGGGGGGCAGTCACACAGGGAAGAAATTTCCAGGGTCTGTGGTCAAGTCAGGAGGATTGTCTGCACATCAATATCCTGGGACTAAGGGCCATATACAACGCCCTAAGTCAAGCAGAGCCTCTGCTTCGCTACCAACCGGTGCTGATTCAGGCAGACAACATCACCGCAGTGGCTCATGTAAACCGCCAAGGCGGCACAAGGAGCAGGGTGGCGATGGCGGAAGCCACCAGAATTCTTCGCGGGGTGGAGAATCACGTAAAAGCACTGTTAGCAGTGTTCATTCCGGGAGTTGACAACTGGGAAGCAGACTTCCTCAGCAGGCTCAACCTCCACCCGGGAGAGTGGGGACTTCATCAAGAAGTCTTCACACAGATTACAAGTCGTTGGGAAATGCCACAGGTGGACATGATGGCATCCCGCCTCAACAAAAAGCTACAAATGTATTGCGCCAGGTCAAGAGACCCTCAGGCGATAGCTGTGGACGCACTAGTGACACCGTGGGTGTTCCAGTCGGTTTATGTATTTCCTCCTCTTCCTCTCATACCCAAGGTGCTGGGAATCGTAAGAAAAAGAGGAGTGAGAACAATACTCATTGTTCCGGTTTGGCCAAGAAGGACTTGGTATCTGGAATTGCAAGAAATGCTCAGAGGACCCATGGCCTCTGCCTCTCAGACAGGATCTGTTGCAACAGGGGCCCTGTCTGTTCCAAGACTTACCGCGGCTACGTTTGACGGCATGGCGGTTGAACGCCGGATCCTAGCAGGAAAAGGCATTCCGGATGAGGTTATTCCTACGCTAATAAAGGCTAGGAAGGACGTGACGGCTAAGCATTATCACCGTATATGGCGAAAATATGTTGCTTGGTGTGAGGTCAGGAATGCCCCTACGGAGGAATTCCAGCTGGGCCGTTTCCTTCACTTCCTACAGTCGGGAGTGACTTTGGGCTTAAAATTGGGGTCCATTGAGGTCCAGATTTCAGCCCTATCCATTTTCTTTCACAAGGAACTGGCTTCTCTTCCTGAAGTTCAGACGTTTGTAAAGGGAGTGCTGCATATTCAGCCCCTTTTGTGCCACCAGTGGCACCTTGGGATCTTAACGTGGTGTTGAGTTTCCTGAAATCACACTGGTTTGAGCCACTTAAAACCGTGGAGTTAAAATATCTCACGTGGAAGGTGGTCATGCTGTTGGCCTTAGCTTTAGCTATGCGTGTGTCAGAATTGGCGGCTTTGTCACATAAAAGCCCCTATCTGGTTTTCCATATGGACAGGGCAGAATTACGGACTAGTCCGCAATTTCTGACAAAAGTGGTGTCATCTTTTCATTTGAACCAACCTATTGTGGTGCCTGCGGCTACTCGCGACTTGGAGGATGCCAAGTTACTAGAGGTAGTCAGGGCTTTGAAGGTTTATGTAGCCAGAACGGCTGGAGTCGGGAAAACTGAGTCGTTGTTTGTCCTGTATGCATCCAACAAGCTGGGTGCTCCTGCTTCAAAGCAAACTATTGCTCGCTGGATCTGTAACACGATTCAGCAGGCTCATTTTGCGGCTGGATTGCCGCCTCCAAAATCAGTAAAAGCCCATTCCACAAGGAAGGTGGGCTCTTCTTGGGCGGCTGCCCGAGGGGTCTCGGCATTACAGCTTTGCCGAGCGGCTACTTGGTCAGGTTAAAACACTTTTGCAAAGTTCTACAAGTTTGATACCCTGGCTGAGGAGGACCTAGTGTTTGCTCATTCGGTGCTGCAGAGTCATATGCACTCTCCCGCCCGTTTGGGAGCTTTGGTATAATCCCCATGGTCCTTACGGAGTCCCCAGCATACACTACGGACTACGAGAAATAGATTTACCGGTAAGTAAAATCTTATTATTTTTTAAAATTCTCAGCACTTGTGGTGGGATTAACAGCCCCATTTTCTCTTACATCCTAGAGGATACTGGGGTTTCATTTATTACCATGGGGTATAGATGGGTCCACTAGGAGCCATGGGCACTTTAAGAATTTGATAGTGTGTGCTGGCTTCTCCCTCTATGCCCCTCCTACCAGACTCAGTTTAGAAAATGTGCCCGGAGGAGCCGGTCACGCTGAAGGAAGCTCCTGAAGAGTTTTCTGCATTTATTTTATATGTTTGTTATTTTCAGGCAGGGCTGGATGGCACCAGCCTGCCTGCTTCGTGGGACTTTTTGGGGGACGGGACGGCCCAACCTCTTGAAGGGTTAGTGGTCTCATTCCCCACTGACAGCACACTGAGCTCCTGAGAGAACTATTCGCAAGACCCACCACGGCGAGCGTACACTCCTGCAGCACGCCGTCACCCCTAACACAGCCAGAAGAATGAAGAGTGGTGAGTACTAACCTGGCGTCCCGGTTAGCGGAGCGCCGGCCATCATGGCGGCGTGAGGGTACGGAGATGCACGGCTTCTAACCGGGGCGGATTGCGTCTCCAGACACAGTACTCAGCTGTGTCTCAGTACACTGTACACAGTACCCACACTGGCAAAAACAGCCTTAAAACTGTTTTCTCTCCATTTTAAGCACCAGATTACCTCAGCCAGTATAAAAAAGCGGGAAGACCGCGTGCCATTGAAGGGGCGAGGCCTTCACTATGAGAGGATCCAGCAACTCACGAGCGCCATTTTCCCTCTGCAGTGGACGCAGACGCTAACTGACAGGGATGCTCAGCTCCTCCGGAGTGACTCCAATTTACATCAACGTTACCAGGGGGTCAAAGCAGGGGGGGAGCGATTATTAGTGTACTTAGTCTGCGACCCGGCTAAGCTTGGCATTAGCGATAAGTGCGCAGTGGGGGCTGGCTCCAAATAACTCTGTGTCTCCCTGAAGGGCTCTTTGTCAGTTAATTGTGCTTAACCTTTTCCTGTGTGTGCTGTCACATTTACATTGTTAGGCAAAGAGTGTGTTTCTTGTACAGCAGAGTGTTCCTCTTCATCATGGGGTTCCTTACTGGGTACTCAGGGCATTGCACCTTCCCAGAATAGCGGGGCTGAGCCGGAGTGGGTTAATTCCATTAAAGGAATGATCTCCAATATTTCTATGAAATTATCCTGCAATGAGAAAGAGATGCAATACTTAAGACAGACTGTGGATGAGTTTATGAATAGAGACTCAGTCCCCAAACCAGCGTCTCAAACCCCTCCCATTTGTCCACAAAAACGATTTCTGACCCATATCCTGCAGTCTGGCTCTGACGGGTCAGACATGGAGGAGGGTGAGGGGGATTTGGAGGGGGGATGCTACTCTGTCACAGGGAATAGAGGCTCTTATAGATGCTATCAGAGATGTTCTGAAAATTCCAAAACAGGTGTCAGAGGAGTGTGAGGAATCTTATTTTAATGTAAAAAAGAAGTCCTCAGTCACTTTTCCTGTGTCAAAGGAATTGAATACCCTGTTTGAAGAACCGTGGGTTAATCCTGATAAGACATTTCAAATCCCTAAAAGGTTGCTCTCATCTTTTCCTTTTCCTCTGGAGGATAGGAAAAAATGGGAAAATCCACCGATAGTGGACGCATCAGTCTCTAGGCTGTCACGGAAAATTGTATTGCCTGTCCCTGGTGCAGCCTCCCTAAAAGAAGATAGGCTTGCTTAATGCACGCACCACTGCTATGGCAGTGTCAGCACGCCGGGGCTTGTGGCTATGCCAGTGGCCTGCTGATGCGGACTCCAGGAAAGGCGTAGAAGGCCTACCATTCACAGGAGATGCCTTGTTTGGAGATGAACTTGATAAATGGATCTCCAAAGCTACTGCAGGTAAGTCTATGTATCTTCCTTCCGCAGCTCCCCCAGCCAGGAAAGCTTATTCAGCTTCAAATTTACAGTCCTTTCGGACGGCCGAGTTTAAGGGCGAATCCAGAGGTGCTTCTACTGCCTCCAGAGGCGCAAGAGGTAAACCACGCAAACCAGCAAATGCAGGTGCTCAGGAACAGAGCTCAGACTCTGCTTCCTCAAAGCCTTCACCATGACGGTGGACCGCGATGCCAGGAAGGCTGTCAGGTGGGAGCCCGACTAAAATTCTTCAGTCACATCTGGTCAAGTTCGTGTTTGGATCCCTGGGTCATAGATCTTATTTCCCAGGGCTACAGACTGGAGTTCCAAGAGCTCCCACCTCACAGATTCCTCAAATCAGGCTTACCAGTTTCACAAGAGGCAAGTATAACTTGCAGCATGCCATCCAAAAACTGGTACAGACTCATGTCATTGTTCCAGTTCCACCTCATCTACAAAACAAGGGGTACTATTCCAACTTGTTTGTGGTACCGAAACTGGACGGTTTGGTATGGCAGATTCTGAACCTCAAGTCCTTGAACTCGTTCTTAAGAGTGTTCAAGTTCAAGATGGAGTCTCTGAGAGCGGTGATCTCAGGTCTGGAGGAAGGGGAATTCCTAGTGTCTCTGGATATCAGGGATGCGTACCTTCACATTCCGATCAGGCCACCTCATCAGTCTTTTCTTCGGTTTGGACTGCAGGACTGTCACTACTAGTTCCAGGCCCTGCCATTTGGTCACTACACGACACAGAGGGTGTTCACCACAGTGTCGGCAGAGATAATATTTCTACTCCGCAAATAGGGAGTGAATATAATTCCGTACCTGGAAGATCTTCTGATAAAGGCACCGTCCAGGGAGAGGTTGCTGGTCAGCATTGGTCTCTCAACCAAACTTCTTCAGGATCACGGGTGGATTCTGAACCTTCCGAAATCTCACCTAGAGCCAACACGAAGGATTCCATTCCTGGGAATGATACTGGTCACGGAGTCGCATAAGGTGTTCCTTCCGTTGGAAAAAAACATTGGTAATCTAGTCGATGGTTTGGGATGTCCTGAAGCCAACCCGGATATCTGTGCATCTATGCATTAGCCTTCTGGGGAAAACGGTGGTGTCTTACGAGGCGCTTCAATACTGAAGTTTTCACGCAAGACCCTTCCAGCTCGATCTGTTGGACAAATGGTCCGGATCGCATCTTTACATGCACCAGTGGATCTGTCTGTCGCCAAGAGCCAGAATCTCCCTTCTGTGGTGGCTACAGACTTCTCACCTCATCGAGGGTCGGAGGTTCAGAATTCAGAACTGGATTCTGATAACCATGGATGCAAGCCTCAGAGGTTAGGGAGCACTCACCCAGGGGGTGCAGTTTCAAGGTAGATGGTCAAGTCAGGAAGTCACCCTTCCACTCAACATTCTGGAAAAAAATGCTGTGGCGTTGTCAGAGGTCTTCATTTCGGGAGTAGACAACTGGGAAGCAGACTTCCTCAGCAGACACGACCTGCATCCCGGGGGAGTGGGGCCTTCACCCAGAATTGTTCAGGTGCTTGACACGTCGATGGGGATGTCCACAAATCGACATGATGGCATCTCGTCTCAACAAGAAGCTCAAGCGGTATTGTTCCAGGTCGAGGGACCCACAGGCATTGGTCTATCAGATGGTGTACATGTTTCCTCCACTTCCTCTGATTCCAAGAATTCTAAAAAGAATACAAAGGGAAAAGGTTCAAGCAATACTCGTTGGTAGGCCTAGTACGCGGACCTTCTGGAGATGCTCCTCGAAGATCCGTGGCCTCTACCTCTTCGCAAGGATCTTCTGCAACAGGGCCCGTTCGTCTATCAGGACTTACTGTGGCTGCGTTTGACGGAAAGGAAGTTGAACAATTGATTCTAGCCAGAAGAGGTATCCCTAACAAAGTTATCCCAACTATGATCCAAGCCAGGAAGGGGGTAACGTCTACACATTACCACCATATTTGGAAGAAATACCTCTCTTGTTTGAACCATTACAGGAGGTGGACGTAAAATATCATACGTGGATGACCGTCACATTGTTGGCCTTGGCTTCAGCAAGACGTGTGTCGGAGCTTGGGGTTTTGTCTCACAAATGTCCCTATTTAATTTTCCATGAGGTCAGAGCTGAACTCAGAACTCGTCAGCAATTTCTTCCTTAAGTGGTGTCGACGTTTCACATCAGCCAACCTATTGTGGTTCTGGTTATCACCGACACTTCTGCTACTTCAAAGACTTTTGATGTTGTAAGGGCTTTGAAGGTATACGCAAAGAGGACAGCTCGTCACAGAAAATGTGACTCGCTCTTCGTTCTCTATGATCCCAATAAAATTGGGTGTCCTACTTCAAAGCAGACTATTGCACGCTGGATCAGGCTCACTATCCAGCATGCTTATTTCACGGCAGGTTTGCCGGTTCCAAAATCTGTTCAGGCCCACTCCACTCGGCCGGTGGGTTCTTCCTGTGCGGCTGCCCGGGGTGTCTCGGCTTTACAGCTCTGCTGAGCAGCTATTTGGTCTGGTTCGAACACGTTTGATAAGTTCTACAAGTTTGATACTTTGGCCTTTGAGGACCTTAACTTTGATCAATCAGTTCTGCAGGACCCTCAGCACTCTCCCACCCGGTTTGGGAGCTTTGATACATCCCCATGGTACTAAATGGAACCCCAGGATCCTCCTAGGATGTAAGAGAAAATAGGATTTTAATTAGCTACCGGTAAATCCTTTTCTCGTAGTCCGTAGAGGATACTGGGCACCCGCCTGGTGCTTCGTTCTTCCTGCACGGTTACTTGGTTAAGTTTTGTTGGTTCAGCTGTTGCTGTTCCTGTTTAAAGTTGGGTGCATAGCTTTCCTCTGGTTTGTGTGTGCTCGTTCGAAATCTAACCACTATCCTTTATATCCTTCTCTCAAAGTATGTCCGTCTCCTCGGGCACAGTTTCCTAGATTGAGTCTGGTAGGAGGGGCATAGAGGGAGGAGCCAGCCCACATTATCAATTCTTAAAGTGCCCATGGCTCCCAGTGCACCCGTCTATACCCCATGGTACTAAATGGAACCCCAGTGTCCTCTACGGACTACGAGAAAAGGATTCACCGGTAGGTAATTAAAATCCAATTTTTTTTTTAGTTTTGTTTAAGGAAACCTTATTACACCCCTTACTGCATATATAGGACACTAACATATGCTAAACAAATCTATGTAAAAGTTACAGGAACTTTTCATAAATGGACTTGGTGATACAGAGTTTCCTTTGCAGATTATTATTATTATTATTATTTTTTATTCATGAATTTGTTTGAGGTCATTGGTTCTTTGTTTCTTTTAAGAAGTGTATATTATATTATATTTCTGTTCTTTTGTCACTTTCTATAATGCCATCTGCTATTCTACATGTAAATAAAATGTGTAATAGGTAATAACTCTTCCCTTACCGCTGCTCTCGACTCTGTGGCCCTCCTCTCCTCTGTCCCCCTCCGCCGCTCCAAACCCCAACCCTGGCACACCAAACTAACGCGATTCCGACAAATGTTCACACTCCGCAGAACGCTCCTGGAGGAGATCCCACTCTCTAGCGGACTTCCGCCATTTCATGTTTATCCTCTCCTCCTACAGCTCTGCTCTTTCTCTCGCCAAGCAATCCTTTTTCTAAGCACTAATCTCCTCTTCTCAGTCCTCCAGTCCACGCCGACTCTTTGAATCTTTCAACACTCTCCTTCGCTCCCCTCCTTCCTCACTGCCACTGACTTTGCCTCCTTCTTAATCTCCAAAATTGAGGATATCCAAAATGACATCTCCTCCCCTCCCCCCACCATCCCTCCCCTCCATCTATCCCACTCTGTCCTGCTTCCGTCCCACCTCAGACAAGGAAGTCCAGTCCCTCATCTTAACTCCCCCCCCCCCCACCCCCCCTCAACCTGCCCATTGGACCCCCTCCCCTCCCGTCTCCACCGCTCCCTCCCCCCCACTGCCTGCTCCCACCTTGCTCACCTCTTTAACCTATCGCTCTCAGCCGTCTCACAAGCTACCTCTCTGACAACTCCATATCTCTATCACTGTTGACAACACAATCATCTCCCCCGTTCCCCAACTACGCTGCCTGGGCGTCACTCTTGACTCCTCCCTCTCCTTTGCACCCTACATCCAAGCTCTGGCGCAATCTTGTCAATTCCAGCTATGCAACATTGCTCGCATCAGGCCATTTCTCTCCCAGAGTGCAACTAAACTTATCATCCACTCAGTGGTCATCTCACGACTCGACTACTACATTGTTCTCCTCACTGGCCTCACTTGCTCCCACCTCGCTCCCCTCCAATCTGTCCTCCACTTCGCAGCTAGGCTCATCTTCCTCTCCCGCCGCTCCACTTCTGCTACTCCCCTTTGACAAAATCTACACTGGTTCCCATTCCCCTACAGAATCCTCTTCAAACTCCTCACCCTCACATACAAGGCCATCTCTAATTCCACTGCTCCCTACAGCTCCAACCTTCTCTCCCTTCATACTCCCTCCCGCCCACTACGGTCGGCCAATGACAGTCGCCTCTCCTCTGCCCTGGTCACTGCTTCCTATGCACGAGTTCAAGATTTTGCCTGTGCTGCACCCCTTCAGTGGAACGCGCTCCCCCGCTCCATTAGACTCTCCCCGACCTTGCAAAGCTTCAAACGGGCACTGAAAACCCACCTATTTATCAAAGCGTACCCCTCCGATGAATAACCTAGTCCTTAGGCTGCTCCTCCATCCCCCTGCCCCATGCCTTGAACATCTCTGCTTTGCTTGCATACTGCCATCATGCTTCCTCTTGCTTGCTTGCACCTCATGTCATCTGTCTGTCGCCCCTCCCCACTAGATTGTTAGCTCTTTAGAGCAGGGCCCTCTTTCCTCTTGTTGTCTAAGCCCTCTTCTCGATACATTTCACTCAACGACCATCTTTACCTGCTTTTTCTCCTACTAGTAAAGGCTCCTCTCTATGGCCGCCAGCCCCAAGTAGTACAATGATTACTCCCTCGCTACTTACATCTAAGCTGTATTATGTTTTGAGAATTGTGGTGCTCTTTGTTACCTGCACTCAATTTTGTTATTTACTTACTGTTATGCTAAGTTTTGTCTCCCTATACTGTCCTTTGTACGGCGCTGCAAAACATTTGTGACTCCCTATAAATAGAATGTAATAATAATAATAATAGGGATTGAGATCTGTGCTCTGGGGTGACACACTGGTATGCTTTGTTGACATTTGAGCTGTCCAAACTCTGGGGGATACTACAGTACTGCTGATGGTTGTATTAGTGCTGCCACCTATTTGTGTTGGTGTGTGTGGAAGCGTGTAAATAAGATACAAAATTGTATGCAGGGAGCAGCTCTTTTGTGTTGTAACTTACTGTATCTGAAGCTGTAGCAGAATTGACCAGGCAATTGGCTGTGTCCAGGCAATCCCCTCAGGATGCTTCTGCCGCAGAGCCTTCCCCAATTCCTTTTCACCATACTGTGAGGCCTCCATGGCCACATGGTCTCTCTGTCTGTTCAGGGCCTGGTCAACTTTCCACTTCTCTGCACCAGATGTGGGATCATGCTCCGTGTCCATGTCTTGCTAAACATGCAGTGAGTAGATGAATGGGATTCTGAAGCTTTCTCCATACCAGACGATGATTTTCAGCATAATTCAGTCCCGGAGATTGCCTGGGTTCAGGAAGAGGAAGCTTTAATAGTAGCGGTTAGATCTATACTGCTAATTAAAGACTCTGAAGATGCTCCTCCTCATAATGCATCTCTCTTTAAGTGCAAAAAAGGAAGCTGTAACCTTCCCTTCTTTGGTACAGCTGGGGAATCTTCTTACTGAAAATTGGATCCTTCCTTACAAGCTGTTAAAAATTTCCTGATACCTTATGTCTTTTTATCCTCTTCCTTCGTTTGATAGATCCAGATGGTAGATTCCTCCATCTGTGGATGCTCCTATAGCTCAGGTGGCATCCTTGAAAGACACTATAGTTAGAAAACTGGAAGTTTTTATCAAAGCCATTGTTTCAGCTGAAGGCGCATCCGCGAGACCTGCTTTAGCCACAGTACGTGTTTCCAAGGCTTTGGAAAGATTGGCTTATTTTCTGTTCAAAGGTCTTAATTCAGATACACTTTGCTCTGACCTGTTGTCAACAGTGTAGAATGTCATAGGCTTATCTAGGAGAGTCATCTTTAGACCCTAGTATTCTTTCAGCTCTGATATAGGCATTAGTGGCTAGAAGAGTCGTCTGGCTTTGCACATAACAGGGTGACACCACATCGAAACATCGAAACATGCACTGGAATATCCTTCTTTCAATGGTGAGACCCATTTTTGGTTCTGCATTGAATATGTTTATTGCTTCTGCAGCCACCTTTAAGTCAGAGTATATACTGTCCTCAGCTGTTAAACCGAAGGTTCCTCCTTTACATTCCTTTCACTCACAAGGGGTGTCCCAGGTCCCAGCCTTCCTTTTGTGGTCACAGTTCCTCCTCCTTAAGTGAAAAGCCCAAAGGAAGAACATCTTTGACAGGTACCAGGCCTGCCCCAAGCCCATTGAAAAACAAAATGCATGGGCTCCCACCTGGGAGTTCCTAGGGTCAGTTGCAATTTTTCTGCTAGGAATGATAGAAAATGGTATCCGATTCTTGGGTCCGGAGACTGGTGGGATGGGGCTATGTCCTTTCCTTCAAAGAAACTCCTCCCAGACGATTTTTCACCACCGGTCTGTCTTATGATCCGTCCTCAGCCGGAGTTTTAACCGTGTGTGTGTCAGGTACTTTCTTGACTCAGGAGATATATGTCCCTCCACATCACAGAGGGGCAAGTTTATTTATTCAAACCTATTCCTCGTGGGTAAACCAGATAGTTTCTCCGGTCAATACTCAATTTGAAATCCCTTAATGTTTATCTCCAGGTTCCCAAATTTAAAATGCAGTCTCTCCAGTGCATATCTACAGTATGTATGCCGTAGGTTCTGTGTCTCACACTTATCTCTGTGTTTCACAGTATATCTTACTGGATCACTCTCACCTATGTGTATCTCTGTACACTATATTTTGCTGTGTCTCGCACTCGCCTAGGTGTGTTTATCAGTATATAGTACTGTGTCCCTCTCGCATATGCGCATGTATGCCTGTTTTTTCCCTTTCTCCTCTCCGGTCAGGCTTATGCTAAATTAAAACTCTCTGGCATGTATAGGAGACGGGGTATAGAGGAAGAGGGGCCTGAACTGCCCTAAACTTTAAAGCTAAGTACACACTGTGCAATTATTGGGCTGGTTTGCCAATATTTGGGATATCGGCTGGATTTATCGTATAGTGTGTACGAACGATCGTTTTGCCATTTTGCAGATAATTCTGGAAAATCTTGCCTACACACATGAGCTATCGATTTTGTGATCTGTCGTCCCAAACCAAAATTCTCGGCCACAATCTCCCGATATCAAGCAGTGTGTGTGCATTCTCAATAACCTGCCCGTATTTCCTATGTTTTCCTGCCCCTATGTCATCCGCCTTGTGGTTGCAAATGCCGTGTGATGTGGCAGAAAATTGGTAAATTGATTTCCCGAAAAATCATCCAGGCCGACCAAAAAAAATCTTAGTGTGTACCTAGCTTTATTCCTTAGTACCCAGACTCCTTCAGCACCCACTATACCCCACGCTCTCTTCAGTGTCCTCCATGGCATCAGAGGGACCTCTTTAGCAGGTAAGAGCAAGAGTCTTGCTTAGCAATTAAGTCACTGAATCCTCCAATATCCCGTAAAAAGTAATCTGCATATAGGTTTCCAGTACTTAGTGCAATAATGATTAGTAACAAAGTCATTCTGCCACCTTTGCTTATGTATTGGACAATGATTGAGAAATGAACAGCAGCATACTGTCTAAAAGAGAGGGCACCAGAAAATGACATGAATATAGCTTTTGTGTTTTTTATTAGACCTCTTGGGACACGGCAAGCAGGGATGATTAATATTTACTTTGTAACCTAATTTGTACCTAAGTGCAGCTACTTTATAATATTGTTTTTATTCAGTTTTATCTTCTCACTGTACTTTTTCTTTGCAGCTCATTTTCAAGATGCAGACGTTATTACAGCTGCTTTATAGTCTACAGGCAAGTGACATTTATTATAGCAAATATTTTAACATCATCTGGCAAACAAGCAACTGAACTTTCATTGCATAATTCTGAGTGTAGATTGAGGATCTGATTCAGAGGTGAACGCTATACTGATGTTTGCGCAGTTGACCAGTTTTTCTCTTTTGTACTTGGCATGTGTCATGACTGATAACTGAGGGAGGTTGCAGTGAGAATTTGGAAACAGTGCGAGTGACAGTCAGTGTGGGTTTATGGGAGCTAACAGAGGTGGCTATTCAAATGCAGGCGCGTTGCAAGTGTTATATAGGCATGCCGCAGACAAAAACTGTATTTGTGTATGCAGTTGCAATGGACCCGGCAGTTTACTTCCGACTGACATTCTGAGCAACCATAGGGCTGCGAAACAGTTCAATGGTGCGATTAATGTGTGAACGATGTATCGGATGCAATGGATATAGCCGGCAGGTGTCTATACACATTCCAGCGGCTGCAGCTTTAACGTATACAGATATAGCCATGTTCAACAAGCCCACCCATCGCGGCTAGACACGTCTGCACCTAGGCGTAACGAGCTGCAGCATGTGCCGCTCCCATTCATGCGAATGGGGCGCGTGTGCATCTAAGATGCGCCCGCACCCCAGAATTGCACGCGGTTGCGCCTAACAAGGCGCAATCTCAGCAAGATGTAGCCGCGATGAGCATGGCTACATCTGTAGTTGCGTCCAAAAACACAGTTGTGCCGGGATATGCACCCACCTCTGAATCAGGCCCTGCGTTGCTGTCTTTGCTTGAAACCTATGAGAAAATATTTTGATATCTTTCATATTTTGTTCTCTTATTTATGCATAATTTATTTTCAGAAAACATTTAATTTACTGTTTTATCTTTAATATTATGTTTACTTATTATGTATCTCTTCAACTTCTGAAAACAAAACACCAGCCACTTGTAGGTAAACTAGTAGTTTTGGTCCGGTCATACAATGAGACAGGGTCTGTCCCACCCTTTATACTTAAATACTTGTCAATATATGTCCATACAGGCCTGTGTATTTTCTGCCAGAATAATGTTTTTATTAGCGATTGTCGCACTTAAGCAAAACATCTGTTATATGACTTAATGTTGACTGAATCTGCCCACTTACTCTGTACCTAGTAGGAAGGCTGAAGCCAGTATACATGTATCATGCATTCGTAAAAAAAAAGTTACATTAAATGGCTTCATGCTGAAATAATGGCTTGGAATCTGTTCTTGTGTCTGTGCTTATAGTAGGTCTAGCTGGTTACGTTTATGTGAGTTCACAATACCGACGCCAGAATCCCGGCATCTGAAAATCCCGATGGTTGGCATGCCGACCAACAGGGACTATTCCCACTCGTGGGTGTCTACGGCACCCATAGAGTGGGAATATAACCTGTAGCGAGCCCACAAGGGGCTTCGTTCCGCACGCCCCCTTGCCGGCCATCCGACAGCTGGGATCCCACCTTCTGTATTGTGACAGGCAGTCTCCTGACCGCCGGTCACACATACCCAACGCAGTCTAGCATATGCATCCCAGACACTGTTAAGGAAATAAATTCATGAAGGCTACTTTTATGCCTTTATGTTAAGTCTAACAGCTGCTCCAGACAGATAAACACTAATAATCTTGTGTTCAGAAATTAAAGTAAAAGGTTTTACTGTATGTTTACATTCCTTATATTTTGACAGTTGTGTAGTATCTAATTAAAGCCTTATGCTAGGCATACATCGTTAGACATTTCCTCTGACAGCCTGCAACCATCAGATATCTCAGTGTATGGCTATGATATCTGGGCTCCATCCCTGTGAAGGAACAGGGGAAATGTCAGGTGGTCAGCCGCAGCAGCGCATTCACTGCCCAATGTGGCCAACCAATGATTCGATCAGTTGGGCATGTTGGGAGATTTGTCAACACCCAACTGTCTGCGCTGATTGGTCACTGCAATACACTATGCTATTAACAGGACGCTCTGCCTATAATCTGCGGAGGGTCGATAATTGCATAACGTATGCCCAGATTATATCATACTGATACATGCATGTGCAACTTCTGTCCTGCTCCGTTAAATATATTCTGTATATCTCCAACCAAGCAACAGTAATCAAATCTAATAAACTGTTTATATTGAACTCTGATCTTACCAGGCCATGATCGCTCAACAAGACAGCTACTTAGAGACACAAAAAGAACGTGAGAAGCAGTTCAGGCAGCAGTCCTCTAAGGGTAATTGGCTTCTGGAGCAGGAGAAGCAACGAAATTTTGAGAAGCAGCGTGAGGAGCTGGGTAATGTACAGAAGCTGCAGGACCAACTAAAACATGAACGTCAACGGTGGGAACGTGAGAGGAGCAGGCGGCAAAAAGATATGGAGTCAACGGATATGAAGCTGCGGCAGAGAGAGGAGGCTTCTCGTCTTGAAAAAGAGAAGTTAGAACAGGAACGGTTAGATCTTGAAGCACAGAAAGAGGCCTATCAACATGATTTGGAGAGGTTGCGTGAGGCACAGAGAGCAGTGGAGAAAGACAGAGAGCGTCTGGAGCAGTTGAGGAAAATAAAGAGATCAAATGTCAGTGCTGGAACATTTTCACCTGACATGGTGCAGATAACATTGGTATGCCTATTTTATTATAATACTAAATATCTTCTGTCTATCAAAAAATGTCCACTTTCTCTGACGTCCTAGTGGATGCTGGGAACTCCGTAAGGACCATGGGGAATAGCGGCTCCGCAGGAGACTGGGCACAAAAAGTAAAAGCTTTAGACTAGCTGGTGTGCACTGGCTCCTCCCCCTATGACCCTCCTCCAAGCTTCAGTTAGATTTTTGTGCCCGAACGAGAAGGGTGCAAGCTAGGTGGCTCTCCTGAGCTGCTTAGAAGTAAAAGTTTAAATAGGTTTTTTATTTTCAGTGAGTCCTGCTGGCAACAGGCTCACTGCATCGTGGGACTAAGGGGAGAAGAAGCGAACTCACCTGACTGCAGAGTGGATTGGGCTTCTTGGCTACTGGACATTAGCTCCAGAGGGACGATCACAGGTTCAGCCTGGATGGGTCCCGGAGCCGCGCCGCCGGCCCCCTTACAGAGCCAGAAGAGCGAAGAGGTCCGGAGAAAGCGGCGGCAGAAGACGTTCCTGTCTTCAAATAAGGTAGCGCACAGCACTGCAGCTGTGCGCCATTGCTCTCAGCACACTTCACACTCCGGTCACTGAGGGTGCAGGGCGCTGGGGGGGAGCGCCCTGAGACGCAATAAAAACGATATAAAAACCTTATATGGCTAAAAAAAAAATGCATCACATATAGCTCCTGGGCTATATGGATGCATTTATCCCCTGCCAGTTTCCTGAAAAAAGCGGGAGAAAAGGCCGCCGTGAAGGGGGCGGAGCCTTTCTCCTCAGCACACAAGCGCCATTTTCTTTTACAGCTCCGCTGGAAGGACGGCTCCCTGACTCTCCCCTGCAGACTACACTACAGAAACAGGGTAAAACAAGAGAGGGGGGGCACTATTGGCAGCTAATATATAATACAGCAGCTATAAAGGGAGTAACACTTATATAAGGTTATCCCTGTATATATATAGCGCTCTGGTGTGTGCTGGCAAACTCTCCCTCTGTCTCCCCAAAGGGCTAGTGGGGTCCTGTCCTCTATCAGAGCATTCCCTGTGTGTGTGCTGGGTGTCGGTACGATTGTGTCGACATGTATGAGGAGGAAAATGATGTGGAAGCAGAGCAATTGCCTGTGTTAGTGATGTCACCCCCTAGGGAGTCGACACCTGACTGGATGGTAGTAATTAAAGAATTACGTGACAATGTCAGCACTTTGCAAAAAACTGTTGACGACATGAGACAGCCGACAAATCAATTAGTGCCTGTTCAGGCGTCTCAGACACCGTCAGGGGCGCTAAAACGCCCGTTACCTCAGATGGTCGACACAGACCCTGACACGGATACTGAATCCAGTGTCGACGGTGACGAGACAAACGTAATGTCCAGTAGGGCCACACGTTACATGATCACGGCAATGAAGGAGGCATTGAACATTTCTGACACTACAAGTACCACAAAAAAGGGTATTATGTGGGGTGTGAAAAAACTACCAGTAGTTTTTCCTGAGTCAGATGAATTAAATGAGGTGTGTGATAAAGCGTGGGTTTTCCCCGATAAAAAACTGCTGATTTCTAATAAATTATTGGCACTATACCCTTTCCCGCCAGAGGTTAGGGCACGTTGGGAAACACCCCCTAGGGTAGATAAGGCGCTCACACGCTTATCAAAACAAGTGGCGTTACCGTCTCCTGATACGGCCGCTCTAAAGGAACCAGCTGATAGAAGGCTGGAAAATATCTTAAAAGGTATATACACACATACCGGTGTTATACTGCGACCAGCGATCGCCTCAGCCTGGAGGTGCAGCGCTGGAGTGGCTTGGTCGGATTCCCTGACTGAAAATATTGATACCCTGGATAGGGACAGTATATTATTAACTATAGAGCATTTAAAGGATGCATTACTATATATGCGAGATGCACAGAGGGATATTTGCACCCTGGCATCTAGAGTAAGTGCGATGTCCATTTCTGCCAGAAGAACGTTATGGACGCGACAGTGGTCAGGTGATGCGGATTCCAAACGACATATGGAAGTATTGCCGTATAAAGGGGAGGAGTTATTTGGGGTCGGTCTATCGGACCTGGTGGCCACGGCAACGGCTGGAAAATCCACCTTTTTACCCCAGGTCACCTCTCAGCAGAAAAAGACACCGTCTTTTCAAACCCAGTCCTTTCGTCCCTATAAGGGCAAGAGGAAGGCATGGTGGGAGGCCGTCTCAAGAATTTCAGCGCGCAGTGGGCTCACTCGCAAGTGGACCCCTGGATCCTGCAGGTAGTATCACAGGGGTACAAATTGGAATTCGAGACGTCTCCCCCTCGCCGGTTCCTGAAGTCTGCTCTACCAACGTCTCCCTCCGACAGGGAGGCAGTATTGGAAGCTATTCACAAGCTGTATTCCCAGCAGGTGATAATCAAGGTACCCCTCCTACAACAGGGAAAGGGGTATTATTCCACGCTGTTTGTGGTACCGAAGCCGGACGGCTCGGTGAGACCAATTTTAAATCTAAAATCTTTGAACACTTACATAAAAAGGTTCAAATTCAAGATGGAGTCACTCAGAGCAGTGATAGCGAACCTGGAAGAAGGGGACTATATGGTATCTCTAGACATCAAGGATGCTTATCTCCATGTCCCAATCTACCCTTCTCACCAAGGGTACCTCAGGTTTGTGATACAAAACTGTCATTATCAGTTTCAGACGCTGCCGTTTGGATTGTCCACGGCACCACGGGTCTTTACCAAGGTAATGGCCGAAATGATGATTCTTCTTCGAAGAAAAGGCGTATTAATTATCCCTTACTTGGACGATCTCCTGATAAGGGCAAGGTCCAGGGAACAGTTAGAGGTCGGAGTAGCACTATCTCAGGTAGTGCTACGTCAGCACGGGTGGATTCTAAATATCCCAAAATCACAGCTGATTCCAACAACACGTCTACTGTTCCTAGGGATGATTCTGGACACAGTCCAGAAAAAGGTGTTTCTCCCGGAGGAGAAGGCCAGGGAGTTATCCGAGCTAGTCAGGAACCTCCTAAAACCAGGACAAGTGTCAGTGCATCAGTGCACGAGAGTCCTGGGAAAAATGGGCTTCTTACGAAGCGATTCCATTCGGAAGATTCCATGCAAGAACTTTTCAGTGGGATCTGCTGGACAAATGGTCCGGATCGCATCTTCAGATGCATCAGCGGATAACCCTATCTCCAAGGACAAGGTTATCTCTCCTGTGGTGGTTACAGAAGGCTTATCTTCTAGAGGGCCGCAGATTCGGCATTCAGGATTGGATGCTGGTAACCACGGATGCCAGCCTGAGAGGCTGGGGAGCAGTCACACAGGGAAGAAATTTCCAGGGCTTGTGGTCAAGCATGGAAACGTCTCTTCACATAAATATCCTAGAGCTAAGGGTCATTTACAATGCCCTACGTCAAGCAAGGCCTCTGCTTCAGGGTCAACCGGTATTGATCCAGTCGGACAACATCACGGCTGTCGCCCACGTAAACAGACAGGGCGGCACAAGAAGCAGGAGGGCAATGGCAGAAGCTGCAAGGATTCACCGCTGGGCGGAAAATCATGTGATAGCACTGTCAGCAGTGTTCATTCCGGGAGTGGACAACTGGGAAGCAGACTTCCTCAGCAGACACGACCTCCACCCGGGGGAGTGGGGACTTCATCCAGAAGTCTTCCAAGTGATTGTAAACCGTTGGGAAAAACCAAAGGTGGACATGATGGCGTCCCGTCTCAACAAGAAACTGGACAGATATTGCGCCAGGTCAAGGGACCCTCAGGCAATAGCGGTGGACGCTCTGGTAACTCCGTGGGTTTTCCAGTCGGTATATGTGTTCCCTCCTCTTCCTCTCATACCAAAAGTACTGAGAATCATAAGAAGGAGAGGAGTAAGAACGATACTCGTGGCTCCGGATTGGCCAAGAAGAACTTGGTACCCGGAGCTGCAAGAGATGCTCACGGAGGACCCGTGGCCTCTACCTCTAAGGAAGGACCTGCTCCAGCAGGGACCTTGTCTGTTCCAAGACTTACCGCGGCTGCGTTTGACGGCATGGCGGTTGAACGCCGGATCCTGAAGGAAAAAGGCATTCCAGATGAAGTCATCCCTACCCTGATCAAGGCCAGGAAGGATGTAACTGCAAAACATTATCATCGCATTTGGCGAAAATATGTTGCGTGGTGTGAGGCCAAGAAGGCCCCTACGGAGGAATTTCAACTGGGTCGTTTCCTACATTTCCTGCAAGCAGGATTGTCTATGGGCCTAAAATTAGGATCCATTAAGGTTCAAATTTCGGCCCTGTCGATCTTCTTCCAGAAAGAACTGGCTTCAGTGCCTGAAGTTCAGACGTTTGTCAAAGGGGTACTGCATATACAGCCTCCTTTTGTGCCTCCAGTGGCACCTTGGGATCTCAATGTAGTTTTAGGGTTCCTAAAATCACATTGGTTTGAACCACTTGCCACAGTGGATTTGAAATATCTCACATGGAAAGTGGTAATGCTGTTGGCCCTGGCTTCAGCCAGGCGCGTATCAGAATTGGCGGCTTTATCCTATAAAAGCCCTTACCTGATATTTCATTCGGATAGGGCGGAATTGAGGACTCGTCCTCAATTTCTCCCTAAGGTGGTTTCAGCGTTTCACATGACTCAACCTATTGTAGTACCTGTGGCTACTAAGGACTTGGAGGACTCCAAGTTGCTGGACGTAGTCAGGGCCCTGAAAATATATGTTTCCAGGACGGCTGGAGTCAGAAAATCTGACTCGCTGTTTATACTGTATGCACCCAACAAGCTGGGTGCTCCTGCTTCTAAGCAGACGATTGCTCGTTGGATTTGTAGTACAATTCAACTTGCACATTCTGTGGCAGGCCTGCCACAGCCAAAATCTGTTAAAGCCCATTTCACAAGGAAGGTGGGCTCATCTTGGGCGGCTGCCCGAGGGGTCTCGGCTTTACAACTCTGCCGAGCAGCTACTTGGTCAGGGGCAAACACGTTTGCTAAATTCTACAAATTTGATACCCTGGCTGAGGAGGACCTGGAGTTCTCTCATTCGGTGCTGCAGAGTCATCCGCACTCTCCCGCCCGTTTGGGAGCTTTGGTATAATCCCCATGGTCCTTACGGAGTTCCCAGCATCCACTAGGACGTCAGAGAAAATAAGAATTTACTTACCGATAATTCTATTTCTCGTAGTCCGTAGTGGATGCTGGGCACCCATCCCAAGTGCGGATTGTCTGCAATACTTGTATATAGTTATTGTTACAAACAAATCGGGTTGTTTATTGTTGTGAGCCATCTTTTCAGAGGCTCCTACGGTTATCATACTGTTAACTGGGTTCAGATCACGAGTTGTACGGTGTGATTGGTGTGGCTGGTATGAGTCTTACCCGGGATTCAAGATCCTTCCTTATTATGTACGCTCGTCCGGGCACAGTATCTTAACTGAGGCTTGGAGGAGGGTCATAGGGGGAGGAGCCAGTGCACACCAGCTAGTCTAAAGCTTTTACTTTTTGTGCCCAGTCTCCTGCGGAGCCGCTATTCCCCATGGTCCTTACGGAGTTCCCAGCATCCACTACGGACTACGAGAAATAGAATTATCGGTAAGTAAATTCTTATTTTATGTATTTTTCAAAACACAAAGATAAATTGCTTTCAAGTATGGCTGTGAACAAAAAATGTTGGAAACAGAACAATCCGTGGCCTCGCTGCATTCAGCTTCATACTGTACTTTCTGCAATCTTCTATGCTGTATAACATTTATTGTTCATTCACTTCTGCTCTCAATCCACACACTGTACAGCTTAATACCCCAAATAATATATGTATTACTGGCTTTCCTGTGACAATTTATTATTTATAAGATTCTAGAATTGGTCCTCAGCTGCGTGCAAGCAGCACTCTTTACATAGTACACAGTAGTGTAGAACAGTTAGAGATTACACAATGAGTAAAGTACATGTGGAGAATGGAGAGAGATGTGGCAGAGCCAGAAGAAAAAAAGCAATGGGTGTGAGAATCAGGGCAGCGATACTGAACACAGAAACTTAAATTCTAGTTAGAAAAAGCATATCAAAGGGATAGAAGGCAGAATGGAGACTGTTTGAGGAAGTGTGAGATGTAGTCAGAGAGGAATAGCTGAAGGCTTTGTAAAGAACGGTAAGGCTGGATTCTGTAGGCAAAAGTAAAGTGGTGAGAGAAATAATAAGTACAGCAGCGGCCGGTGAAAGAGAAGTAGTTGAAAATTTAGATTAAGTCAAGACAGGCATAAACAAGTGAATTAGGGTTTTTTGATGCATTCAGTGTGAAAAAGGGTCCGATCCCGGAGTTGTTACTTAAGGCCACTGATTCCCAGACTGCACTGCTGATCCTCCGACCAGATTCACAGATCAGCGGCCATCAGTTACTCGTGAACCGTTAGGGAAACTGGCAGAATAAGCATGGTAAAATTCTCTGATTTGCTGTCCCGATTGTTTTCAGTCAGGATTAGGGAACATGTTTAATATTCCCATTTCCCAATCCGGCCGTTGGGGGATCAGCAAATAGTGACAATATGGTGTTGCTGAATGAGGTCATGGGATCCATATGACAGTTTGACAGTCAGTCGGTCAACATGATCAAAAGGTCGATCTGTTCAAATGATCGACATGGCAATGGTCGATATAGCATATAGTGTTTTGTTCTGTTCAAATGATCGACATGGCAATGGTCGACATAGCATATAGTGTTTTGTTTTCATTTTGGGACTTTTTCATACTTTACCACTCACAAGGACTATAATATAGAACGGTAACATGTGTCTAGAGGAGCACATGTGCTCAAATCTACAAATTGACACCAAAAAACCCTAAAAAACTCATGTCAACCTTTTCATGTTTCAGCCATTACCATGTCATCCTTTTGCTTCTGGCGACCTTTTGGGGTTGACCTATACACTGTCGATCATCTAATTGAGTACCTACTATACCACACCCAGGGGCCTTTAGATGAACGTTTTAAGATTGCTACAGGGAGTAAAGAAAAGGGTAAACATGAGTATGACAACAAGGTATGGGACTTGAGGGGCAGGTGGAGTCAGGAGTATATTGAGAAGATGCGTTTGGAAAGGCAGGAGGTAAAATATGAGGACACTATCATGGAGTCTTTGAATAGTAGAAGAGACATATCTTTATAGCACTTTTGTTTTCCAGGGTGTTGCACATTCTGAAAGTTTTAATGGAGAAGGAACTAGTCAGCTTGTCATGAAGCCTTCAGCCAAATCCAGTGCATCTGTGTCTACAGCGGACTACTTGGAGAGGCCTGAAGTTACACGCCGTGATAGTAGCTCTACAGATATAAGACCAACTTTTAAAAATGATGTGCCTATTCATTTATTAAGTGCCACTAACCAGATCCAGAAGCAGGCGTTACTAACAAAGCAGCAGATTCCCACCAAACTGGCAGCATTGACTAAAAGCGGCAGGGAAAAAACTGGCAGAGGAAAAGCTTCACATCGGACTGATAGTTCAGGTCAGCACACTGAAAACATGCTTCTGTTATTCCTGCTAATGCAGCATTGCTAATTGTTTATCATATTTTAATGCTTATTTCTCTTACGTCCTAGAGGATGCTGGGGTCCTTTTTAGTACCATGGGGTATAGACTGTTCTGCAGGAGCCTTCGGCACTTTAAGACTTTTCAACAGTGTGAATTGGCTCCTCCCTCTATGCCCCTCCTCCAGACCTCAGTTTAGAAAATGTGCCCAGGAGACTGGATGCACACTAGTGGAGCTCTACAGAGCTTTGCTGGAAAAAGACTTTCTTATGTTTTTTATTTTACAGGGAAGCTGCTGGATACAGCTTCCCTGCTTCGTGGGACTTAGAGGGGGAAGTGGGAACCAACTTCTCAATTAGTTAATGGTTCTGCCTCCGCTGACAGGACACCATTAGCTCATGAAGGGTACTGAACACAGCCCAAGCCTGGCCAGCGTTCACTCCCACAGCACTGCCGCCACCCCCTAACAGAGCCAGAAGTCAGAAGGCAGGTGAGTATATTACCGGAGTCCTGCAGAGAGGGGATCCTCCGGTCATCGTTGGCGGCATACGGGTACAGCGGCGGGACGCTGCGTCTCATGTCTCTCAGCTCAAGGGTGCAGAGCGCGGGGGGGGGGGGGGGCGCGCTCTGAGGGCGTGTTTTAAAACCTTACTCTCACTGACAAAAAGGGTACGTACATGTACAGCCGCTGATGTGCCATCCCCAGCCAGTATAAATATTACACTGCTGAGGCTGAAGGGCGGGAGAACACTCACTGGGTGCCATTTTCTCCTGCAGAAACTCCAGTGTGAAGCTCCTGAACGCTGTTTCTCCTCATGACAACGCTGATACAAGTACAGGGTGTTCTAGAAGGGGCAGAGAGTGTTCATTATAATTAGGTCTGTGGGCCTATTATTGGTATAAGCGCTGTAAGTGGGTAATATTTCCACAATTCACAATAAGGCGCAGTGTGTGGACTGGTAAATCCCTCTGTGTCTCTCTGACAGACTTTAGTGTGGGTCTGTCCCAATAGCTCCCCTGTGTGATAGGGGGGGGGGGGGGGGGGGGGGTGTATATACAAGTGTGTAACATGTCAGACATTGGGGAGGGTTCTTCCCAGGAAGAACCCATTTTAGATGCACAAGTGGGTAATGTGGTGGCCCTTCCCTCGCAGAAGGAGCCAGAGTGGGTGAGAATGTTGCAAAAGAATATGTCAATGCTTGCAAAGAAATTCTCTGAGTCTGAACAACAGAATAAATATTGGAGACAATATTGGAGGATGCACTGTTTACTGACCCCTCCATATCATCCACTCTGGTCCCATCCAGTTCCCAGAAAAGGTCTCTGGCCCAGATAATGCAAGGGGACACAGACACAGATTCCGACTCTGACGTCGACACTGGGGATTTGAGAGGGGTAGACCCCAAAGTAGCCAAAAGCATACAGTGTATGATAGTTGCTATAAAGGAAGTGTTGGAGTTTCCTGAAACAACACTGGTCCCAGAGGAAAAGGATTATTTAAAATTAAATAAAAAGCAGGTTGTGACTTTTCCTCCTTCAAAGGATTTGAATGCGTTCTTTGAAGAATCCTGGGCTAACCCTGAGAAGAAATGTACCCTTCCCAGAAGGATACGTGTAGCGTACCCTTTCCCTGAGGAAGACAGGCACAAATGGGAGACACCCCCAATGATAGACACCTTAGTTTCTCGGCTGTCTAAGAAAATAGTTTTGCCTGCCCCTGGTTCAGCCTCCTGAAAAGATCCAGCTGACCGTAATTTAGAAACAACCTTAAAATCCATATATACGGCTAACGGAACGGTGCTCAGGCCCACCATTGCTTGTGCGTGGGTAGGTAACGCTGTGGAAATATGGTCTGACAACTTGCTTGTTAACATAGACACAGTTGACAGGGATGAAATAGTCCTAACTCTCGGCCATATCAAAGATGCTGCAGGTTACTTAGTTGAAGCTATGAAGGATATTGAGTTATTGAGTTCAAGATGCTCCGCTGTGGTGATTTCAGCCCGCAGGGCGCTGTAGATCCGCCAATGGAATGCTGATGCGGAATCAAAAAAGAATATTGAGGCGCTTCCTTACAATGGAGAAGCCCTCTTTGGAGACAAGCTGGATGCCATGATTTCAACAACTACATCAGGCAAGTCAGCATTTCTGCCTTCCGCAGCTGCTCCACCTAGGAAAGGATTTCATTCTCATACGATGCAATCCTTTCGGCCCAACAAGTCCAAAAAGGCAAAGGGTACCCCCTTCTTCGCAGGAAGAGGTCGAGGAAGAGGTAAAAAATCTACAACACCATCAGGCTCGCAGGAGCAGAAGTCAACAGCTACTTCTGCTAAAACCTCAGCATGACGCTGGGGCTCCCCTGCAGGAGTACGATCGGGTGGGGGCACGTCTACTGTCTTTCAGCCAGGTCTGGGTTCACTCAGATCTGGATCCTTGGGTATTGCAGATAGTATCCCAAGGGTACAAATTGGAATTTCAGGACATTCCCCCATGCCAATTTTTCAAATCAGCCTTACCAGCTTCTGTTCAGGACAGAGCAAAAGTGCTGAACGCAATACAGAAATTATGTCAAGACAACGTAATTTCGTTCGTTTCTGTGTCACAACAGGAAAAAGGGTTTTATTCAAGCCTGTTTGTAGTGCCGAAACCGGATGGCTCGTTCAGACCGATTTTAAACCTTAAGACTCTGAACCTTTATTTGAAAAGGTTCAAATTCAAGATGGTATCCCTGAGAGCGGTGATCTCCAGCTTGGAGGAAAAGGAATTTCTGGTATCGATGGACATCAAAGATGCTTATTTACATGTTGCCACCAAGGTGATGGCGGAGATGATGGTTCTTCTTTGCAAGAAAGGAGTCAGTCATCCCATACTTGGACAATCTCCTCATAAAAGTGAGATCCAGGGAGAAACTAGTGCAGAACATTGCACTTTCCCTGACTGTGCTTCAACAGCATGGTTGAATCATAAACCTTCCAAAATCACAATTGGAACCCACAATGAGGTTATCATTTCTGGGAATGATATTGGACATGGAAGCACAGAAAGTATTCCTACTGGTGGAAAAGGCTCTGGAGATCCAGAGGATGGTCAAACAAATTTTAAAACCAGCACGCGTATCGATTCATCAGTGTATCCGCCTGCTGGGGAAGATGGTAGCGGCCTACGAGGCTCTACAATTTGGCCGATTCCACGCCAGGGTGTTCCGATGGGACCTACTGGACAAGTGGTCCGGATCGCACCTACACATGCACCGGAGGATAATCCTGTCAACAAAAGCCAGAATTTCACTCTTGTGGTGGCTTCAAAGTTCTCACCTACTGGAGGGACGCAGGTTCGAGATTCAGACTTGGATCCTGGTGACCACAGATGCAAGCCTCCGAGGTTGGGGAGCAGTCACGCAAGGGGAAAGCTTCCAAGGATGATGGTCAAGTCAAGAAGTACTCCTTCACATAAACATTCTGGACTTGAGAGCTGTGTACAACAGCCTTCATTAAGCGGCACACCGTCTTCAAGGTCGTCCCATACAGATCCAGTCAGACAATGTAATGGCAGTAGCTTACATAAACCGCCAGGGCGGAACAAAAAGCAGAGCGGCAATGGCAGAGGTGACAAAGATACTCCTCTGTGCAGAAAGACATGCAAAAGCTCTGTCGGCAATTTTCCTTCCGGGAGTGGATAACTGGAAAGCAGACTTCCTCAGCAGACACTATCTCCATCCAGGAGAATGGGGCCTCCACCCAGAAGTCTTTGCAGAGGTAGCAGATCGTTGGGGCATTCCTCAAGTAGATATGATGGCACCACGCCTCAACAAGAAGCTTCAGAAATATTGTTCCAGGTCGAGAGACCCACAAGCAATAGCAGTGGATGCACTGGTGACCCAGTGGGTGTTTCAGTCGGTGTATCTGTTCCCTCCACTTCCACTAATACCAAACAAGATAATCAGAAGAACAAGGGTTCAAGCAATTCTCATTGCTCCAGACTGGCCAAGGAGGGCTTGGTATCCAGATCTTCATGAGTTATTACTGAAAGTTCCTCAGCCTCTTCCTCTTCGCGAAGACCTGCTTCAGCAGGGGCCATTTGTTTATCAAGACTTACCGCGGCTGCGTTTGATGGCATGGCTGTTGAGCGCCAGATCCTAGCCCGTAAGGGTATTCCCAATTAAGTCATTCCCACACTTATTCTGGCCAGGAAAGTGGTAACGTTCAAACATTACCATCGTTTTTGGAGAAAATATGTATCTTGGTGTGAATCCAAGAAGTCTCCTGCGGTGGAGTTTAAATTAGGACGTCTTCTCCTATTTCTACAGGCGGGTGTGGATGCTGGCTTGAGATTAGGGTCTATCAAGGTCCAAATTTCGGCCTTGTCCATTTTCTTTCAGAAACAGTTGGCTTCCCTTCCTGAGGTCCAGACGTTCGTGACGTTCTGCGCATCCAACCTCCCTTTGTTCCTCCTGCGGTGCCATGGGATCTTAATGTGGTGTTGCAGTTCCTTAAATCGGACTGGTTTGAGCCTCTACAAGAGGTAGAGTTGAAGTTTCACACTTGGAAAGTGGTCATGCTGTTGGCCTTGGCCTCAGGCAGACGAGTGTCTGAATTAGGTGCTCTGTCACACAAGAGTCCTTATTTGATTTTTCATAAAGATAGAGCTGAACTGCGGACGCGTCAGCATTTTCTTCCAAAGGTTGTGTCTTATTTCCATATCAACCAACCTGTGGTGGTGCCAGTGGCTTCTGACGCCTCAGCCGTTTCAAAAGTCCTCGGATGTCGTCAGAGCGTTGAGGACTTATGTTGCAAGAACGGCTCGGATAAGGAAAACAGAATCTTTGTTTGTCCTCTATGACCCAAACAAGATTGGGGGTCCTGCTTCTAAGCAGACTATTGCGCGCTGGATCAGAGGTACCATTCAGCACGCTTATTCCACGGCAGGATTGCCGATACAGAGTTTGGTAAAGGCCCACTCTACAAGGAAAGTGGGTTCTTCCTGGGCGGCTGCCCGTAGTATCTTGGCGTTGCAAATTTGCCGAGCAGCTACTTGGTTAGTGGCAAACACGTTTGTTAAGTTTTACAAACTTTGACACCTTGACTGCTGACACCTTGACTGCTGACACCTTGGCTGCTGACAACCTTCAATTTGGTCAGTCAGTTCTACAGGAACATTAGCACTTTCCCGCCCGTACTGGGAGCTTTGGTATATCACCATGGTACTAAAATGGACCCCAGCATCCTCTAGGACGTAAGAGAAAATAGGATTTTAATTACCTACCCGTAAATCCTTTTCTCGTAGTCCGTAGAGGATGCTGGGCGCCGGCCCAGTGCTCATTTTTCCTGCAGAATTACGTTTTATCTTTTTACACAGGTTCTCATGTGTTAAGATGTTCACAGCTGTTGCTGTTGCGTTATGCATGCACGTTAGCATGTTGAAAGCCATGTTAGGCGGTATGTTTTGTATGGTGTGAGCTGGTGTGAATCTCGCCACTAGTTTAATGTAAAGTCTTCTCTCGAAGTTGTCCGTCTCCTCGGGCACAGTTCCTATATTGAGGTCTGGAGGAGGGGCATAGAGGGAGGAGCCAGTTCACACTGTTGAAAAGTCTTAAAGTGCCGAAGGCTCCTGCGGAACCGTCTATACCCCATGGTACTAAAATGGACCCCAGCATCCTCTACGGACTACGAGAAAAGGATTTACCGGTAGGTAATTAAAATCCTATTTTCTTTGGTGTTAATAGTATTATAATGAACTGTCACTGTTGATAATGATATTTCTGGAACCTTTTGGCTATTGTGAAGTACAAAATGTATATATTGGTCCACAACTTGGCATCTGCAAACAGATATCTTAGATTGTGTGTAAAAAAAATCAAGTGACCTGTTCAAATAATTAGAAAAAAAACTTAAAGTTGAACACTCCCGTCCATACAGATGTGTCCTCTTGTATCTTTGTTACACTGCATGTGAATCCTGGCATAGCAGGAGCCGTGCGTACGGACCCTTCCGCTGCCATTGAATTAACAGTAAAGACCAGAGGGAGCGACTGAGTGCTGGCTTCCGCAGCAAGCACTGCAAGGATACAAAAGGACACATGTATTACATTATTTACAGTATTGAGGTATGCCTGGTCAATAAATGGATGTGGACACAATCTGATTGACTCACTTTGAAACATTCTCAAAAGCTAGACACATCCAAATTTGTTGAGTTTCCTAGCCATTTACAATTAATGTTGTGACCAGGCATTTCCAGCCCTTTTAAATTATATAATGTTTACGATAGTGTGTTTTATGTCAGTCACCCTTGCCACCTTGGCCTCAACAAATTGGGGTCCACAAAGCGCAAACTTTTACAACTGGAGTGACAAAACTGGTCATGTTACAATTTTTCTCTTGCGTCCTAGAGCATAGGTTCTCAAACTCGGTCCTCAGGACCCAAACACGGTGCATGTTTTGCAGGTCTCACAGAATCACAAGTGACATAATTGGGTGGTCTTCAGTATGCCGACTGACTGGATCCCGGCGCACAGTATACCGGCGCCGGCATACCGACACTTATTCTCCCTCGTGGGGGTCCACGACCCCCCTGGATGGAGAATAAAATAGTGTGGCGCAGCGAGCCCGCAAGGGGCTCATTTGCGCTCGCCACACTGTCGGTAAGCCGGCGGTCGGGCTCCCGGCGCCGGTATGCTGGTCGCCGGGAGCCCGACTGCCGGCATACCATAGTGAACCCACATAATTAACTCCACCTGTGGACCTTTTAAAATGTGTCAGAGATTAATTAATACACATGTGCACCTGCTGGGTTACCTGCAAAACATGCACTGTGTGGGGTCCTGAGGACCGAGTTTGAGAACCACTGTCCTAGAGGATGCTGGGGTCCACATTAGTACCATGGGGTATAGATGGTCCACTAGGAGCCACTGGCACTTTAAGAGTTTGAGAGTGTGGGCTGGCTCCTCCCTCTATGCCCCTTCTACCAGACTCAGTTTAGAAAATGTGCCCAGAGGAGCCGGTCACAGCTAGGGGGGCTCTACAGAGCTTCTTTAGTAAAAGTTATTTTATAGGTTTTTTTATTTTACAGGGGGGCTGCTGGCAACAGGCTCCCTGCTTTGTGGGACTAAGGGGTGGGGGGGTGGAGTAGTGTCCGCCCTGCGGGGTCTGAGCCACTATCTCCACTGACAGGACACTGAGCTCCTGAGGGGATAGAACGTTCCCCGCCACCCCCTTACAGAGCCAGAAGATTGGTGGCGAGTGAGTCACCGACCCCCTAGCAAGCGGGGAGCCGGTGTGAAGATGGCGGCAACAGGGTATGGAGAGCAGTACTAACTACGCCCCCCGGCTCAGCGGTACATAGTGCGGTGCTGTGAGGGGCGCCCTAAGCCAGCGCCTACACTGACTTCTAAGCCTGTCAGGGTCCAAGGATCTCTGCCAGCATTAATCCTCAAGCCAGTATAATCCTAGGAAGAGCGGGAAGACAACGCCATTAAGGGGGCGGAGCTTCTCAGAGCGGACCCAGCAGCGTTCAGCGCCATTTTCCAGCCTGCAGAAACGCTGTCAGTGATGTGCAGTCCCTCCCGAGCAACTTCAGCTATCTCTCACGGTACCAGGGGGTTGTAGAAAGGGGGAAAGCTGTATAAATACTGTGTAACCTATTAAGGTACTCAGTCAGTTCTGGTTTAGGGTCTCCCTATACCTGAAAAGCGCTGTGTGTGGGTTGGCTCCAATCTCTGTGTCTCTCTTGCCATTCTTGGGGGTGAAACTCTGTCTGTCCTCGTGTGTGTGTGTGTGGAGTGTCTGTGGTCTCCGTTAAGCTATGTCCAGGGACTCTGTGTCATATGCTGCAGAGGATATGTCCTTTCAGCATGATCCCATTCCATGTAATCAGGATTGCACTGTTTTACCACAGATACCAGCAAGGGAGCCTGAGTGGTTATCCTCTATCAAATCCATGATTTCTCAGATTTCTACTAGGATTGCACAGAATGAATCTGCAACTCAGGTTTTACAGACCTATATGGCAGTTTGGTCCGGTTCTGTTACCTCAGGGCCCCCCTCGGGAGGTTCCATAAACGTGCTCTTGCACAGATTATGCAGGATGACACGGATACCGACTCTGACACGGCAGACAGTGATGGGGATGTGCTCAGGGGGGCCACATCTCTTGCTAAAGGGGTGCAGTTGAAGATAGAGGCAATAAGGGATGTGTTGAATATTGCAGATACAACACCTGAGCAGGTTGAGGAGGCTTACTTCACTGACAATTAGAAAGCCTCGCTAACCTTCCCTGCGTCCAAGGAATTAAATGCTATATTTGAGAAAGCATGGGAAAACCCGGAGAAAAAAAAAATTCCAGATCCTTAGAAGGGTTCTGGTTGCTTTTCCCTTCCCTGAGGAGGATAGGAAAAAATGGGAAAACCCACCCATAGTGGACGCGTCTGTATCCAGACTCTCTAAAAAGGTGTTTTTACCTGTTCCAGGATCTACCGCCTTAAACGAGCCGGCTGTGATACTACGCTCAAATCCATATACACGGCTTCAGGGGCGATACTACGGCCTACTATTGCCTGTGCATGGATTTCCAAAGCTATAGTAAAGTGGTCAGGTACGTTACTTGAGGATTTGGATACTATGGATAAAAGTGATGTAGAATTGTTTTTACGTAACATTCAGGATTCTGCAGGATTTATGGTGGAATCCATGAAGGACCTGGGTTCAATGGCTGCAGGAATTTCTTTCATGTCTGTCTCAGCTCGTGGAGGACTGTGGCTGCGCCAGTGGTCTGCCGACGCGGCATCCAGGAGAGGTGTGGAGACCCTTTCCTACACAGGTCAGGCTCTCTTTGGGCAAGCGTTGGATGCGTGGATCTCCACGGCTACAGCGGGTAAGTCACCCTTTCTTCCCTCAGCTGTACCTGCTGTGTAGAAACCTTTTCCTTCAGCTGCATCACAGTCCTTTCGTGTTACCAAAAAAAGAAAGACCAAACTGTCCAACACCTTCTTTAGAGGAGGTTGGCGAAAATCCAAGAAACCTTCTGCTGCAGGTTCCTAGGAACAGGAACCAGCTTCTGGTACACCAAAGTCCTCAGCATGACGGTGGACAGCGCGGCCTGGAGGTAGGGCCGATGGGGGCGAGACTCAGACATTTTAGTCACGTCTGGGTTTCGTCCGGACTGGATCCCTGGGTACAAGATATTTTGTCCCAGGGGTACCGGCTGGAATTTCAAGATCTCCCTCCTCATCGGTTCTTCAAATCAGGCTTGCCAGCTTTGCCGGGGAGCCATCCAGAAGCTGGTGGAGGCACAGGTTATCGTACCTGTTCCTTCCCAGATGCAAAACAAAGGTTACTATTCAAACCTTTTCGTGGTACCGAAGCCGGATGATTCGGTCAGGCCCATTCTGAACTTAAAATCACTAAAACCCTTTCTGAGGGTGTTCAAGTTTAAGGGGGGGAATTCCTGGTATCCCTGGATATCAAGAATGCGTACCTCCACATGCCGATTTGGATGCCGCATCAAGCTTATCTCCGATTTGCACTGTTGGGCTGTCATTTTCAGTTCCAGGCCCCGCTATTCGGCCTCTTCACAGCCCCGAGGGTATTCACTAAGGTGATGGTGGAAATGATGGTTCTCCACCGCAGACAGGGGTGAACATAATTCCATATCTGGACGATCTGCTGATAAAGGCATCGTCCAAGGAGAAGCTGTTACGGTCCATAGCTCTCACGACACAGCTTTTCATGGAACATGGTTGGATCCTGATTCTTCCAAAATCACATTTGGAACCAACCAGGAGGTTGTCCTTTCTGGGAATGATCCTCGACACGGAAGTGCAGAGGGTGTTTCTTCCAGAGGAAAAAGCGTTGGTGATACAAACAATGGTCCAGGATGTTCTGAAGCCATCCCGGGTGTCGGTTCATCAGTGCATTCGCCTTCTGGAGAAGATGGTGGCCTCTTACGAGACTTTGCAGTACAGGAGGTTCCACGCTCGGTCCTTCCAACTGGATCTCCTGGACAAGTGGTCGGGATCCCATCTACACATGCACCAGAGAATACGTCTGTCGCCAAGGGCCAGGATTTCACTTCTCTGGTGGCTGCAACTACCTCACCTACTGGAGGGCCGCAGGTTCGGGATTCAGAACTGGATCCTTCTCACCACGGATGCAAGTCTCCGGGGCTGGGGCGCAGTCACTCAAGGGGAAACCTTCCAAGGAAGGTGGTCAAGTCTGGAAGCCGGCCTGCCGATAAACATTCTGGAACTAAGAGCCGTATACAACTGTCTTCTCCAAGCGACCCATCTTCTGAGAAATCAGACCATTCAGGTACAGTCGGACAACGTAACGACAGTGGCTTACATAAACCGACAAGGCGGAACGAAGAGCAGAGCTGCAATGTCAGAGGTAACAATCATCCTCTGAGCAGAAAAACACACGTTGGCGCTGTCAGCAATCTTCATTCCGGGAGTAGACAACTGGGAAGCGGACTTCCTCAGCAGACACGATCTCAGCCCGGGGGAGTGGGGTCTCCATCCGGTGGTGTTCAAGGAGGAAACAGATCATTGGGGCATACCCCAGATCGACATAATGGCCTCTCGCTCAACAAGAAGCTTTGGGGGTATTGTTCCTGGTTGAGGGACCGGCTAGCAGTGGTGGTGGACATCCTAGTGACTCAGTGGGTATTCCAGTCGGTGTACGTGTTTCCTCCACTTCCACTCATTCCAAGAGTTCTCAAACTCATAAGGAGAGCAAGAGTTCAGGCGATCCTCATTGCTCCAGACTGGCCAAGAAGGGCTTGGTACGCGGATCTTCAGGATCTACTGCTAGAAAAGCCTAGGCCTCTTCCTCTTCGGGAGGACCTGCGGCAGCAGGGGCCATTCACCTATCAAGACTTACCACGGCTACGTTAGACGGCATGGAGGTTGAACGCCAGATACTAACTCGGAAGGGCATTCCGAACAAGGTTATTCCTACCCCGATCCAGCCTAGGAAAGGAGTAACGTCAAAACATTACCATCGTATTTGGACAAAATATGTATCTTGGTGTTAGTTCAAGACGTTTCCTGCGGTGGAGTTTCACCTGGGACGTTTCCTCCTCTTCCTGCAAGCAGGTGTGGATATGGGCCTGAGGTTAGGATCCATAAAGGTCCAAATTTCAGCCCTATCCATTTTCTTCCAAAAACAGTTGGCTGTCTTCCCTGAGGTTCAGACTTTTTTGAAGGGAGTTCTGCACACCCAACCTCCCTTTGTACCGCCGACGGCGCCTTGGGATCTTAACGTGGTGTTGCAGTTCCTCCTGTCGGACTGGTTTAAACCTCTACAAGAGGTGGAGGTCAAGTTTGTTACGTGGAAGGCTGTCACTTTGTTGGCCTTAGCTTTTGCTAGACGTGTGTCGGAGTTGGGGGCTTTGTCATGTAATAGCCCATACTTGATCTTCCATGAAGATAGAGCTGAGCTTCAGACACGTCAGCAGTTCCTTCCAAAGATTGTGTCGGCATTTCATATCAACCGACCTATTGTGGTACCAATTGCGACTGACTCCTCAATTTCATCAAAGTCCTTAGATGTTGTAAGGTCTCTAAAGATCTATATGAGGAGGACTGCTCATCACAGGAAATCGGACTCTGTTTGTCCTGTATGATCCCAAGAAAATTGGGTGTCCTGCTTTTAAGCAGACAATATCTCGCTGGATCAGGTTCACTATCCAGCATGCGTATTCTACGGCTGGCTTGCCGTGTCCTATGTCTGTTAAGGCCCACTCTACTCATAAGGTGGGTTCTGCCTGGGCGGCTGCCCGGGGTGTCTCGGCATTACAACTCTGCCGAGCAGCTACTTGGTCGGGGTCGAACACGTTCGCAAAGTTTTACAAGTTCAATACTTTGGCCTCTGAGGACCTTAACTTTGGTCAGTTGGTTCTGCAGGAGCCTCCGCGCTCTCCCTCCCGTTCTGGGAGCTTTGGTACATCCCCATGGTACTAATGTGGACCCCAGCATCCTCTAGGACGTAAGAGAAAATAGGATTTTAATTACCTACCAGTAAATCCTTTTCTCGTAGTCCGTAGAGGATGCTGGGTGCCCGCCCAGTGCTTCGTGATCCTGCAGTGGTTACTTAGTTCAGTACTGCTTAGTTCTAGGTTAAGTACTGTTTTGTTACTTGGTAAGTAAGCTTGTTCAGCCGTTGCTGATGTTTCAAGCTAGTTAGCTTGGTTTGCCTTGTATGTGTGAGCTGGTATGAATCTCGCTACTATCTGTGTAAAATCCTTCTCTCGAAGATGTCCGTCTCCTCGGGCACAGTTTCTAGACTGAGTCTGGTAGGAGGGGCATAGAGGGAGAAGCCAGCCCACACTCTCAAACTCTTAAAGTGCCAGTGGCTCCTAGTGGACCCATCTATACCCCATGGTACTAATGTGGACCCCAGCATCCTCCACGGATTATGATAAAAGGATTTGCTGGTCGGTAATTAAAATCCTATTATTAGAAGTCTGTGAGAAAGAACACACAAAAAAAAGTCCCTAATGAGCAACTAACAATAACACTGACTTTCAGAGTAATTCGTCCAGGGATTCCTTACTGGACTTGGCAGAGCAGTTCCACGGAGCAGCTGACTATATGTGCAAGGCAATGCAGTATTGGTCTCCGGTAGCTCCCATGGCTTCGGCAATGGTCATTTCAACTCAGAGGGCGCTTTGGCTCTGCACTTGGGATGCAGACTCAGAATCCAAATGTTCCTTGGGAACGCAACCCTTTGGTGGGAGTGTTCGGTTTAGGCCTGAGTTGGATAGCCCAAGCTACAGGTAGAAAAGGCACCTTTCTTCCTGTGGCTGCCCTGAAACAGCGAGGTCAGTTTTTCCGGGAATTTTGCACTTCATTGCGGGTGGGTGCGTCCAATAGAGGTCAGTTTGCAAGAGGAAGGTACTTCTCAGGCAGGAGTTCAGCACCCTAGGGCAGGTTTTCTGTTGCCAACATACACATGGGAGTGAAAGCTCCAGAGAAGCATAGCACCTGATAGGGTCTCTTCCCACCCAGTCTGACCGCAGGGCGGAGAGCAGTTGCTTCAGTTCAGAAACCAGTAGAGAATCAACTTTGGACGCCTAGATGCTGAGCAGACTTTTCAGAGGTTACATCGTTGACCTCCAGGGCCTGCCACAACGCCATTTTTTCACACTGCACTTCCCCGAGATTTGGAAAAGAGAGTAGTATTAGTCCAAGCTATCAATTCTTTCTTGTCAGAAGGAGTTATTGCTTTGAATGAATCATTTTCAGATGGAATCTCTCTGATTGGTAATTCACGTATGGAATCCAACATGTGTTTGACCTCGCTGGACGTCAGGGACGCATACTGTATCTTCACGTTCCCATTTGGTCAGTTCATAACTCTCTACTCCAGTTCACAGTTGGATCGGCTCACTATCTGTTCCAGGCCCTGCCATTTGGTATAGCTGTGAGGTTTCACCATGCAAAGAAGGTATTACAGTTATACCTTACTTATTAGACTTTCTATTCATGAAGGCCGATTCGGCGTCATGGTTGCAGGTGCACCTGGATTGCACGGTAGAGTTACTTCAGGATCTCGGCAGGATCCTGAACTTTGAAAAGTCTCACCTGATATTTTGTCACCGCCTACTGTTCCTGGAGGACCTTCCAGAATTTTGTCACGACTGTACTGTTGGTACCTTGTCTGTCAATCTTGCTGTGCATGAAGTTGTTGGGCACAATGGTCTCCACCTTCAAGACCATTTAGTACGCCAGGTTCCACGTTTGAAAATTCCAGCGGGAGATTCTCTGAAATTGGACAGGGTGCACGGAGTCCCTTTCGTCTTAGCTTCTTCTGTCCATCAGCACTTTTCAGTCCCTCCATTGGTGGCTGTTTCCGATCATCTGCTCCAGGAGCGATCCTTGGTTGCTTGGGTCAATGCTTTAGGATGAAAGCTCTCACAAGTAGGGCCCCCTTCCCTCGTGCTTATTCTTTTCTTACTTAAACCATCTCCGACTTCACCAAATCCCACATTTTTCTGCCACCGTGATACTTATTTCAGTGTCATCTGCTGATGTAGCTATGTTTATTCACCCTTTTCTTGTCCTATATTGTCTTCAGCTGTAAATCATAAATAAAGGGTGATGGTAATAATTGCGACCTCATTCCCCTCATTTAGCATTCTGTGACATTACATTATCAACGGCTCCAAGGCCTTTGGTCACCATCTAAGACAGCTCTTCCAAATCAGTGTGCTCGAGCTCCAAGCAATCTTTCTGGCTTTTTTGGGTGCTCAGTCCACCCTGGCCAGCCGGTGTGGATTCAGTTGGACAACGTGGTAGTAGCATATGTAAATTATTAGGCCTTTGTTCCTGCATTCTTAAACTGTATTCATACTGGGAGTAGATAATTGGGAGGCAACTTCCTAAATAAAACCATGTTTCTCCCGGGGGAGTGGTCACTCCATCCAGAGGTCTTCCAGCAGTTGGTTCAGAGGTAGGGTCTTCGGGAGGTGCATCTCATGTCCTCTTGTCACAACTTCAAGGTTCTTTGTGAGGTCCAGGGACCCAATGGCTTTCGCTGTGGATGCCATGAAAGTTCTGTTGGATTTTTGACTGGCATATCTATTTCCCCTGATCCCAGTGTTGCCTCAGGTGCTCAAGCGGATCAAGGATCAGTGGGTAACAGTAATCCGAGAGGCTCCGCACTGGCTGCACGGGTTCTGGTATGCTGACATTCTCAAGTTGTCGGTAGGTCCCAGGTGGCGTTTTTCACTACAGCCAGATCTGCTTCTGCAGGGTCGGTTTCTGCATGAGTACTTTCCTCAGTTGTTTGTAACAGATTGGCTTTTGATGATAGGGTGGGTCTACATACGGTTCCTTCTTCCCAACAAAGGTTGTTTGGGCTTTCTGCTTCCCAATTGTCCTTCTGGTATTTCTCCTGCAGGGTCCACAGGTTATCCACAGGATAACATTGGGATATAAGGTAGCGACAGCAAATTGGCACCAAACGATCAAAGCTTTCAGCCTCCCAGAATGCAACGAGCCCATCCCTATAGCCCCGCCTCCTGGCTCAGGTGTTTGGTGTGGCAGGAGCCAGACCATGGTAAATGGGTTGCTCGTTTGTAGCAGCCATAAGCTTTTTATTTTATTTTTATAGTCTTACTAATTTTTTTTGAGCGATCTTTCTAAAAAGCGTCTTATACGTACCTTTAGAAAGAGTCACTCCAACAACTCCCCGCCGGGTCGCGAAAACTCTTACCCACAGTGCTGTTTTGGCGGGCATCTGTGTAGGATGTACTAGCAAGTCCAGCAGACGTTACCAGGCTGTGGCCGGAGCACGGGGAGAAGGTAAGGCATCGGTTCTGCTTAGTAGGAGAAACGCGAGACACAGCCGCACTGTTTCAGGATGGAGACTACCGAACAGTCGCTGACGCGGCTGCCACCTCGGATGCACCAGCGCTAGGCCTCAGAGATCATAAGCTCCAGGGGGGGTAGTATGAGGTTGCGATCCCTTGGGTTGATGTCAGCAGTAGGGAGTAAGACGCTCCCTTGGTCACCCCTCCCCCCTGGTTCATGACTAGTTTCCTCCGAGTTTCCTGCCATAGACAGTTCTCTAGTCAGGCAGCCTGAGCATTACTTGACCTGGGGCGGCTGTTGAAATTCCCATAGTCCAGTTTCCCACAGCCCTGATAAAGGTGAAAAGGAGATTTTTGGTTACTTGCCATTTAATCTTTTTCTCTGAAACAAGCTGGTGGACACTGCTTTCCCTCCCTCACTTTGAGTTGTGCGGTGGTTTGTGTTGACCATCATTTCCCTACTGTTCTGTTTTATTGTTGTTCCAACAGGTTTACTGAGTTACTGCTTTTTCTTGCTTGGCTCTTTTAAAGTTGTACTGGCATGCTGGTGGTTGCAGGGGGGAGTAGCTTAGGAGTTCAAGCTACTGTACAGGTTTAGTTTTAAGTGCCAGCTCAAATTGATGGACCAGTGTCCCCCTGGCCTGATTCAGAGAAAGGGATTCAACGATAAGTACCCAAAAATCTCCTTATTTAGTCATTTATGTAACAATATAAATCACGGAAAAATAATTAAGATTTGCAATTTCTTTAGTAGATAAGAGTAATCCTTTTTATGTATTACTAATGCAGTGCATGTGAGTTGCAATAATACCAAAAATATTATTGTATTCGTTAAATATATTTTTGTATAGATCATTCATTAACTGGTGTGGTTTTGTATTTGAGCTCTTACATAAATGTCCCTATTATGATGGTATGCTTATGGTAAGGTTATTCCAGCACATTGAAGTAGTATGCTTTGAGGCTGTAATTGGGTTTTTCATTCTCTTATTCTGATAAATCAAGCAGGAATCTGATAAATCAAGCAGAATGTTACTTTTCATTCTCTTATTCTGATAAATCAAGCAGGAATCTGATAAATCAAGCAGAATGTTACAATGTTATCTGTAAAATGGGGATATGTATTTTATGTGTTCTTTTACTTATTTCAGCATCCATGGATCACAGACAGCTTTTCCCATCCAAACTTTCAGGAAAGGAAGATAGTACGGTGAGGAGCCGAAGAGCAGCAAGTCCAGGCCTGGTGAATACTCAGCTCATGTTCTTTCAGCAAGGTGAGCTCCTGGCCAACTGTTTTTTAAGTGTTGTGCTGTGGTCATAGGGGGTTATTCCAAGTTGATCGCAGCAGGAAATTTTTTAGCAGTTGGGCAAAACCATGTGCACTGCAGGGGAAGCAGATTTAACATGTGCAGAGAGAGATTGATTTGGGTGTGGTGTGTTCAATCTGCAATCTAATTTGCAGTGTAAAAATAAAGCAGCCAGTATTTACCCTGCACAGAAATAAAATAACCCACCCAAATCTAACTCTCTCTGCACATGTTATATCTGCCTCCCCTGCAGTGCACATGGTTTTGCCCCACTGCTAAAAAAATTCCTGCTGCGATCAACTTGGAATTACCCCCCTAGTGAGAGTTTCAGGAGCAGCATTCCGGCTTGTTCCGGCTAAAAAAAACTAGCACTGGTTTCAGACACCTTCTGTATGAATGTCCATCCTCCTCATGGTTGCCTGTACATTGCGAGTCCCTTTCTTTTGGCTACCTTAATTCCTGACCACAACAGATTTCAGACTGAACAACCTGATTCAACAGATGCTCTAGGTACTGTACGCACCAATACAACAATTGTTTTTAACTAAATAATGTAAAAGGATTATAATCCATATTATATGAATGTATTTCAAGGCTACTAGACCTTTTTAATAATAAGCTTAAGTTGTTACTTTTACAGCTATTGCAGTTTTAATTGCCAGGCTGGTAAAGATCACGTAATTTTTCATATCAGTATCCTACTGTGTGACCATGGACTGTCCAGCTGCAGCTTAAAAAACAAACAAAAAAGCATTCCATCATCCAACTCAAGAATTTGCAGGACATCCTACTGTGGCACCATAAAGTGTCTGCTTGCTGAGGAGGGGACTCTGATGCTGTAACCATTTAATGGCAATAAAAACCATATTCAATAATCCGTTTAAAACATCATAAATTGAATTGGTGACCAGTTTTGCCATTATGCCCACAATAAAAATTGATAAAACATTTAGACAGACAAAACATTTTTTATTCATCAAATCTGCGGGATACTGCTCATCATTGGTTGCTGCCGGGAACTGAAAGAAGCTGGCACTTAATATAAACTCGCTTATAGTAAGACAGAAGCTCCTCACCTCTGCAACAGCTGATCTTCAGTGTCCTTTAAGTGCCCATGGGAGTTGGGCTTCGATGCTGGGGCTGCAGTGCATCCAATTCTACCTTAGTGTTAGATTTGTCATTTTTCTTAATTGAAGGTTGTATGCAGCAACTAGCTGGAGACCTGGCGACAGCTGAGCAGTGCAGGAAGGGGGTTTCCTGCCTTTACTCTACAGATTCGCTGGCCAAAATTGTGGAAACCTTTTGTAAAATGAGTGTTTTTAGGGTTTAATTGCATATAACTGCATTATTTTTACAGAAAAGCCTATGAAGGTATATATCACTGGAAAGATAATTTTATACACAGTGTAATGAAGTTCACCGCAATTAATTATCTTTATTCCATAAAATATAGCTAAATAAAGATAGGTAGACTTTATCTGTAAAAGGAGGGGATTACTTCAACAGCAAGCTGACCAGTAGGAGTGATTGTTCTGAGAGCCAATCTGGTGTTGAGATGCCACAAAATGGATCCAATAAGATGTTAGCATGAGTAAGCTCACATTTGTTGCTACCAGAATTGTTAGTAAAACATCTCATTTAGTTGTTTGATTATCACTAAATTGGTTGCTGTTTTTCTCATACGTCCTAGAGGATGCTGGGGATGCTTCAAGAACCATGGGGTATAGACGGGATCCGCAGGAGACATGGGCACTTTAAGACTTTAAAAGGGGTGTGAACTGGCTTCTCCCTCTATGCCCCTCCTCCAGACTCCAGTTAGATTCTGTGCCCAGTGAGACTGGATGCACTCTGAGGAGCTCTTCTGAGTTTCTCTGAAAAAAGACTCCCTGCATCATGGGACTTAGGGGAGTGAAGCAGACCTACTTCTGTGAGTTTTAAGGCTCTGCTTCTTAGGCTACAGGACACCATTAGCTCCTGAAGGTCTGATCGCTAGGTACGCCTAGATGCTCGTTCCCGGAACCATCCGTCACCCCCCTTGCAGAGCCAGAAGTCAGAAGACGGGTGAGTAGAGGAAGATCAGAAGATTTCAGTGACGGCTTTGAGGTACCGCACAGCGGGCACGCTCAGCGGCACTACAGGGTGCAGGGCGCGGGGGGGGGGGGGCGGCGGCGGCGGCGCCCTGGGCAGCATAAATCCTCATTTAAGTGACTGGCAAAAGTGGTATATAGTGCCTGGGCACTGAATCTGAACCCCCGCCAGTATCAATATTTGAAAAATAGCGGGGTTGAAGCGCGCCATTAAGGGGGCGTGGCTTAGCCCTCACAGCTCTCATCAGCGCCATTTTCTTTCACAGAGCTGCAGAGACGCTGGTCCTGTCCTCCTGCACTTCTGTACAAGTAACAGGGTGCAAAATGGAGGGGGGGGGGTACAGTTAATTTGGTGCTGTTTTAATAATAATAAAAGCGCTAACAGGTCTGAGGCATTGTATAAAACATTTCAGTACCGGGATAGGTGCTGGGTTGTGAGCTGGCAAACTCCCTCTGTGTTTCTCTGACAGGCTTTACTGTGGGTCTGGTCCCTATAGCCCCAGTGTGGTTGTGGGTGTCGGTACACGTGTGTCGGCATGTCTGAGGCTGAGTACGCTTCCCAGGAGGAAGCTGGAGTCGGGACAGAAAAGACGGTGGGAGTGACCCTGTCGGCACCGCCGACTGCTGATTGGGTAAATGTTTTGAGTGTTTTGAATGCAAATGTGGCTCTATTTAATAAGAGATTGGATAAATCTGAGTCTCAGAACCAGGCATGGAAAAAATCCATGGAGGATGTGTGGTCACAGGTCCAGACCCCCTCGGGGTCACAAAAGCGTTCATTTACCCAGATAACAGATACCAACACGGACTCTGACTCCAGTGTCGACTATAGTTATGCCAGATTGAATCCTAAACTGGCTAAGAGCATTCAGTACATGATTGTGGCGATAAAAGACGTGTTACATATCTCAGAAGACCCTGCTGTTCCTGATACAAGGGTCTGTATGTTTAAAGGAAAGAAACCTGAGGTAACGTTTCCTCCCTCTCATGAACTGAACACGCTTTTTGAGCAAGTCTGGGAAAACCCTGACAAGAAGTTTCAGATTCCCAAGAGAATTCTGGTGGCATATCCATTTCCTTCTGGGGATAGGGATAAGTGGGAGTCACCCCCCACTGTAGACAAAGCTCTATCGCGGCTGTCCAAAAAGGTGGCGCTTCCGTCTCCTGACACGGCGGCCCTAAAGGAACCTGCGGATCATAAGCAGGAAAATACATTGAAATCCATTTATGTCACTACAGGTACGCTGCTCAGACCTGCCGTTGCGTCGGCATGGGTGAGTAGCGCTATTGAAAAGTGGGCAGATAACTTGTCATCTGAGATGGATACCCTGGATAAGGATGACTCTGGGTTATATCAGGGACGCTGCAGCCTATCTAAAGGAAGCTGCAAGGGACATTGGCCTTTTGGGATCAAGGGCCAATGCCATGGCAGTCTCAGCCAGGAGAGCATTGTGGATTCATCAATGGAATGCTGATGCTGACTCTAAGAAGGCTATGGAGTCCCTGCCGTATAAAGGTGGTGTCTTGTTTGGTGACGGCCTCGCTGATCTGGTATCTACGGCTACCGCAGGTAAGTCATCATTTCTACCTTATGTTCCTGCACAACAAAAGAAAACGCCCCACTATCAGATGCAGTCCTTTCGGCCCAATAAATACAAAAAAGGACGAGGGTCTTCCTTCCTTGCTGCTAGAGGGAGAGGAAAGGGAAAAAGGTCACCAGCTGTGGCAGGTTCCCAGGAGCAGAAGTCCTCTCCGGTTTCTGCCAAATCCACCGCATAACGCTGGGACTCCTCTGCGGGAGTCCGCAACGGTGGGGGCACGTCTCCAACTCTTCAGTCAGGTCTGGGTGCGTTCGGGCCTGGATCCATGGGTATTAGAAATAGTGTCCCAAGGGTACAAACTGGAGTTTCAAGACGTTCCCCCTCACCAATTTTTCAAATCGGCCTTACCAGCTTCTCTTCCGCACAGGGAGGTAGTATGCGATGCGATACAAAAGCTGTGTCAAAATCAAGTCATTGTCAAGGTGTCCCCGTCACAACAGAGAGGAGGCTTTTATTCGAGCCTGTTTGTGGTCCCGAAGCAGGACGGCTCGGTCAGACCAATTCTGAACCTAAAATCCCTCAATTTCTATTTGAGAAAATTAAAATTCAAGATGGAATCTCTCCGAGCAGTGATCTCCAGTCTGGAGGAGGGGGATTTTATGGTGTCGGTCGACATAAAGGATGCCTACTTACATGTCCCCATATATCCTCCGCATCGGGCTTACCTGAGGTTTGCTATTCAGGAATTTCAGACATTGCCGTTTGGTCTGTCCACGGCTCCGAGAGTTTTCACCAAAGTTATGGCGGAAATGATGGTTCTCCTGCGCAAACAAGGAGTCACAATTATCCCGTACTTGGACTATCTCCTGATAAAGGCGAGATCCAGGGACCGATTACTGCAGAACATTACGATTTCCCTGACAGTTCTGCAACGACATGGTTGGCTGCTAAACTTGCCAAAGTCACAGTTGTGTCCGACAAAACGACTGTCGTTTTTGGGAATGATTCTGGACACAGAAGTACAGAGAGTTTTTCTTCCAGAATAGAAAACTCTGGAAATTCAGAGTCTGGTCAAACAAATTCTGAAGCCAGCGAGAGTGTCAATCCATCAATGCACTCGAGTGCTGGGGAAAATGGTGGCGACCTACGAGGCCATTCCATTTGGCAGGTTCCATGCCAGAGTGTTTCAGTGGGATCTGTTGGACAAGTGGTCCGGATCTCATCTGCACATGCACCGGAAGATAATCCTGTCATCCAAGACCAGAATCTCACTCCTGTGGTGGCTGCACAGCTCTCACCTCCTAGAGGGGTGCAGGTTCGGGATTCAGGATTGGGTCCTAGTGACCACGGATGCGAGTCTCCGAGGCTGGGGAGCAGTCACACACAGGGGGAAACGTTCCAGGGAAGATGGTCAAGCCAGGAAGTTTCTCTACACATAAACGTGTTGGAGTTAAGGGCCATTTACAACGGCCTTCTTCAAGCGGAACGTCGTCTTCACAACCTGCCCGTCCTGATCCAGTCGGACAATGTGACAGCAGTGGCGCACATAAACCGCCAGGGCGGAACAAAAAGCAGAGCGGCAATGGCAGAGGCCACAAAAATTCTCCGCTGGGCGGAAAGACATACAAGCGCTCTGTCGGCAATATTCATTCCAGGAGTGGACTACTGGGAAGCAGACTTCCTCAGCAGACACGATCTCCATCCCGGAGAGTGGGGTCTTCATCAAGAGGTCTTCGCAGAAGTGACAAGTCTTTGGGGAATTCCTCAAATAGACATGATGGCGTCCCGCCTCAACAAGAAACTTCAGAGATATTGTTCCAGGTCGAGAGACCCTCAAGCAATAGCAGTGGACGCCCTAGTGACACCATGGGTGTTTCAGTCGGTGTACGTGTTTCCTCCGCTTCCACTCATTCCAAAGGTGCTGAAGATCATAAGGAGGACAAAGGTTCAGGCAATCCTCATTGTTCCGGACTGGCCAAGAAGGGCTTGGTATCCAGATCTTCAGGAATTACTCATGGGAGATCCCTGGCCTCTTCCTCTACGAGAGGATCTGTTACAGCAGGGGCCGTGCGTATTCCAAGACTTACCGCGTCTTCGTTTGACGGCTTGGCGGTTGAACGTCACATCCTAGCCCAAAAGGGTATTCCCAGTGAAGTCATTCCTACACTTCTTCAGGCTAGAAAAGAAGTGACGGCGAAACATTATCACCGTATTTGGAGGAAATATGTGTCTTGGTGCGAGTCCAAGAAGGCTCCTACGGAAGAGTTTCAGCTAGGTCGATTTCTCCATTTTCTGCAAGCAGGTGTGGATGCGGGTCTAAAGTTGGGCTCAATTAAAGTGCAAATTTCGGCATTCTCAATTGTCTTTCAAAAAGAATTGGCCTCCCTTCCGGAAGTTCAGACTTTCGTGAAAGGCGTGCTGCACATCCATCCTCCGTTTGTGCCCCCAGTGGCACCATGGGATCTTAACGTGGTGTTGCAGTTCCTTCAATCACATTGGTTTGAACCTTTGCAGACGATAGAGTTGAAATTTCTCACGTGGAAAGTGGTCATGCTGTTGGCCTTGGTATCCGCAAGGCGGGTGTCTGAGTTAGTGGCCTTGTCTCACAAGAGCCCTTATTTAATCTTCCATGAAGATAGAGCGGAGTTGAGGACTCGTCAACAGTTTCTACCGAAGGTGGTTTCAGCGTTCCACATGAACCAACCTATTGTGGTGCCTGTGGCTACGGCCGCCTTCACGGAGTCAAAATCCCTTGATGTGGTTAGGGTTTTGAAGATTTATGTCGCTAGGATGACTCGGCTTAGGAAAACAGACGCTCTGTTTGTCCTGTATGATCCCAACAAGATTGGGGCTCCTGCTTCTAAGCAGACTATTGCACGCTGGATCTGTACTACGATTCAGAATACTCATTCTACGGCTGGATTGCCGTTACCAAAATCAGTGAAGGCCCACTCTACCAGGAAGGTGGGCTCATCTTGGGCGGCGGCCCGGGGGGTCTCGGCATTACAGCTTTGCTGAGCAGCAACTTGATCGGGTTCAAACACTTGCGAAATTCTACAAGTTTGATACCCTGGCTGATGAGGACCTCATGTTTGGTCAATCGGTGCTGCAGAGTCGTCCGCACTCCCGCCCGTTCTGGAGCTTTGGTATAAACCCCATGGTTCTTGAAGCGTCCACAGCATCCTCTAGGACGTATGAGAAAATAGGATTTTAATACCTACCGGTAAATCCTTTTCTCGTAGTCCGTAGAGGATGCTGGGCGCCCGTCCCAGTGCGGACTCTATCTACAGAACTTGCCTAATAGTTATTGGTTGTGTTACACACACATTGTGTTTCTGTTATGGTTAGCCTGTGGCTGCCATTGTTCATGCCGTTGACTGGACTTATGTTAAATGCCATGTTGTACGGTGTGTTGTGGTCTGAGCTGGTATGTATCGCACCCTTAGTTTAACAATAAATCCTTTTCCTCGAAATGTCAGTCTCCCTGGGCACAGTTCCTATAACTGGAGTCTGGAGGAGGGGCATAGAGGGAGGAGGCAGTTCACACCCATTCAAAGTCTTAAAGTGCCCATGTCTCCTGCGGATCCCGTCTATACCCCATGGTTCTTGAAGCGTCCCCAGCAACCTCTACGGACTAAGAGAAAAGGATTTACCGGTAGGTAATAAAATCCTATTTTTTTTAACTGTAATTTCCTGCCGTAAGCTGCATAATTTATTTAGGATGACAAGCAAAGTAAAAAGTGTTGACTGGTCACCTAGAAAGAGATCCAAAATAATTACTTTACATGAAGACGTAAACACTTACAATGAAATTATAAGTAAAGTAGGTGGCAACATAACTAAAGGAGGAATGTAGAAATTGCGGAATAATGGTAAAGGTAAGAGAAGATCCACAACACCAGAGTGTGATAGAAGAATGAAAAAACTGTGCTTGAAGAAATAGTGATAGAAGAAAATCGTCTGAGGCAATTTAAAATTATTTACGTGATGTTGTGTAAACCACAGTGCCAGGACTGTTTGACGCAGACTTCAATATTTTGGATTAAACGCCAGAATTCCAAGGAAAAAGTCACTTTTATCTCTCAAATAAAGACAAAAAAGATTAGAATGGTGCTAAAAAGCATATTAATTGGTCAGAAGAACAATAGAACAGTGTCATCTGGAGAGACAAAACCAGAATATCCATATTTGGCTGTGATGGCATGAAATGCTACCTGAGTGCACAACACCTACTGTGAAGCATCCAGTTAGTGTTATGCTGTGGGGATGTATGACAGCGAAAGGTGTGGGACGAATTTGTGATCAGTGGCACTTTAAAAAGCAGCAAATACATTAGTGTCCCGCAGTTGGGAGGAGCACAAACTATGCAGAGCAGTGGGTAAGTGGCAGGTGAAAAGTCGCTATGCGCATAGCATCTATTCACAGTGCAGAGAAAGCCTGGGTCAGCCTAGCATAACAGAGTGTGCTGGGCACACCCCCACAGTGACAGAAACAGGAGTGACATCAGGCCCCACCCCCTTTTCCCTAGGCACCACCCCTTTTCTGATGCAGGCGCGCTTTTGGAACGCAAAAGGTCCCGACCCACTGGCCACCAATGTTGGGAGGTATGTAACTGCAGCAAAAGGCTTCCCAACAAAGTACTAATGAATATTTCTCTAGCATCCATAAGGGATATTGGGGAATCTAGTATGATGGGGTATAGACGGGGTTTAAAGGAGCTAGTGCACTTTAAATTTCTTCATCTGGGTGTGCTGGCTCCTCCTCCCCTCTATGCCCCTACCGCAGGCAGTTTAGAAAAAGTGCCCTCAGGAGAGGATGCACATCTCTGAGCTCCAGAGAGTTTTCTTCAATTTCTTTTTTCTGTTTGTTATTTTCGGTATGCTGTTTGGGCAACAGCATACCTGCACCGTGGGAGTTAGGAGGGTGCGGTCACCGGCCTTACGAGGTGCAGAGCCGCTTCCCCGCTGCAGGACCACCGTCCTGAGGGGTTGTTGTTCAGTGGGGCACTGCGCCTTGGCTGTCACAGCCGCTGCACGCTGCACACCCCTAACGCTGCCTGAAGGTGACATCGGCGATGAGTACACACCGCGGGCCCCGCTAGAACTAGCACTTGTTGTGATGTTTTTTAGCTGTAAGGAGACTTTGCCAGTATAATATATATCTGTAGCTCTGGCGACATTGTAGGGGGCGGAGCTACATCAGTGCGGGACCTGAACGTTTTGGCACCTTCCTCTGCTTACTGCGGCCATTCTCAGCACACACAGCGCTTCCTGATTCCTCAGCCACGCTGGATATCTGGTACAGGGCGTAGCAAAGGGGGAGAGCCGCTTGTGTACACTATCTGGGTCCTCTTTAGGACAGGAATTGTTAGTGTTTACTGTAATGTAGTGAGCTGACAGCCTCACTTAGGCTGTACAGCTCAGGGTGTGCTGGTGTCCTCTCTCTGTGTCTCCTCTCACATACAGTAGGGCAGGCTTGCAATATAACTCTGTGTGTATGTGTGTTATTGTGCTTACTGTGAAACATAAGTAAACACAAGCTGTGCAGTGTATGTCACACCAGATTCTCTCCATTATCTACTGATTCTGTTTCCTGTGAACAATGCAGCCAATCTTCACAAGTCAGTGAAGAGGCTGGGGGAGAGTGTCCAGAGCCCCACTGGTTAGGGTCTCTTAAAACTATGATGTCGGATATGTAATCCCAGCTTACTGCTAATGTGCAGAAGACTCAGCTACTACAACAGGCTGGTGCAGATTTAGCTGCTAGGGCAGATGCAGCACAGCCCCCCTCTCTCATGCAGTCCACAGAAGCATGGGTTACCTGCTCTGCTCTCTGATACAGATGATGATATACAGGAGCATGGAGATGATTTCGATCCCATTAAGGGGGATCCTGAGTCTGCTTAGGGTATTGAACCCCTAATTCTGGCTATAAGGGACGTATTAAAGCTCCCTCTAGAGGATGCTGCGTCACAGCAGTCGTTTTTCTTTATTCAAAACAAGCCTAGTGTCACTTTCCCTGACTCTACAGAGTTAGATGACCTATTGAAGCTGGCCTGGAAAAATGCAGACAAAAATTCCAAGAGTCTTTCCCATTTGCTCCTGAAGGTAGGACATTTTGGGAGGAACTCCCTGGGGTGGATGTATCAGTCTCTCGCCTGTCCAAAAAGGCGGTGCTGCCTGCCCCGGACTCCTTTTCCATGAAGGATCCTGGGGATAGGAAGATGGAGACTATACTCAAATCTATTTACATAGCAGCAGGTGTTTCACAAAGGCTGGTCATTGCGGGTTGCTGGATGACCCATGCCATTCATTCCTGGGCCACTCAAATTCAGGGGGGCCTCTCTGAGAATAGGCCCTTGGTCATTATGGCGACCCTCCTACAACACATTCAGGACACTACACGTGTCCTCTGTGATTCGCTTAAGGAGATGGGTAATATTAATGCTAGGACTTCTGCAATGGCAGTGTCGGCATGCAGGGCCTTGTGGTTGCGTCAGTGGATTACGGATACAGAATCGAAACATAGTGTTGAATCCCTCCCCTTTTCTGGGAAATGACTCTTTGGGGTTTAATTGGATATCTGGATTTCCAAAGTTACGGCTGGGAAATCCACGTTTCCCACATCTGGGGCCCCACTGGCGAGACGCTCCTATCCGGGGCCGTCTGTCCAGTCCTTTCGGTCTCACAGATTTTGATCTAAGGCCCAGAGATACCTCTAATGCGACCAGAGGTAAATCCAGAAAGCCTGCAAGCACCAGCTCTCAGGACCAGTCCACCTCTTCTGCTTCCGCTAAGGCCTCAGCATGACAGTGCACACCCACCCCGGGAACTCGAGGTGGGAGTTCCACTGCGTCACTTCAGCCGCATCTGGGAGACTTCCTGCCAGGATACCTGGGTCAGATATCTTGTTTCTCAAGGCTACAAGCTGGAGTTCGACAGTACTCCTCCCCAATGATTTTCCAAATCAAGCTTACCAGCTTTGGAGGATACGCAAGTTACGTTGCAACAGGCCATCCAGAAGTTGGTCCAGGTACCTGGTTCAAGGTATCAACAGATCCTGTATCTGTTGATACCTTGAACCAGGAACCCGTCACAGCAGCACTCAGTCTCCAATCAGCGTGATCCGCACTGGCATTGTGACCCCCGAAGGCTGCCTCTCTTCAGCACGTGGCTTCCAGCCTCCCGCATCCGCTTGGTGGTACAAATCTCCTCTCCATACAGCTACGTTGTGGGCACTGCAGGACTTATCAACCGAGGACGCTCGGTTGTACCAGCCCACAGGAGAGGTATCTCACTCTTGCACTATTGATTGAGCTCATTTTTAGTACGGCAAGCATTACATGTATTTCAGGACTGCAACAGTTGCACACTGCCTATTAGTGGAAAGCTGAATTGTATCCACTTAATGTGACACTGGATTCCTTTCTTACGGAGAAACAGAATCAAGTATACATATTGGATACAATGTTACCATTGCTGCTATTTAGCCACATTATTGGTTTGATAGACCTTACAGTTATACCATCAGGGTGCCAAGTTATACTACTTCATGGTATCAATTAAGTTTTAGCAATTTCTTTTATATAAATGTTTTAATTATATTGTTTAAATAAACCCTTTATCCATACACGTCTGCTCTCGGTCTTCATAATTTTCCCTGCTACTTTGCGCAGCCGGTTTCATTTTTTTTCTAAATCGGATTTAAGTCTGGGCTCTGGCTGGGCCACTCAAGGACATTCACAGAGTTGTCCTGAAGCCACTCCTTTGATATCTTGGCTGTGTGCTTAGGGTTGTTGTTCTGCTGAAAGATGAACCGTTGTCCCAGTCTGAGGTCAAGAGCGCTCTGGAGCAGGTTTCCACCCAGGATGTCTCTCTACATTGCTGCATTCATCTTTCCCTCCTGACTAGTCTCCCAGTTCCTGCCACTAAAAAACATCCCTACAGCATGATGCTGCCACCACCATGCTTCACTGTAGGGATGGTATTGGCCTGGTGATGAGCAGTGCCTGGTTTCCTCCAAATATGACGCCTGACATTCACGCCAAAGAGTCCAATCTTTGTCTCATCAGACCAGAGAATTTTGTTTCTCATGGTCTGAGAATGCTTCAGGTGCATTTTGGCAAACTCCAGGCGGGCTGCCATGTACTTTTTTACTAAGGAGTGGCTTCCGTCTGGCCATTCTATCATACAGGCCCGATTGGTGGATTGCTTCAGAGATTGTTGTGCTTCTGGAAGGTTCTCCTCTCTCCACAGAGGAATGCTGTAGCTCTGACAGAGTGACCATCGGGTTCTTGGTCACCTCCCTGACTAGGGCATTTCTTTTCCGATCGCTCAGTTTAGACGGCTGGCCAGCTCTAGGAAGAGTCCTGGTGGTTCCGAACTTCTTCCATTTACGGATGATGGAGTCCACAGTGCTCATTGGGACTTTCAAAGCTGCAGATATTTTTCTGTATCCTTCCCCAGATTTGTGCCTCGAGACAATTCTGTCTCGGATGTCTACAGACCATTTCTTAAAGGCCCTACACACTGGCCGATTTTTTGAAAGATATGAACGATCTCATTCATAAATGAACGAGAATTCATTCATATCTTTCAGTGTGGAGACTCCAGCGATGAACGATGCGCGGCCCCGCGCTCGTTCATCGCTGGTCTCCCGTCGGCTGTGCATGCAGGCCAATATGGACGATCTCGTCCATATTTGCCTGCACTTCAATGCAGCCGCGTGACGGGGGGAGTGAAGTCGTCACTGCCCCCCCCCCCCCCCCCGCCGCCGGGTCGCTCGTCGGCCGTATCCGCCGTCGGGCAGCTCGGCGGCGGGTCGGCCAGTGAGTAGGGCCCCTTAGACTTCTTGCTTGGTTTGTGCTCAAACATGCACTGTCAGGTGTGGGACCTTATACAGACAGGTGTGTGTCTTTCCAAATCATGTCCAAACAACTGAATTTACCACAGGTGGACTCCAATTAAGTTGTAGGAACATTTCAAGGATGATCAGTGGAAACAGGATGCACCTGAACTCAATTTTGAGCTTCATGGCAAAGGCTGTGAATACTTATGTACATGTGATTTCTTAGATTTTTATTTCACATAACGTGGAAAAAGTGAAGCGCTGTGAATACTTTCCGGGTGCACTGTATAACTGCTTTCAAAATTACTTTTCCCTGCTGTATAGGCATGTATCACCACTGTATATGTGCTGACAACAAAGCCTCTTCAACATGCAAAGAACCTTGGGGCTAATTCAGCATCAGAAGTGCCAAAGTAGCTATTTGCTGATTTTAGCACTTTAGCTCATGCATGCACTCCGGTGCGCTCATGTGCAAGGTCTTAAACCGCGATTTCTTCAGAACAGTCTTAATTCCTGGAGGAGGCAGTGACTGGGCATCGACACCACGTTTTATGGGCAGGGAGGTGTCCAGACCATTTGTGGGACGGGCGGCTGCGTGACATCAGACACAGCCGCTGCAACCCAAAAGATGGCTGCCCGCCGACTGTCTTTGCAGCTAGGTTGTGTAGGCAGGGGGCAACCCTAATCATGCGAGCGCTTCACTGCTGAGCAAAGCGCTTTCATGTTAGCGGGGGGGCAGGAACCAGCATGTGGGACGGATTTGCCCTATGCTCTGCGTTCCCCCTCGTGTCAGTGTAAAGGGTTGTAGTTGTCGGATTTTTCGCACAACTACAGCCCTTCTCATTGTTCCATTTCTCCCCCTCTTACTCTATACTGCATTGTCCCCCAAGGTTCTGTTCTTCCAGTGTTATCTCTGTTATGATGATGCTCTGATCTACCTTACCCCTCTATTTTCACTCATGTATCCAGCAGTCTTTCTCCTATTCGTTCTAGTATATCCAGGCACTGTCTTAAACTTATCATGTCTATGACTGAGTTTATCAGTTTTCCCACCGACAAGAGTTCTCTTACCTATGTCGATTTCATAATCCCATCAACATACTCATCTCTTCTCTCCCACAAGTCTGCTTTCTTAGAGTTATCCTCGCCTTCTCCTTCAAATCACTCCATTCAGCACCTATCCCAGACTTGCTGCATCCACTTTCAAAATATCTCCCATATTAGATCCTTTCTCGTTCTGGAGGCAATGAAGAGCCTTATCCACTCACTGGTCTTCTCTTGACTGGCCAATTGTAACATTTTCTTATCAGATCTCCTTGACTCCCACCTGTCTCCACTCCAGTCTGTCTTCAGTCCTGCTGCTCTGCTTAATTTCCTCTCCTAATGAATTGCGTCTTCCTTCCCTTTCCAACAGGCTTGCTCTATTCCCCCTTCAAAACCTAATTCAGGTTACTCACAATTTGCCTAGAAATCCCTCATCCAATTCTCTCCCCCTATATCTCCCACTTAATTTCTCTCCACATTGCTGCACGCCCACTTAGCTCCACCAGCGACTGCTGCCTCTCCTACCAATTGGTTACTTTCTCTGATCTCCAAGATTTTGCATATGCTGTTTCCCAACATTGGAACTTTCTACGTATTAGACTGTCCACCTCTCTCCAAAACTTCAACGGGTCTCTGAAAATCTACTTAATTATTCAAGCCTTCCAGCTCTCATTCTAACACACTGCTCTTTCTACTTTGTAAACTGTCTCTCCCCTCTTTGTCAGCCTCGCCTGCCTTTATATTATAATCCCAAGCAAGGACCTATTCTCTTATGAGCCTTTCTGTTTCTCACTATACTATCCTCTTCTACCCATTGCTAACAGCTTGTATCCCATGTTATGCAATTTTTGTACTGCAAGGCTTTTACACGTTTGTTTCTTCTTTCTTTTATGTCCTAGAGGATGCTGGGGTCCACATTAGTACCATGGGGTATAGACGGGTCCACTAGGAGCCACTGGCACTTTTAAGAGTTTGAGAGTGTGGGCTGGCTCCTCCCTCTATGCCCCTCCTACCAGACTCAGTTTAGAAAATGTTCCCGGAGGATCCGGTCACAGCTAGGGGAGCTCTCCAGAGTTTCTCTAGTAAAAGTTTTTTTATAGTTTATTATTTTACAGGGAGGCTGCTGGCAACAGCCTCCCTGCTTCGTGGGATTTACGGGGGGGAGTAGTGTCCTACTATACTGGGTGAGAGCCACTACCTCCGCTGACAGGACACTGAGTTCCTGAGGGGATAGATCGTTTTCCGCCCCAGGTGACCGCTCACCCCAGCAGCATGCCGCCACCCCCTAACAGAGCCAGAAAATGTTCGTGGCGAGTGAGTCATCGGCCCCCCTAGCAAGCGGGGAGCCGGTGTGAAGATAGCGGCAACAGGGTATGGAGCGCGGTACTAACCACGCTCTGGGGCTCAGCGGTACATAGTGCGGCGCTGTGAGGGGCGCCCTGAGCCAGCGCCTATACCCTAAACTGGTCAGCAAGCCTGTCAGGATCCCCGGATCGCTGCCAGCAGAAATCCTCAGGCAAGTATAATACAATGAAGAGTGGGAAGCAGCGCCATGTTCAGGGTGCGGAGCTTCTCTTCAGAGCGGACCCAGCAGCGTTCAGCGCCATTTTCCTGCCTGCAGTTCCTGTGTAACAGACGCTGACAGGGAGAGCTGTCTCTCCAAACAACTCCAGCCATCCTGTGTGGTAGCAGGGGGTTGTAGAAGGGAGGGGGATGCTGTGTAAAGTCTGTGTAGTCTATTAAGGTAGTTCCATTAGTTCTACCTTAAAAAGCGCTGTGTGTGGGTTGGCTCCAATCTCTGTCTCTCTCTCTGGCATACTTGGGGGGAAACTGTGTCTGACATTTCCCTGTGTGTGGGTGTTACTATCTCACATAGTCATGTCTAGGGACTCTGTGTCATATGCTGCAGAAGATGTTTCCTCTCAGGAGGGATCTATTCCATGTACACAGGATTGTAATGCTTTACCTCAGATCCCTATTGTTGAACCTGAGTGGTTATCTTCTATCAAAGAAATGATCTCTCAGATCTCTACTAGGGTTGCTAATACTGAGACTGATACTCTGGTATTGAAGAAGTCTATGGCTGTTTGGTCAGACTCTGTCCCTATTCCTGCAAAATGCCCTAGCATGTTCCCACAGAAACGTGCACTTGCCCAAATTATGCAAGATGACACGGATACCGATTCTGATACTGCGGACGGTGATGGAGACATGCTGAGGCGGCGGCCTTCCTTGCAAAGGGGGCGCAGCTCATGATTGAGGCCATTAGAGATGTGTTAAATATTAATGACACTACACCTGAGCAGGTTGAGGAGGCTTACTTCACTGATAATAAGAAAGCCCCGCTAACCTTTCCCGCGTCTAAAGAATTAAACGCTATATTTGAAAAATCCTGGGAAAACCTGGAGAAAAAATTCCAGACCCCAAAAAGAGTTCTGGTTGCTTTTCCCTTCCCTGAGGAAGATAGGAAATGGGAAAATCCACCAATTGTTGACGCATCTGTCTCCAGACTGTCTAAAAAGGTGGTTTTACCTGTCCCTGGTTCTACCGCGTTGAAGGAACCAGCTGATCGTAAGATTGACACTACGCTCAAATCCATATACACTGCTTCAGGAGTGGCCATAAGGCCCACTATTGCCTGTGCATGGATTTCTAAAGCCATAGTAAAGTGGTCAGGCACATTACTAGAGGATTTGGATACAATGGATAGAAGTGACATTGAATTGTTTTTACGTAACATACAGGATTCTGCGGGGGTTCATGGTGGAATCCATTAAGGACCTGGGTACGCTGACTGCACGGATATCCTCCATGTTGGTATCAGCTCGGAGGGGACTCTGGCTATGCCAATGGTCTTCAGACGCGGAATCCAGGAGAAGTGTGGAGAACCTACCCTACACAAGTCAGGCTCTATTTGGGGAAGCGTTGGATGCGTGGATTTCCACGGCAATCGCGGGTAAGTCAGCTTTCTTTCCCTCAGCTACTCCTTCTACGAAGAAACCGTTTTCTTCAGCTGTGCAGCTGTCCTTTCGGACCACTAAGACGAAAAAGACTACCACTTTCTTTAGTGGTGGTCGGGCAAAATCCAAAAAGCCTGCACCCGCAGGCTCCCAGGACCAGAGACCTGCTTCTGGTTCCTCAAAATCCTCAGCATGACGGTGGAACTCAAGGTTGGAGGACGGGCTGGTGGGTGCGAGACTCAGACGTTTCAGCCACGTCTGGGTGTCATCCGGCCTGGATCTCCGGGTAAAGGATATTGTGTCCCAGGGGTACAGACTGGAGTTTCAGGAACTCCCGCCTCACCGATTCTTCAAATCAGGCTTGCCAGCTTTGCTGACAGACAGGGCTATCCTACAGGAAACCATCCTAAAATTGGAAAAGTCACAGGTCATTGTCCCAGTTCCACCTCATATGCAAAACAAGGGTTATTATTCAAACCTTTTCGTGGTACCGAAACCGGATGGTTCGGTCAGACCAATTTTGAACTTGAAATCGTTGAACCCTTACCTGAGGGTGTTCAAATTCAAAATGGAGTCTCTCAGAGCAGTGATTTCATGTCTGGAGGAGGGAGAGTTTCTGGTATCCCTGGATATCAAGGATGCATACCTCCGCATTCCGATTTGGCCGCCTCACCAGGCTTATCTCAGGTTTGCACTTTTAGAAAGTCACTATCAATTCCAGGCACTACCATTCGGCCTCTCCACAGCACTGATGGCAGAGATGATGGTTCTCTTCCGCAATCGGGGGTGAACATAATCCCATATCTGGAGATCTGCTGATAAAGGCATCATCCAGGGAGAAGTTGTTGCAGTCCATTGTTCTCACGACTCATCTGCTCAGGGAACACGGTTGGATCCTGAATCTTCCAAAATCACGTTTGGAGCCGACAAGGAGATTGTCTTTTCTGGGAATGATCCTCGACACAAAAGTGCAGAGGGTGTTTTTTTCCGGTGGAGGAAACGTTGGTGATACAAACAATGGTCCAGGATGTCCTGAAGCCTGCCTGGGTTTCGGTTCATCAGTGCATTCGCCTTCTGGGGAAGATGGTGGCCTCTTACGAGGCTCTGCAGTACGGAAGGTTTCATGATCGGCCCTTCCAACTGGATCTCCTGGACAAGTGGTCGGGATCTCATCTACACATGCATCAGAGAATACGTCTGTCGCCAAAAGCCAGGATTTAACTCCTCTGGTGGCTACAACTGCTTCACCTTCCGGAGGGCCGCAGGTTCGGGATTCAGGACTGGATCCTTCTAACCACGGTTGCAAGTCTCCGGGGCTGGGGCGCAGTCACTCAGGGGGAAACCTTCCAAGGAAGGTGGTCAAGCCTGGAATCTAGCCTACCAATCAACGTTCTGGAACTAAGAGCCATGTACAATGGTCTTCTCCAAGCCACCCATCTTCTGCGAGATCGAGCCATTCAAGTGCAGTCGGACAATATAACGACAGTGGCTTACATAAACCGACAGGGCAGAACGAAGATCAGAGCTGCAATGTCAGGTAACAAGAATCATCCTCTGGGCGAAAAAATACGCGTTGGCGCTGTCAGCAATCTTCATTCCGGGAGTAGACAACTGGGAAGCGGACTTCCTCAGCAGACATGATCTCCATCAAGGAGAGTGGGGACTCCATCCGGAGGTGTTCACGGAGGTAACAGATCTTTGGGTTGTACCTCAAATAGACATGATGGCCTCTCATCTCAACAAGAAGCTACGGCGGTATTGTTCCAGGTCGAGGGACCCGCAAGCCGTGGCAGTGGACGCCCTAGTGACTCCGTGGGTGTTCCACTCGGTATACGTGTTTCCTCCACTTCCACTCATTCCAAGAGTTCTAAAACTCATAAGGAGAACAAGAGTTCAGGCGATCCTCATTGCTCCAGACTGGCGAAGAAGGGCTTGGTACGCGGATCTACTGCTAGAAGAGCCGAGGCCTCTTTCTCTTCGGGAGGACCTGCTGCAGCAGGGACCGTTCGCTTATCAAGACTTAACGTGGCTACGTTTGACGGCATGGAGGATGAACGCCAGATATTAGCTCGGAAGGGCATTCCGAACAAGGTTATTCCTACCCTGATACAGGCTAGGAAAGGAGTAACGTCTAAACATTACCATCGTATTTGGAAAAAAATATGTATCTTGGTGTGAGTCCAAGAAGTTTCCTACGGCAGAGTTTCAACTGGGACGATTTCTCCTCTTCCTACAAGCAGGTGTGGATATGGGCCTGAGGTTGGGATCCGTAAAAGTCCAGATTTCGGCCCTATCCATTTTCTTCCAGAAACAATTGGTTTACTTCCCTGAGGTTCAGACTTTCTTTAAAAAGGGGTCCTGCACATCCAGCCTCCCTTTGTGTCGCCTACGGCTCCCTTGGATCTTAACATGGTGTTGCAGTTCCTCCAATAGGATTGGTTCGAGCCTCTACAGGAGGTTGAGGTCAAGTTTCTCACGTGGAAGGCTGTCACTTTGTTGGCCTTATATTCTGCTAGACGTGTGTCAGAGTTGGGGGCTTTATCTTGTAAGAGCCCCTACTTGATCTTCCATGAAGATAGAGCTGAGCTCCGGACACGTCAGCAGTTCCTTCCGAAGGTTGTGTCGGCATTTCATATCAACCAACCTATTGTGGTGCCAGTTGCTACTGACTCCTCAATTTCATCAAAGTCCTTGGATGTTGTAAGGGCTCTGAAAATCTACGTGAAGAGGACTACTCGTCACAGAATATCGGACTCTCTGTTTGTCCTGTATGATCCCAAGAAACTTGGGTGTCCTGCTTCTAAGCAGACGATCTCTCAATGGATCAGGTTCACTATCCAGCATGCGTATTCTACTGCAGGATTGCCGTGTCCTATATCTGTTAAGGCCCGCTCTACTCGTAAAGTGGGTTCTTCCTGTGCAGCTGCCCGGGGTATCTCGGCTTTACAGCTTTGCCGAGCGGCTACTTGGTCGGGGTCAAACACGTTTGCTAAGTTCTACAAGTTCGATACCTTGGCCGCTGAGGACTTGAAGTTTGGTCAATCAGTTCTGCAGGAGCCTCCGCGCTCTCCCTCCCGTTCTGGGAGCTTTGGTACATCCCCATGGTACTAATGTGAACCCCAGCATCCTCTAGGACGTAAGAGAAAGTAGGATTTTAATTACCTAATGGTAAATCCTTTTCTCGTAGTCCGTAGAGGATGCTGGGCGCCCGCCCAGTGCTTCGTGATCCTGCAGTGGTTACTTAGTTCAGTACTGCTTAGTTCTTGGTTAAGTACTATTTGGTTACTTGGTTAAGTAATCTTGTTCAGCCGTTGCTGATGTTTCATGCTGGTTAGCTTGGTTTGCCTTGTATGTGTGAGCTGGTGTGAATCTCGCCACTATCTGTGTAAAATCCTTCTCTCAGAGTTGTCCGTCGCCTCGGGCACAGTTTCTAGACTGAGTCTGGTAGGAGGGGCATAGAGGGAGGAGACAGCCCATACTCTCAAACCCTTAAAGTGCCAGTGGCTCCTAGTGGACCCGTCTATACCCCATGGTACTAATGTGGACCCCTGCATCCTCTACGGACTACGAGAAAAAGATTTACCGGTAGGTAATTAAAATCCTATTTTTGTTTGCATTGTATCTTTTTATGTACCATGGAAGGTGCTGTGAAACCTTGACGCAACAAATAAATAAAATATACAGTAGTAATAGATACAGAGTTTTCATTTAAGCCCTGGTGAAACTTTGAGTATATTTTGCCATAATTTGCTAACTTTGTTCTCTATATATAAATATATATTTCAGACCCTCCAGGACAAGCAGATCCCACTAGTGAAACACCAACATATCCATCAAACCTCTACCGACAAAGCAGTGCCCATCTATTGATACCTTCCATTCCTTCACCTCCACCTCCTGCCCTTCCTGCCGAGGAAGAAACAAACAAAGAAGACGTTATATTTTTCTAGGCACCCTAAGAAGATGCACACTTACACTTTTCCTATCCTTTGTGGCACTGAACGGAACTGTTTGGAACAACTCCTTTTCCACTAAGGTCTAAGCCTGTTTTACGTGAATATTGAAGAAATTAACCAGTTTTTCAATAGTGCATCGAGTCCAAAGAGTAACGGTGGAGTCATTACTAGCAGGATAGCAAAATGCAATGTTAGCTTCAATATAAGGTTGGAATTTCTGTTGAACATGTCGGCCAGACAGTACTGGTTTTCAATAATGGAGTGTGTTTTTCAGTGTGATGTCCTAGGGCAACAATGTGTCTATCTGTTCAAGTGGAGTAGTGCCTGCTGGTCAGGATTGCTTGCATATAGCTTAAAAGCCCTATTTTTGTTGTTTTGTCTCTTATAAACCTTTTCTGAGGAACAAACAATACAGCAGCGTAACATACTGTCCATATTTGTAATAATCGTGCTAGCCCACATTAGATAGAATGTAGGCTATGTTTAGGCTTATTGATTGTTGAATGTCTTTAAAGCAGATGGATTTCTAGAATAATTCAAATATTGAAAGTATTTTTAGATTAGTTTCTCTGCAAGAACATTTCCAGAAACTATAAATCAATATTAAAAATAGTCCCAAAGCCTAAGAGCTATTTGACAACTAAGCCACACATGGGTCAAATTAAACATAATTATTGGTATTGTTAACATATAGTCCTTTCATTTTAAAATCTAGTATTTTTATTTAATCTGACCCCTGGACCAAATATAGTAAATATCAGTTGAATAATTTAGCGTTTGTGTATTAATGTAATGTGTTATACATATTTTCTTCAATATAGAGTCCCTTTTTTAATGTCATTGTAAAACAATACAGTGTCACTGCCATTTGCCACGTTATAGGTGAGACTGTTACACAAACAAATGAAGAATTAATCTTGTGCCATTTTTTTTTTACTGTGTACTTTAAATATGTACCGATATATAGAGATATAATTAGAGAAATTAAATACATAAAAACTTTAATGGTCTTTGAGCACTTTTAAGACATGTAGAGCACAACTGTTTAAATGTACTATATAATTGTACATAAGAACAGCTCATTTTAGTTTCATGATCTTTTGTAGGGAAATGAATCCTCATATAACCAGATGCAAATGTTAATTTGTAGGATTGTTTTACTAAATTGATTTTACTTTTTTTTTTTTTCTATCTATATCTTTTTACTTGTCTGTTAATTCTTGAAGGGAGATTATTATAAAAAATGCACCAGTGAGTATTAGGCTATATGAATCATTAATCAGAGAGAATCATTTTCCGAAAACTGTAAAGGTGTTTAAGATTACCAAGTGCAAGATCTTTATCAGTCAATATAGTTAGCCTTCAATTTTAACCGTTCTGTTTCCCACACATTATGCTTACATTTTATAATGGTTCATGCTTTTTAACTGTATATGTATAAAAGTTAAAAATATTTATTACTCATCTGCCAGGATTATTTTGAAGCTTTAAAGATATATATTTTCTCTCCCATTCTGTGGCTGGCCCTCAGTGTTTTATCTTTCCAGTGCCTGTTAGTAGCAACTACAGCACTCTACTATAGAAGTGTCCACATGCCCCGGCTCTACTTTTCATTTGCTCTTTTTATTTTTTTATTTTATATGTATATATTGCACAAAGTGTAGTTGGCAATTATGAATGCAGCTTGTGCCATTTATCAGTTTTTATTGCACAGAATGTGGGGAAGCTGTTCATTTGGCTTTGTTGATGCTGTAAAAATATAGCTTTTAATTCCCACGATTGATCTTTGCACTATTTGGGCCTAATTTAGAATTGCATGCAAGTCAACCGCATGGACATAAATGCAGATACCCGTATTCAGAGTTGGCAGCATCTATAAGGCTACACTGCTTGCGAATGTAGCCATCATAACCATTGGCATTTAATTGCACCAGCTCTATACCTTGTGCAAACGTACAGTCTGACATCGTATGGTCAACTGTACATAGCCCACAATTCTATCTACATATCCCCGACATTCCCTCGGAACACTTAGCTACTTACAAACGTCGCCTTCTTAATCCTGCTAGCTGCACGTGGAATTATACGACTCAGTACCATGTACATTGTGATAACATGGATTTGTGATGAACTCTGAATAAGGCCTTTTATTTTTACCTGTGCATTGAGATTTGATGGAAAGTCTAAAGATCACTCCTAAGCTGCTATGGTTAAACAATGAGAGATGGGATGCATGGAACTCTAAAACGATTGTCCTAGAAAACCTGATCTAAATGAATTTAGCAGCCACAAGTTCTTGCATATTTGGCTTAATTTAATGAACACCTTACAGTTTAGCTCTCTGATTGTTAATGAAGAGGTTTAGTGCAATCACTCAATTAAGTTTTGTCCAGATGAACATATCTTCTAGAGCATATTTGCAGCACTTTAACAGTTCAGGTACACTACTGAAAGACCACAGTGACTCGTATATGTAATTCTAGACTCGCATGCATATTTTTCCATAGAAAGCAAAAGGGCACTTACTGTTTATAGAGGACTGCTCCTGGACACATCAGAGGAACATATGAAATAATCTGTAGGTAGCCAAATGGTGATCAGATACCTACATTTACAGGATTTAAGGACACTTTATTAAAAAAATGTTCTATCACTTGAAATTATTGTTTAATTATCTATTGAGATGGGATTAGCTCCTGAATGTTGATTTTCTTACAAAGTATTGGTCAGAAACATCTGCATAATTTTAGAGAATTTGCAAGCCAGTCCCATCTTCATCATACAGCACAGAGACATGGAATAACGTTAAGTGGTTTTCTTTCTATTGACATAAAAATAGATAGTACTAAGTCTTACTGTCAAAACATATATCCTCAAGGTGATTCACTGTTATATACTGCAGAATGTATGACAATAAAATCATTACCATTGTGATGTGTATGAAGATATTCTGAATTAATCAGACCATGGTTCTTGTTTCTACCTGAAAATGGACTCTATGATGCTATATAAGTATTGAACCATGATGAAAAATTAAGTGTATTATAGGTGCTGGAAAATACGATCTACTTGGATGCAAGTTTTAATAAAAATATTATTTAAGACAAAATAATACAGTAAATCCAGTTATGTATGAATGTATAATTTGTAAATATATCCGTGCATTATATTTTTTTTTCTGGAAATGTTGATAATGTTGTGTAATTGAACACTTTTATGTTTCTGTTGTGTGTCTAATGAACAAATAGTACCCTACAGTATATCGCTAAACTGATACAAATGGAAAAATGTGTGTGTGTGTGGGGGAAGGGGGGAGTATTGACACTGCAAGTTGGTGTAATTTGTTATTTTATTTCATATGGCATAAGAATAAACTGTTGATTTCAGAGTTTATGGTGTCTGAAACTTTTAATTGCTAGCAATTAAAAAAACAACTCACAAAACATCTGTTTTCTTTTTATTTTCCTGATTAACACATATTTCCCTGGAGCTGGAAAGGTCTAGCAATCGGAGGATATTTATGTTGCTGACCATGTAAATTGCTTTCTTACTCCTGTATTTCATATAAAATTTTTGGTGAAAGAAATTGTATGTCTGGAAATTACTGAACTTCATCCTTACATTTTCAGCCCTCTACACTGTAACACTTTCATGCAACCCCCAAAAAGTATATATAACAAAACTTTCAGTTAAAATACTGTTCCATGATAATAGAGCATTTTTTATGTTGCAGATGATGTCCGCTCAAATGGACATGTGCAGAACTTCTTTAGTTTTATAGTTTGAAAAAATAAATAAATATATATATATATATTTCTCTTATGTCCTAGAGGATGCTGGGGTTCCATTTAGTACCATGGGGTATATATACGGGTCCACTAGGAGCTACTGGCACTTTAAGAGTTTAATAATGTGGGCTGACTACTCCCCCTATGCCCCTCCTACCAGACTCCGTTTAGAAAATGTGCCCGGAGGAGCCAGTCACATCTAGGGGAGCTACTAGGAGTTTTCTTAGTTTTATTATTTTCTAGAGTTTGTTATTTTACAGGGAGGCTGCTGGTAACAGTCTCCCTGCTTCGTGGGACTTAGTGGGGAGGGGAAGTAGGAACCAACTTAACAGAGAGTTAATGGTTCTCTACTCCGCTGACAGGACACTGAGCTCCTGAGGGTGCTGATCGCTAGCCCACGAGGCGACCGCTCCCGCAGTACGGCCGCCACCCCCTAACAGAGCCAGAAGATAGAAGGTGGTGAGTACAGTGCCAGCATCCCGGTTAGCAGGTCGCCAGCAGGTATGACAGGCGACACAAGGGTGGGAGCGCAGCTCTGACGGCTGTGCTCCGTGAAGGTTCAGCAACATGCTCTGTATGTAGGCGCTATTGAGGGGCGTCCTGAGCCAGCGCGATTAAACCCTTCACTGGTCACACAGTTAACAGGGGCTAATCCCACTGTTAACACTAATACCTCAGGCCAGAATAAATAATAAAGTGCGGGAAGCCGTGCGCAGGGGGTGAAGTTTCCTCTCAAAGCGAATCCAGCGGCTCACCAGTGCCATTTTCTCCCTGCAGATCTCCACACAAGGCGCTGACAGGGAAGCGCTGTCCCTCCACATAACTCCAGCACCTCTGCGGTACCAGGGGGTTATAGATAAAGGGGGGAGAGTGTAATAAGTATACTAGCTACCCAATTAAGGATAATTAGTCAGCGACGGACTGTTAGCTTAATAACAACCTGAAAGGGTGCGGTGTGGCTGGTTCCTCATACTCTGTGACTCTCTGAAGGTACTCTGGGGGAAACTGTCTGACATTTTCCTGTGTGTGTAAGTGTGCATATCTCACATTATCATGTCTAAGGATTCTGTGTCCTGTGCTGCAGTGTGTTTATCTTCTCCTGGGGAGTCTATTCCATGTACCCAAGACTGCAATATAATTTCTCAGCCTTCTGAAACCGAACCCCCATGGGTGGATTCTTCAAGGGGAATGTTGACCCAGATTTCAACAAGGATATCACATACTGAGAAAGAGACACAGTTTTTGAGAAAATCTGTGGAGGATTTGATGTATTCAACTACCGCTGCTTCATCTAAAAACCCACCTACATACCCACAGAAACATACACTTGCTCAGATAATGCAAGCTGACACGGATACCGACTGATACAGGGGATGGTGAGGGGAATATGCAGGGGGGGGGGGATGCATCCCTTGCTAAAGGGGTGCAACTGATGATTGAAGCCATTAGGGATGTTTTGCACATTACTGAGAAGAGGTACCTGAGCAGGAGGAGGAGTCCTATTTTACCATAAATAAGAAATCCTCGCTTACCTTTCCTGCTTCTAAGGAGTTAAACTTCTTGTTTGAAAAATCCTGAGAAAACCCAGAGAAAAAATTCAAGATCCCTAAAAGAATTCTCATTGCTTTCCATTTCCTGAAGAGGACAGAAAGAAGTGGGAAACCCCACCTATAGTGTCCGCTTCTGTATTTAGGTTGTCAAAAAAGGTGGTTTTACCTGTACCTGGCTCAAATCACTATACACTGCAACGGGGGTGGCCCTAAGACCCACTATTGCTTGTGCGTCGATTTCTAGAGCCATAGTAAAGTGGACAGGCACATTACTGGAAGACTTAGATACTATGGATAGGAGTGACATTGACTTGTTTTTACGTCACATACAGGATTCGGCAGGTTTCATGTGGAGGCCATGAAGGACATTGGCCTGCTTAATGCGAGGGCTACATCCATGGCAGTCTCAGCATGCAGAGGACTCTGGCTATACAAATGGACTGTGGATGCGAAATCCAAGAAGAGTGTGGAGAGCCTACCCTTCACAGGTCAGGCCCTGTTTGGGGACGCACTGGATGCGTGGATATCCACGGCGACTGCGTGTAAGTCTACTTTTCTTCCCTCCACAGCTGCACCGGCTCGGAAATCTAAACCTACGCCTACACTGCAGTCCTTTCGGACTGCAAAATGTAAAAAGTCCAAAGGTCCCCCCACCTTCTTTAGAGGAGGTTGGGGAAAATACAGAAAACCTGCACCAACAGGTTCCCAGGAACAGAAACCAGGTTCTGCTTCCTCAAAATCTTCAGCATGACGGTGGACCTCCCAGCCTGGAGATCGGGCAGGTGGGAGCGAGACCAAAAAGTGTTCAGTCACGTCTGGGCGTCGTCATGCCTAGACCCCTGGGTCAAAGATATTGTTGCCCAGGGGTACAGGCTGGAGTTTCAGGAATTCCCGCCTCAAAGATTCTTCAAATCAGGCTTGCCAGCTTCGCTGACAGAAAGTGCTATCCTACAGGAAGCCATTCAAAAATTGGTACAAACAAATGTCATTGTTCTAGTTCCATCTCGCCTAACACACAAGAGTTATTACTCAAACCTGTTTGTGGTACCGAAACCGGACTGTTCGGTAAGGCCTATATTGAACCTAAAGTCATTGAACCCCTACTTGAGGGTATTAAAATTCAAGATGTAGTCTCTGAGAGCGGTGATCTCAGGTCTGGAGGAGGGGGCATTCCTAGTGTCCCTGGATATGAAGGATGTGTACCTTCACATTCCGATCTGGCCGCCTCATCAGGCTTACCTATGGTTTGCACTACAAGATTGCCACTATCAGTTCCAGACGTTGCCATTTGGCCTTTCCACTGTACCGAGGGTGTTCACCAAGGTCATGGCAGAGATGATGCTCCTCCTCCGCAAGCAGGGAGTGAACATAATTCCATATCTGGATGATCTACTGATAAAGGCATCTTCCAGGGAAAGGCTGTTGCAGAGTATTGCTCTCTCAACTCAGCTGCTCAAGGATCATGGGTGGATCCTGAACCTTCCAAAGTCTCATTTAGAGCTGACAAGGAGACTGCCCTTCCTGGGGATGATTCTCGACACGGAAGTGCAGCGGGTGTTTCTACCCCGGGAGAAAGCGTTGTTGATCCAATCAATGGTCCGGGATGTCCTGAGGCCTGCCCGGGTATTAGTTCATCAGTGCATTCGCCTTCTGGGAAAGATGATAGCCTCCTACGAGGGCTACAGTACGGAAGATTCCATGCACGGTTCTTCCAGCTGGATCTTTTGAACAAGTGGTCGGTATCACATCTCCACATGCACCAGCGGATACGCCTGTCGACGAAAGCCAGAATTTCACTCCTATGGTGGCTCCAAACTTCTCACCTACTCGAGGGCTGCAGGTTCGGGATTCAGAATTGGATTCTTCTAACCATGGATGCAAGTCTCAGAGGATGGGAAGCAGTCACCCAGGGGGAAAACTTCCAAGGAAGGTGGTCAAGTCAGGAATCTCTCCTTCCAATAAACGTTCTGGAACTGAGGGCCATATACAACGGCCTTCTGCAAAAACAAGCTATTCAGGTTCAGGCGGACAACGTCACAGCAGTGTCCTACATAAACAGGCAGGGCGGAACGAAGAGCAGAGCTGCAATGTCAGAGGTAACAAGAATCCTCCTCTGGGCAGAAAGAAACGCGGTGACGTTGTCGGCGATCTTCATTCCATGAGTGGACAATTGGGAAGCGGACTTCCTCAGCAGACACGATCTCCATCCAGGAGAATGGGGCCTCCACCCGGAGGTATTCGCAGAGGTAACAAGCTGCTGGGGCGTACCTCAGATAGACAGGATGGCCTCTCGCCTCAACAAGAAATTTCAGAGGTACTGTTCCAGGTCGTGAGACCCACAAGCAGTGGCGGTGGATGCCCTGGTAACTCCGTGGGTGTTCAAGTCAGTGTATGCGTTACCTCCACTTCCACTCATCCCAAGAATTCTCAAGTTAATAAAAATAATGAGTGCAGGCGATCCTCTTCTGGAATTACTGCTGAAGAAACTGAGGTCTCTTCCTCTTCGCGAGGACCTTCTACAACAGTTCGCCTATCAAGACTTACCGTGGCTACGTTTGACAGCATGGAGGTTGAATGGCAGATCTTAGCTAGGAAGGGCATTCCAAACAAGGTCATTCCTACTCTGATCCAAGCTAGGAAGGAAGTAACATCAAAGCATTACTATCGGATTTGGAAGAAGTATGTGTCTTGGTGTGAATCCAATAAGTTTCTAACGGTGGAGTTTCAACTGGGACGTTTTCTCTTTCTGCAAGCGGGTGTGGATGTGGGCCTATGCTTGGGCTCCATAAAGGTCCAGATTTCGACCTTGTCCATTTTCTTCCAGAAATAATTGACTGCTCTCCCGGAGGTTCAGACATTCTTGAAAGGAGTTCTGCACGTCCAACCCCCCTTTGTCCCTCCTACGGCACCTTGGGATCTTAATGTGGTGCTGCAGTTCCTGCAATCAGATTGGTTTGAACCTTTACAGGAGGTGGACATAAAGTTTCTTACTTGGAAGGCGGTCACACTGTTGGCATTGGCATCTGCAAGATGTGTGTCAGAATTGGGGGCATTGTTGCACAAAAGCCCCTACTTGATTTTCCATGAGGATAGAGCTGAGCTCAGAATGCGTCAGCAAATTCTTCCAAAGGTTGTATCAGCTTTTCATATCAACCAACCTATTGTGGTGCCAGTGGCTACTGACACCTCGATCACCTTAAAGTCTTTAGGTGTTTTGCGGGCTTTGAAAATGTATGTGAAGCGAACTGCTCGTCACAGGAAGTCGGATGCGTTATTTGTCCTTTATGATCCCAACAAGATTGGGTGTCCTGCTTCTAAGCAGACAATTTCTCGCTGGATCAGGCTTACTATCCAGCATGCTTATTCTACGGCTGGATTGCCGATTCCAAAATTGGTTCAGGCCCACTCTACCCGTAAAGTGGGTTCTTCCTGGGCGGCTGCCCGGGGTGTCTCAGCTCTTCAGCTTTGCCGAGCAGCTACTTGGTCGGGGTCGAACACGTTTGCCAAGTTGTCCAAGTTCGATACTTTGACCAAACTTTAAGTCCTCAGAGGCCAATCTGTTCTGCAGGAACCTCAGCACTCTCCCGTACTGGGAGCTTTGGTACATCCCCATGGTACTAAATGGATTTTAATTACCGAACGGTGAATCCTTTTCTCGAAGTCCGTAGAGGATGCTGGGTGCCCGCCCAGTGCTTCGAATTCCTGCACTGTTACTTGGTTAAGTATTGTTGGTTCAGCCGTTGCTGAATCTTTTTATGTTGGTTAGCTTGGCTTTCCTTTTGTTATGTGTGATCTGGTGTGAATCTCACCACTATCTGTGTATTTCCTTCTCTCAAAGTATGTCCGTCACTTCGGGCAAAATTTCTAGACTGAGTCTAGTAGGAGGGGCATAGAGGGAGGGGCCAGCCCACATTATTAAACTCTTAAAGTGCCGGTGGCTCCTAGTGGACCCGTCTATACCCCGTGGTACTAAATGGAACCCCAGCATCCTCTACGGCAGTGATTTTCGACCTTTTTTTAACTCGCGGCACACCGAACAATATTTTAAAATTGTTAAGGCACACCATCAGTTCCCCACGGTAAAAAAAAAAACACACATTGGCCCTCACAGTAAAAAAATAATCCACACATACATTGGCCTACAAAAAACAATCACATTGCTCCCCACATAAATCCTATTGCTCCCCCATAGATCAATCACATTGCTCCCCACATAAATCAATCACATTGCTTCCCATATGAATTAATCCCATTGCTCCCAACATAAATCCTTTTGCTCCCCACATAAATTATTTACATTGTTCCACCCATAAATCCTTTTGCTCCCCACATACTGTATATCCTTTTGCTCCCCACAGGAGAAATAAAATAACAAATATTAGCCCCTTCCTGACAGCTGTCCTCCCTCTCTCTCAGTGGCGGGTGTTGTTCATAGTGAAGTGCTACAAATACTGAGCAACGGGTGGTCGGGCAGGTATGGATGCGGGCAGGAACTGGAAGATGTGTATGCAGGCGAGTGGGCTGGCTGGGTGTTGAGATGTGGCGGCCGTGACCTATGATGTCACACCACCTCGTCTTCAAGGCATAGGTCACAGGCGGGGCACGACATCCTCTAAGAAGAGCCTGGGCTACAGTTAGCTCTGAAGGTGCAGGCAGTGACTCTGCGGCACACCTTGCAACTGGTCGCGGCACACTAGTGTGCCACGGCACACTGGTTGAAAAAGCCTTCTCTATGGACCATGAGAAAAGTATTTACCAGTAGGTAATTAAAATCCTATTTTTTTTCTCGCAAAAAGAAAGGTACAATTAAAAAACAAAAACAAATGTCTGGTATGATTTCGACTTCAGACCTGATCGCAGCAGAAAGTTTGTTAGATAATGGGCAAAACCAAGTGCACTGCATGTGTGGCAGATAAAACAATTGCAAAGAGAGTTAGATTTTGGTGGGTTATATTGTTTCTCTAGCATCCATAAGGGATACTGGGGACACATTAGTATGATGGGTATAAACGGGGTCCAAAGGAGCCAGTGCACTTTACATTTCTTCCACTGGGTCTGCTGGCTCCTCCCCTCTCCCCCCTCCCGCCTACAGGCAGTTTAGAAAAAGTGCCCTCAGGAGAGGATGTACACTCTGGAGCTCCAGAGAGATTTCTTCAATTTATTTGAAACTTTATTATTTTCGGTGAGCTGTTTGGGCGACAGCATACCTGTGCCGTGGGAGTTAGGGGGGGGGTGACGTTCACCGGCCTCGTGCGGTGCAGAGCCGCTTACCCGCTGCAGGACCACCGCCCTGAGGGGCTGTATGTTCAGCAAGGCACTCCACCTCATCTATCGCAGCATGCTGCACACCCCTAACGCTGCCTGAAGGTGATCGTCTGTGGGGAGTACACACCGGGGGCCCCGATAGGGGGGTCCCCCGGTTCATGATGCGGCAAAAGCGAGGGTGAGGCATACGGGTCCCTCCTGGGGGGGACCCGCTGTAACCCATGTGTGACACTGGCTGACATTAGCTGTAGTTAACATTTATGTGACACTACAGCGCATTTAGGAGACATAGCCAGTATAAATATGCAACAGTAGCTCCAGCGACATTAAGGGAGGTGGAGCTATATCAGAGTGTGCTCAGCTGCATTTTGGCGCCTTCCTCTGCATAAGCAGCAGCAGACTCACACCGCTCCAGTCTGTCACACGCTAGATCACTGGTACAGGGTGTTTGAGTAGGGGGAGAGACGCTATTTGTGCACAGTATTCCTCTAGGGGAATCCTAGTTAGAAACCGTTTAATTGATATATCTATATAAAAAACGCTAACAGCCTTACTGGGGCTCTGCAGCGTTGGTGTGCTGGTGTCCTCTCTTACTATTTGTCTCCTCTCACATGCAATAGGGCAGGCTTGTTTGTAACTCAGTCTGTGTTGTATGTATTATTGTGTGTTACTCCATAATGGTGAAACAAAAATGATGCAGTGTATGTAATGCCAGATTCTACCCTCCCTCATCTGGCTTCTTATCATGTGAGCAGTGTAGTCAGTCATCACAAAATGCTGACAATGTGGGGGAGAGTCCAATAAAACACAAGAACTGCAACAAGCAGTAGCAAGTCTAGCTTTCAGGGCTGCCCTCCATCCCCCACTGTCTACTACAGGTGCACATAAATGCTTTAACTGCACTCCTATCAGATACTGATGATGATATACAGGATGATGGGGATGATGAGGACCTCATAAGTGGGAACTCCACCACTGCACAGGGTATTGAACCCCTCATTTTGGATATAAGGATGTGCTAAAGCTCCCCCTAGAGGACGCTACAAATCAGCAGTAATTTTTCCTCCTACAAGACAAACTGACAGTCACTTTTCCTGATTCCAAGGAATTAGATGATTTGTTTAAATTAGCCTGGAAAACTCCTGATAAAAAATATCAGGTGTCAAAACGATTTTTACATACCTTCACCTTTGCCCCTGAAGGCAGAAAGTTCTGGGAAGAAACTCCAGCTGTAGATGTCTCTGTCTTCCGCCTTTCCAAACAGGATGCTTTATGGTAAAGGACCCGGGGGATAGGAAATTTGAGGCCACAATGAAATCTATCTACACTGCTGCAGGTGTATCTCAAAGACCAGTCATTGCAGGTTGCTGGATGACACATGCAATTCATTCCTGGGCTACTCAAATTCAGGAGGGTCACTCGGGGGAAATGACCCTGGTTACTACAGTTACTTTCCTCAAACACTTTCAGGACACGGCTAGAGTCCTCTGTGACTCCCTAAAAGACATATATATTGGTAGATGCTCAATTAGCTTAGTGATATCATTCAGGTGCTCGAAAGGGAGGGGTATTTCTAAGCAAGAAAATAAGGCATCTGTTTCCCCCAGCACGCTGAATGATAACCGTAACCAGATATAAATTCCACATAATAATAGAATTCAGAGATCTTCGTTACACATATTTTTTTTCTTGCTTAGAAATACCCCTCCCTTTCGAGCACCTGAATGATATCACTAAGCTAATTGAGCATCTACCAATATATATGTTTGTTGTGAGAGACAGAGAGGTTCCTGCATTAGGAGGAGGTGCAGGCCCTGACATGCCACATGGAGCATTATGGGGTTGCTCCAAGGTAGGTAGCTCTTAGCTTAGACATATTGTAGTAAGGAGCCATTATCATGTGGCTCCTTGCTGGTTAATCTTAGACCCAGATTGTGTGGTGCCTCTGGACTGGCTGAGCTGGATGGCCTTAGTGTGGCATACCTTTACATTCTATTAACACTTTTCACTTATTAATTTTTTAACACTATTTCTCTATTTTAATTGCATTTCATTTTTGTATCACTTTCTCTATAGCTTCGGCTTCCTAAATACTAATTTATTAACACTATAGTTTTTACACTGGTATGCTACGCTGGGCTTTCTGGCTTATGCTGGTGTTTTGGGGTGCCACACCCTGCACCTAGATATAGCGCTAGGGACCCCAAATATACAGAGACGCCTTGATGCGGCTTTGGGGATTATTCACACATTTGCGCAAATATGTGTAACGAAGATCTCTGAATTCTATTATGTGGAATTTATATCTGGTTACGGTTATCATTCAGGGTGCTGGGGGAAACAAATGCCTTTTTTTCTTACTACCTAAAAGAGATTGGCAATATTAATACTAGGACGACTGCTATAGCTATATCTGCACGCAGAGCCATATGGTTGCGTCAGTGGATTGCAGACTCTGACTCCAAACGCAATATGGAATCTCTTCCCTTTACAGATGAATGGCTCTTCGGAGGTGAATTGGATGCATGGATTTCCAAGGCTACTGCTGGAAAATCCACGTTTCTTCCCTCTGGGACTCCCCCTGCTAGACGTACCTGTCCGGGACCATCTACCCAGTCCTTTTGGTCCACCAGATTTTGATCTAGGACGAGGGGTGCCTCCAACGCAGCCAGAGGCACCAGAGGTAAGCCTAAGAAACCAGCCTTTGCTGGCTCTCAGGAACAGAGCACCAGTTGAGCTTCGACAAAAGCATGGCAGTGCCCACCCACCCCGAGGGTATCTCGTGGTGGGAGCTCGGTTACCTCACTTGAGTCACATCGGCGAAGGTTCCTGCCAGGATGTCTGGGTAAGACACCTTATCTCTCAGGGTTACAAGCTGCAGTTCGACGGTACTCCTTCCCAACGATTCTTCAAATCAAGCTTACCAGCTTTGGAAAATATGCATGTTACTCTGCTACTGGCCATCACAAAGTTGGTCCAGTCCCAGGTTATTGTTCCAGTGCCCCTGCATCAACATGGACAAGGATACTACTCCAGCCTCTTCGTAGTACCAAAACCAGACAGGACTGTGAGACCCATTTTGAATCTGAAGTCCTTGAATCCTTACCTGAAGGTTTGCAAATACAAGATGGAATCTTTAAGAGTGGTGATCGCAGGCCTGGAACCACAGGAGTTCCTGGTATCCCTGGATATCAAGGACTCCTACCTTCATATCCTGATTTGGCCTCCTCATCAGGCCTATCTGAGGTTCGCCCTGCTGAACGATCACTACCAGTTCCAGGCGTTGCCCTTCGGCCTGTCCACTGCTCTAAAGGTGTTCACGAAGGTGATGGCGGATTGATGTTTCAGCTCAGAGTCCAGGGGGTTAACATTGTCCCTTACCTGGACGATCTCCTGTTACTGTAAATGCGAATTCCCGGGAGCTTCTCCTGCTCCATATAGATCGCATGATACAACCTCTGTCTCACCACGGGTGGATCCTAAATCTCCAGAAGTCCCACTTGGACCCGTCTCAGCGGCTCCTGTTTCTGGGTATGCTACTGGATACTGTAGCACAACAAGTATTTTTCCTAGAGGACAAAGCGAGAACGCTCCAGGAAATGGTACGCATGGTTCTCCAATCTGCTCGAGTATCCATTCATCTTTGCTTAAAATTGTTGGAAAAGATGGTGACCTCGTACAAGGCGATACAGTATGGAAGGTTCCATGCCAGACCCTTCCAACTGGACAGCCTGAACAAATGGTCCAGTTCCCATCTCCAGATGAACCGGATGATTCAGCTGTCACCCCTGGCCAGGATTTCTCCTGTGGTGGCTACAGTCTTCCAATCTACTGGAAGGTCGACACTCCGGGATTCAGGATTGGATCCTCCTCACGACGGATGCGAGTCTACGAGGATGGGGAGCTGTCACCCAGGGGGCACAGTTCCAGGGCAGGTGGTCTGCCCAAGAGGCCCTACTTCCGATCAACATCCTGGAACTTCGAGCTATCTACAATACTCTGATTCAGGCCACTCCTCTGCTCCAGAATCTGGCAATCCAGGTTCAGTCGGACAACGCCACGGCCGTGGCATACATCAATCGACAAGGAGGGACAAAAAGCAGGGGCTGCATGCGAGAAGTGTCAAGGATACTCCTCTGGGCGGAAAGAAATGCAAGAGCACTGTCTGCAATCTTCATTCCGGGAGTGGACAACTGGGAAGCGGACTTCCCGAGTCGCCACAATCTCCACCCGGGGGAGTGGGGACTCCACCCTCAGGTGCATCAACAGATTGACTGGTGGGGATGCCCACAGATCGACATGATGGCATCTCGCCTCAACAAGAAGCTTTGCTGCTATTGCGCGCAGACCAGAGACCTTCAGGCAAGCACGGTGGATGCGCTGACATCGCCTTGGCCTTATCAGCTGGTCTACCTATTTCCTCCGATTCCGTTGCTCCCATAGGTGCTCAAGAGGATCAGGCATCAAGGAGTGCAAGCAATCTTGCTTGCCCCGGATTGGCCTCGAAGAGCGTGGTATGCGGCTCTCCTGGACATGTCCCTAGAAGATCCTTGGCCTCTGCCACTAAGAAGGGATCTTCTTCAGCAAGGACTGTTCATCTACCCGGATTTACGGTGACTTCGTTTGACGGCATGGAGGTTGAGCGGAACATCCTAGCTCACAAAGGGCTTTCCAAAAAGGTAATTGAAACTATGGTGCAAGCCAGAAAACCTGTGACGTCAAAACACTATCATCATATCTGGCGGAGATATGTCTCCTGGTGCGAGGAATGCGCATATCCATCTGCTGACTTCCACTTGGGAAGATTCCTTCATTTCCTGCAAACCAGAGTGGTTAAAGGATTACTTATGGGATCCATTAATGTCCAGATTTCAGCTCTTTCTGCCTTCTTCCAGAAGTTCAGACCTTCTTGCAAGGGATGCTTCACATACAACCTCTGTTTGTGCCACCTAGGCACCTTGGGATTTGGATGTGATGTTACGTTTTCTGCAGTCCTCCTGGTTTGAACCTCTGATGATGGTGGAAGACAAGTACCTCACGTGGAAGATGGTGATGTTACTGGCCCTGGCTTCTGCTAGATGTGTCTCAGAATTGGGGGCCTTATCGTGTAAAAGTCCATACTTGGTCTTTTACGAGGACAGAGTGGAGCTCAGGACTAGACAGCAGTTTCTGCCGAAGGTGGTCTCCTTGTTTCACTTGAATCAACCTATTGTGATTCCGTCCAGTTCTGGCACTTCTGCCCTTCCAGAGGCATTGAATGCAGTGTGAGCCTTGAAAATCTATGTCAAGAGGACGGCTTGGATCAGAAAGACGGATTCTTTGTTTGTGCTCTATGATGCGCAGAAGAAGGGTTGCCCTGCTTCAAAGCAGTCCATTGCTCGTTGGATTCGACTTACTATCCAACAGGCCTATGTGTCGGCAGCTTTACCTGTTCCTAAGTCTCTGAAGGCCCACTCTACAAGATCGGTGGGCTCTTCCTGGGCGGCTGCCTGTTGAGTCTCGGCCCTGCAACTATGCCGAGCCACTACCTGGTCAGGGAAGAACATTTTTGTGAAGTTCTACAAATTTGATACCCTGGCCAAAGAGGATACCCAGTTTGGGCAGGCGGTGCTGCAGATGTCTCTGCACATTCCCGCACATTCTGGAATCTGTGGGACATCCCCATTGTACTAATGTGTCCCCAATATCCCTTATCGATGCTAGAGAAAATAGGATTTTAATACCTACCGGTAAATCCTTTTTTCGTAGTCTATAAGGGATATTGGGCACCCGCCTCGGTGCAGTGACTTTCTGCAGGTTCTATGTTCTGTGTTACCTGTTCAGCTGTTGCTGTTATGGTGCCAGCCGTTGCTGGCCCGGTTATGTTATGGTGTGCTGGTGTGTAAATCTCACCACACTTGTTGTTCTGTTTCTTCTCTCAAGTATGGTATTTCTCATTCGAGCACTGTTTTACCTATAACCGCCTGTGGGAGGGGGCATAGAGGGGAGGAGCCAGCACACCCCGTGGAAGAAATGTAAAGTGCACTGGCTCCTTTGGACCCTGTCTATACCCCATCGTACTAATGTGTCCCCAATATCCCTTATGGCAGCGAGAAAAGGATTTACCAGTAGGCATTAAAATCCTATTTTCTGTGCAGGGTAAATACTGGCTGCTTTATTTTTATACTGCAATTTAAATTTCAGTTTGAACACACCCCACCCAAATCTAAATCTCTCTGCACATGTTTTATTTGACCCCCCTCCCCTGCAATGCACATGTTTTTGTCCATTAGCTAACACATTTGCTGCTACAATCAGGTTTGAATTAGGCCCAATGGCTCCAATCACTGCATGCAGATATACTTCGTTTTACGTGTACACGGTGCATTGTGATGCCTGTTAGCATGTTTTACATCTGTAAACTTTGGCCAGGATTTCTCACACTGAACCTGATTTCAAGGAGTGTCTTAACATGGCCCTGCACTTCAGTGGAGGTGGTGTCTCATTTGGTCTTCCTGTTTTACATTGCTACATAGAGCCAGGATTGATCAATGCTCAAGCAATGATGCTTTGAAATCCAGCTGAATCCAGACATTCGATACAGGAGCTATGCATTTATACAAGTCACATCAAGAAAGTGAAAGAACACCTGAATTTACTGTACAATCTCCTCTTGTCGCATTTGTGTAGGTATATCGCCATACACTGATCCATGAGCTCCACTCCCATCATGTGCATAATATGCTACTCTCTGCTAACTTTGATGCTAGATATTCTTGATGTCTGGAGAAAATAAAAACAATACTAATAAAGGGTCCATCATTAGTACCACAGCTGCTACTGCTACTAATGATAATTTGAAATCATTTACAATTTAAAATTTAGATAGCCTTATATGTATCATTATATGTCATCAGCTGTCAAAATTGATATATATGGCTATTAAAGTATATGAGGAAAATTTTTAAGTTAGGTATACTTGCTGGGATAAGCCTTGCATGCAGTATGGATCTTTGTATCGCATGATGTCCACTCAAGTGGACATATGATTTTACATCAACTCTAAATAAAAAAATTGAGTGTTTGATCAAAACATCTAAAATATTAAGCCCTAAATGTTACTTTCCTTGAAAAATAAATAAAATAAAGATGTATATACTGTATTTTACCTGCTCTATTATATTTCATTAAAATGTTACTGCCTGGTGCTGGTGAACTTTTTTCAGCTAGTTTATTTGACCTTTTTGTTTTGGTAGGAATTAAATGCTGCCACTTGGTAGCATACCTACTAAATTTGGTAGAGATCCAAAGCAGACACCATGCACTAGTAATGTCAAAAGAGAGTTTCTATAGGAGATGACAAAAACAGCTGTCTACTGTGGTGGCATCTGTGCATGAAAGGGTTCATGTTAAATTCTTTACATGGCTCCAATCTAACAATTGTTTCTATGAGTACCACTAGTGAGGTAAGTTTTATGAGGCTTTATTAAGGGACATTTTTCAACAACAAAAAAATAAGATGAAAATCATATCATGTATAGGCATCAAGCCAATGACAAAACAGTTCTGAAAGTATAAGACATGACTTCTAACCTACTGTATCTCCTGATTATCCAATTGTCATCTGCTTCCATACATTACCAGATTTTTGTTCCCACCAGATAGATAAATCTTTAGGTGTGTACCCAGCTTTAGACCTACTTTTCCCATAGTTTTAAACCATTATGACGCACTATCCAAAGTACTTTAAAAGACCTATAGGGTTTCATTATCAAGTCCATCGTAACACTTCACTACTGCTGCTTTCAGACATAATATGACCCTACCTAAGGGAAGAGATTCATTTAGAAACATGCCGTTTTGTATAAAAAAAAGGCATAGGAGTCACGCCATTACACTACTGCCCTGAAGGGTTGCTAGTAACACACTGGCCCACCTGAACATGCAATTGTGTTAGATTGTGTTACTCATAGCTTTAAACATTGTGCTGCATTTTTCTAGTTCCAGTTCTAAAAAGGAAGCTGTCCATATAGTGGCGCTTTCAAGTTCATTGAAAAACGACTACTGTTTCTCACATTATACATTACATAAGTGAAGAGACCAACATGCAGTGCCAGATTAAGGTCCACATGGGCCTATTGTGTGTCACCACAGGGAGTAAAATTAGGGATGTGGGGGGCATTACCAGTGCTGGGGGCATGAGGTCTGCACGAATCATGGGCTGTGGCTAGCACTGCTGTCGCCCTCCTCACTCTGCCTTTATCAACAGTGTAATATGAGTCCTCAAATGAATAAAAGGAAATACCCCATGTTAACATGACAAAAATAAAAATTCATTTAGTGATCACATAAATGTGACGCCTCTAAAGAGCATATAGGGGGTAATTCCGAGTTGATCGCAGCAGGAGCTTTGTTAGCAGTTGGGCAAAACCATGTGCACTGCAGGGGAGGCGGATGTAACATGTGCAGAGAGAGTTAGATTTGGGTGTGGTGTGTTCAATCTGCAATCTAAATTGCAGTGTAAAAATAAAGCAGCCAGTATTTACCCTGCACAGAAACAAAATAACCCACCCAAATCTAACTCTCTCTGCACATGTTACATCTTGTTGCTGCGATCAACTCAGAATTACCCCCATAGTTCACTTAGTAATGACATTAATGTGACATCTCTGTATAAAAAAAAAGACCTCTTGCCCAGGACACCCTGATGTCATGTTAAGGTTCTGCATGTATCTGCACAGAAATACCAGTTGCCAATTACGGCTTTATTTATTATTGAAGGCTGATAATGCTATTACCTGACAGTAGCCACTTTCCCCACCAACTGTTATTCCGCTACTATTAACCTGGAAATGTGCTAGTCATTACATTTTGATCTCATTTAAGAAAATAGGTTTTTTTTTCCCTTTTTTGAAAAAAAAAATATGCTGTCTCTTTTTTTTTGGTATCGGTTTATCCACTCTAACCTCCAGTTTCATTTTTCATAATTGTGTACTTGCATTATTTGTTTCCTTATGAACATTAAAGAGTTTCTTAGTGCATTGATCATTTTCATCATTTATTTCCCTGTCATATTCTGATTCCATTCTAGATTTGTCTTCCACCAAAATGCAGAATCCAAAAATACTATTTGAAATCACAAATTAAATACCATGCTTCTATTGAATGTACGTATATTACAGTGCACTAAACCTAAAATACTAACTGGTTAGTATGAAAAATGTATGTTAGAACATTAAACAAATTCCTATTTTAAGGGGTTACATAAAACTATTTGATTTCTAATTCTATCTTCTTTTCAGACCAGCAACTAGTTTTATAGTTACACTTATGATAATGAATGGGTGATTAAGTATGAATATTTTAAAATACTAACTGGTTAGTATGAAAAATGTATGTTAGAACATTAAACAAATTCCTATTTTAAGGGGTTACATAAAACTATTTGATTTCTAATTCTATCTTTTTTTCAGACCAGCAACTAGTTTTATAGTTACACTTATGATAATGAATGGGTGATTAAGTATGAATATTTTACCATTTTATTTTGTTGCATATTGGATGTCTTCTTTCTTTCTTTCCTCTGTCAAAGTCAGAAAAATATCACGCTGCACGTTGCCATATATGCACTTCATGCGTGTGCACGCTACATATTTAATCAAAATAATGGATTTTATAAGTTAATATTCCCCTGAGTCCAGCAGGTATCAGTGGGTCTCAAATGGCTCTTTGACCTTAGAGATTCCCCAAACAATAGTTTGCATGTTGGGAGGGCTTCACGTGTTCTTATGCATAGTTAAGCACAGGAATAGTAATTGAAGATTAATTGTATTCCAAATCAGTATCTTTCCCGCAGACGGAGTACAATAGCCTTTAATTACACTGAGCTTTGAGACTCAATGAGGAGGGCCAACACCTGTGTTTACAAATGGGCTTAGGGTTTGTCTCCAGAAGAATGATTGCTGAGATGTCATTGTCTCAACTGAAAGTGGACATCATGAATATCGAACAAAACCCAGAGACAGGGTTTTGTTTTGTATTCGCCAAACAATAGCTTTCCACAAGACAGGAATGTGTTAGTCATCACCCAACATTTTGCATAACCAAGCTCACATGCTCAGCTCACTGATACAAGACAGCCCACATACTGTGAAAGACACACTTCCTGTGGTTGACACACCCCCACAGCTGGAATGCAGGTATGATATTATCCACTGGAAATCACAGGACTCACTCACACAGCTACCTGGCACCCAGCAGCATGGCTGCTTCATCCCCAGGACTGACCTCCAAGCGAAAGGCTAAGTATTGAATTCACATGGCTAGATACAGATGGCTTTAAGGTCAATGGTGCTGGTTTAAATAGGATATTGTAACTTGTTTGTGTGATAGATCTGGGAATCTGTGATGGTAGCTGGGACATTAGACAACCTGTAGCATAGCATTTGTGGTATTTGTTTGCCTATGGTGATTTAAAATAGATTGTGCTGGTTTGTTATAATATATCTTGTCAATCATGAATACCGCCATGCAGTTACTTGTGAATATGGGTTTTGTAGCAATGGCAGGCTGATATGTGTGGTTACATTGTGATCTGGTCTTGTGATAATTCATATAGCATAGCCAGCATACCATATGCTCTGGTTATTGAGATACTGAGTTTGTTTGGAATGTGAAATTGAATAAGATGGTTCTAGGAAGTTGGATTGGAATGTGGAATAAGATTAGTTGGTTTGTAAGAAATGGCTGCTGCTGGGTGTTTTCCCCTCCCCCTTTCAACCATGTGTTGCAGTCTTTGGAATCATGGGAGTTTTCCCAAAATGGAGTCTAGCTTCTATCCCATGCGGTATTCAGCATTGACTAACTGCGCAGCGATTGTCTCTCACATGTGTAGGTTTATCTGCAACCATATTGTCTCTTATTTAATGTTATAAGTCATTCTCTCTCTCCTTCCCCTTTTAAAAGTAATTGTGTCTTTATTGTATTTTATGTGTAGTAACTTGGTTAGATATTCTATGTTATTTTGGTAGTGTATAGCTTGTATTGTATTATTCTTTTTGAACGTTCATTCTCTCACTAAAGGCGTTAGAACCTTAGACCGGTATTTGATTGATTATTATAAATGCATAAAGGTTCTCAGAGCGTCATAGTCGCTCATACAGCTTTTAAGCTAACAAGGTTACACTGCATTACATCTACACATTGTCACTGCACAAATGTTTACAGTATAAGTACATTCCTTAAGGTATAGTTAAGGGCGTACCCTTGCGGTACTTTTTGCGCCAATTGCGTACTGTGTTCTTTAACCTTTAACGTGTTTTTAATAGGACAAATATTATAGACATTGTCAATTGGGAGCTCCTCCGGTCTTCACATATCTGCACTAGGTAACTTCAGCAGACATTATCGGTCAGCAAAGAGTGGAAGGTAGTATCCCTCGTTAAACCGTTTGGAGGTCGGGGATACTGCAGTGCTGACCAGTTAATTGTCTGCTTCACTTGGTAAGGAGTGCTGAGGGAATTCGGGAACTGGAAGGTAGGAACAGTACGTTATTGTCTTTGAAAATCTGTTTTTTTTTCATTTCTATTTGGTGCCAACTACACACGCAGATTGGATGGTTTATCTGTTTAAGTAGGTTTAAAAGTACATTTAAAAGTTGCTGCATAGCCTTGATATAGTTTTTTTTTTAAAACTCAGGCCTAGAATAACTTTAGGAGTTTGAATGATGACTTTCTTTGTGACAAGAGGCCGCATGGTCTGTCCACCATTTTGTGTGGCCCTCATGGAGGTGAAAGGGGGAGGAGCAGCGGCCATTTTGGGAAGGTCACATTTTTATTTTTTTTCCCTAAGCGGCTGATTTTCAGTTGACTCAGGAAATAATCAGCCATCCATTGTCAAAAAGAAATCATCATTTAATGAGTTTTTTTTTAATGCATTTATTTAATCTATATCATAGTCAATCATAAGTAATAGTGATTGGTACTTATATGTAATATCTATATGCGTGTGCTTACATCAATGTATGTTATTAGATTAAATTTAGAATTGCATGTTCATTTGTGTAATTTTCACATCTCACCTTCCTGTTTGCCATTTCACAATTTGATAACGTGCTAAGAGAGATTTGTTGCTATTTAGTAGTTAAAGAGTAAAAGTAATACATTAAGGGGTAATTTGTAAAGCACGCACACAGCTTTGCCTAAAGATACAAGGAAAGACCTGTGTGGTGTTCGGTAGATGATCACAGTTAAAGATCAGCTACATTGATAAACGTGTTAATTGTGTTACGGTGGATATCTGCCTTGCGTACACGTGTCTCTAACAAAAGGCTGAGACTCGCGTACGCAACCCAAAGGCCGACGCACACAGCGTATATTACGCAACGGAGCGTCCGGGTACGCCCACGTAACTCAAATCACACGATAGTGTTATTTTAACAGGCGAAAAGGTGGCAACGCGATAAATAGCGCAAGTCGATGTTAGTGTCCGAAATTTAAGCTAATAGATCCTTCTCCAATTTACAACTCATCTGGTCTAAAGGAAAGAAATTTCTGCGCAGAAATAGAAATAGAAACAAAAGTAAAGTGTACATGTGGTGAGTGAGTGTTTGTATATATAAGTTTCTACAATTTTTTGGGATTGAACCACAGAAATCATCGAGTTCTCGTGAATTACATACGTGTAAGTGACATGCACGGTGGCTAGGGAGGCATCCCTTGTTAAACATATAAAGAGCATTAGAGTGTAGCAGACCAGGAGGTCATACTGTAGCAGACCAGGAGGTCAGACCAGGGGGTCTTATAACAGACCAGGAGGTCTAGGTACAGCAGACAAAGAAGTCCGCTATAGAGACAAGTAGCCCAACACCAGGAAGGGTTGGTGCGAGACCCATATAGGCCATAAAGCTCAGGCTGAAGGAATTCGCAGCTGCTGAATGTCGATTCCGTTGGTCGCTCCGTACATAAGATTAGTTGCTTATGTGCTGAACGATTGTACCGCACGTAATTGTGTGCATTAGTTAGTAATCTGACCCAGTACCATTTGCGTACGAAAGGGGTCATAAACGCTATTTGTACATTCTGACGTGATTTGTGTAATTTTTTATTTTCTAAAGGGAAGTTCGCTGGTCACTCAGGTATTATCCAACAACCAACAGTTACTGGAAAGGGTTAATGCTCTGCGGATCACACTCACATGTTCCAGTAAACAAAGGTTCATAGGGGCCCTGGGTCGAGTACGCCAGCACTAGGGCAGTGTGTAGGTCGTATTGGTCGGCGTGGGCGAGTGAGTGGGGTACTCGGTAAACCGCCACCGTCGGCCTATCCTGAACATCTTGGTTTTTGTAAGGGTTCGCTGAAGACCCTGATTAAGGTCAGAGGTAGTGAAAGCAACACCTGCAAGTTATGGGGGCCAGTTTTTCAGGTAGGGGGCGATCAACCTCGGTTCGGGTTGATTTAGTAAACCGACCAATCGGGTCGGCAAGGTACATAATGTGTGAAAAATACGGTTCACACACAGAGGTTTTATGTGATGAATGGGAAAGAATGACTGTACATGACGGGGAGAAGTTCCCAAGAGTAGGCAGCTTTAGCCCAGATGTGTTACTAAATCTAAGGAGAAGGATAGGTCTCATTAAATCAGCAAAGAGACGAGTTAAACATTTTGATTGTTTACAGTTATGGCAACAGGAAAGTGAATTGCAAAGAGAGTTAACTGACATATCTGACTCTTATCTTGGGAGGAGAGACATGGCAATGGAGAGGATTATGGTTGCGGAGAAAGGCACAATGTTGAACAATAAAAACGCACTTAGCAACTGTATTATAGATGATAAGAATAAGTGTAATAAACATAACAATGATAATTGTAATACTGTTAAATGTACAACTATTAACCTATGCAAGTTGCACCCCATGTCAAACTTCCCTCAGGAATACAAGCAAGAAAGTGAGCCCAGCCCGATGTCGGCACCCCTTCCAGCAGCCATCACACAAGACATCCAGGTAGACGCGACCAAATCGGTAAAGGCAATAATCAAACCCCCTAACGGAGGGTCAGGTGAGGTCGTGTCCACAGGTACGTACAATGTTTTATATCACGCACAAACAAATGTACCCCATATTGTAAGACCAACACAAGGTGATGTAATTGAATTTAGTCCTGTCAGGGTGATCACAGTCCCCAATGGGAAGACTGACGATCAGGGAATCATTCCCGTCAAGGACAGTGCAATGCGCCATCCCTGGTCCCGGACAGAATTGAGATCAATCATGTCTGATTTCCCAGATCCTAGGAAAGATCTAAGTGTATGATCAAAGATTCACAGAATGTATATCAACTCCCTAGACAACGACATAATCATGGTATCCAAGGAATCAGGGAGGTACAGGGAAAGCGGTTGATGGTGATGAGCATCCAAGCGTTTGAGGAGGCATCAAATAAACCAAGACCCCATTTCACTGACACTTGGAGGAAGCCCAGGGTTTGTGATCTTTGCAAAAGAGAAGGGCATTATGCCAGTAACTGCAACAGCCCACATAAAGTCAGACCCCCTAGACATGAATATGAGCATGAATATGACACACCAAATTATAAAAGGTGATCATTAGGACTGATGGTAAGCCTGAGGTAACAGTTAATAAATTGGGAGGTCATTCCCTGAAGACACAGGAATGACCGGGTGAAACGTTGTAAATGTATCTGTGAAATGTTTCTTTTCTCTCCCCATCTCTGACGATTATTGATAGGACTCAAACATTGCATATCTGCTTGGTCTTTGCAGAAGTCTACCAAACCCCAGCATGACCTATCCGCATCAATGTATCCTGGCCAGATACAGAGGGTGGAGTATGGAGGTGCTGGTGGGAGGGACTGCGCAAGGAAACCATTGGACATGTAGATATGTCAGCCTGATATTCTGACAATGTTTTAAAATGTTTGAAAAATGTTTTTTTTTCCTGTTGTTGTTTATTGATGTGTTATGTTATATATATATATATATATATGAATTGTTCTCTCTCTCTTTTTTTTTTTTTTTTGTTTTCTCTCTTCTCACTCATGTTTTCATGTTTTAAAGATGGTATGTCACACATCAGTTAGACAAATGGTAATGCAAGATTTTTGCTCCTTACAGAAAGATCGCTGGTTTGGAAGGAATATTGCATCACCGGAATGTTCGTTTGGAAGACTGAGAGACAGCACCTTTGAGATGACAGCAGAACGAGAAGAACAACAAGACTAGAGAACTAATTATCGTAACAAGTTTCTCTCCCCCTCAAACTGTTTTCCTATACCCCCATTACAAATTTCTCCTTTTTTTCCTCCTGTAAGATGGACTTGCCCCAAGAGACTGTGATACGGATTTTCCTGTTGACCATGATGTTGACCAGAGCAGTCTGTTCCGGCGAGAGTACCATGGAGGTCGAGAAAGGATCCAGAAAGGTTCCGATGACTGAGACGGAGGTGTAAATTTCCAATAGCAACACAACCACCAAGCAAAGTAAAAAGACCCACTTGGACGAGGAATTTGACAAGCCTGTATACAGACAACTGATGGATTAAAGAAGAAGTTTTGACAACCTTGTACACAGATAATTGATGAACTATGCCATAGACCCCCAGTTTCCCTAGAAATTTTACATTTACGCTAGCCCAACACTTTTGTAAGTCTATGGACATTGACAAAGCTTTTTGCTCGCACTTTTTGGCAAAAGCCCAAAGAAGACTGCATTCAACAGACACCAGACAAGACTTCAACCGACAAATGTTCATTAACCTGACATAGAATACCACTGCATTTACCATAATTGTTTCTTATCTTCATCTCTACAACCTTCAGGTAATGACACACATAGTCGATAGGGAATACAGGCACAGATATCAGCAATCACATATTCCCCCATTCATGTATCATCAACTAAAATGTGCTCCCCCATTTTGTTACAACTAAAAGCCGAAAAGAGCTCGGTAAAGTTTGACAGCCCATCCACAGACCCTTAATACGGGATAAGAAGGAATTCAAATGTATACTTCGCAATACCTCGAAGCTTGATTTAAAACACGTACGGCACGATGATACATGACCCCCCCAAACATGGATTCATACACGCATGCTTCTGCTATCTCACTAGGTCATACCTTTTTCCCACCTTCTTCTCTCCTCCCTTACCCAATCATAGAAATGTATTTACATATGACATATATTTTTCTCTTTTTGAACTGTTTTAGGAAGTGGCAGTTATTGGTGACTGCCAAAGGGTGGACTGTCAAAGTCAGAAAAATATCACGCTGCACGTTGCCATATATGCACTTCATGCGTGTGCACACTACATATTTAATCAAAATAATGGATTTTATAAGTTAATATTCCCCTGAGTCCAGCAGGTATCAGTGGGTCTCAAATGGCTCTTTGACCTTAGAGATTCCCCAAACAATAGTTTGCATGTTGGGAGGGCTTCACGTGTTCTTATGCATAGTTAAGCACAGGAATAGTAATTGAAGATTAATTGTATTCCAAATCAGTATCTTTCCCGCAGACGGAGTACAATAGCCTTTAATTACACTGAGCTTTGAGACTCAATGAGGAGGGCCAACACCTGTGTTTACAAATGGGCTTAGGGTTTGTCTCCAGAAGAATGATTGCTGAGATGTCATTGTCTCAACTGAAAGTGGACATCATGAATATCGAACAAAACCCAGAGACAGGGTTTTGTTTTGTATTCGCCAAACAATAGCTTTCCACAAGACAGGAATGTGTTAGTCATCACCCAACATTTTGCATAACCAAGCTCACATGCTCAGCTCACTGATACAAGACAGCCCACATACTGTGAAAGACACACTTCCTGTGGTTGACACACCCCCACAGCTGGAATGCAGGTAGGATATTATCCACTGGAAATCACAGGACTCACTCACACAGCTACCTGGCACCCAGCAGCATGGCTGCTTCATCCCCAGGACTGACCTCCAAGCGAAAGGCTAAGTATTGAATTCACATGGCCAGATACAGATGGCTTTAAGGTCAATGGTGCTGGTTTAAATAGGATATTGTAACTTGTTTGTGTGATAGATCTGGGAATCTGTGATGGTAGCTGGGACATTAGACAACCTGTAGCATAGCATTTGTGGTATTTGTTTGCCTATGGTGATTTAAAATAGATTGTGCTGGTTTGTTATAATATATCTTGTCAATCATGAATACCGCCATGCAGTTACTTGTGAATATGGGTTTTGTAGCAATGGCAGGCTGATATGTGTGGTTACATTGTGATCTGGTCTTGTGATAATTCATATAGCATAGCCAGCATACCATATGCTCTGGTTATTGAGATACTGAGTTTGTTTGGAATGTGAAATTGAATAAGATGGTTCTAGGAAGTTGGATTGGAATGTGGAATAAGATTAGTTGGTTTGTAAGAAATGGCTGCTGCTGGGTGTTTTCCCCTCCCCCTTTCAACCATGTGTTGCAGTCTTTGGAATCATGGGAGTTTTCCCAAAATGGAGTCTAGCTTCTATCCCATGCGGTATTCAGCATTGACTAACTGCGCAGCGATTGTCTCTCACATGTGTAGGTTTATCTGCAACCATATTGTCTCTTATTTAATGTTATAAGCCATTCTCTCTCTCCTTTCCCTTTTAAAAGTAATTGTGTCTTTATTGTATTTTATGTGTAGTAACTTGGTTAGATATTCTATGTTATTTTGGTAGTGTATAGCTTGTATTGTATTGTATTATTCTTTTTGAACGTTCATTCTCTCACTAAAGGCGTTAGAACCTTAGACCGGTATTTGATTGATTATTATAAATGCATAAAGGTTCTCAGAGCGTCATAGTCGCTCATACAGCTTTTAAGCTAACAAGGTTACACTGCATTACATCTACACATTGTCACTGAACAAATGTTTACAGTATAAGTACATTCCTTAAGGTATAGTTAAGGGCGTACCCTTGCGGTACTTTTTGCGCCAATTGCGTACTGTGTTCTTTAACCTTTAACGTGTTTTTAATAGGACAAATATTATAGACATTGTCACCTCTTTCTTTCTGCTTCTTTTTATCTTTCCTCTTTCTTTCTGCTTCTTTTTATCTTTCTTTCCTCTTTCTTTCTGCTTCTTTTTTATCTTTTTTTCTTTCCTCTTTCTGCTTCTATTTATCTTTTCTCTAACGTCCTAGTGGATGCTGGGGACTCCGTAAGGACCATGGGGAATAGACGGGCTCCGCAGGAGACAGGGCACTTTAAGAAAGAATTAGGAATACTGGTGTGCACTGGCTCCTCCCTCTATGTCCCTCCTCCAGACCTCAGTTTGAATCTGTGCCCGGACGAGCTGGGTGCACTTTAGTGAGCTCTCCTGAGCTTGCTGAATAGAAAGTATTTTGTTAGGATTTTTTTTATTTTCAGAGAGGTCTGCTGGCAACAGACTCTCTGCTACGTGGGACTGAGGGGAGAGAAGCAGCCCTACTGTCACAATCCATGTAGTTTCTCCTCCATGCCTGGGGTGGCGCTCTCTGCTCTGGTGCTCAGCGTTCTGCTCTGTATCTGCAGCTTGATTATTAGCTGTTACCACAGCTGTGAGCAGCACCTGAACTCACTACTTAGGCCAGCCACACAGGCTCCATGTTGCCAGTTCATCGTGTCGAGATTGTTACAGCTCCTGGTTCTGGTCATGCTGGTCTCTGCTGCTAAATCGACCAAAGAACTGCCAGTGCTCTTGTTCCCAGCGAGTTTCTCCGCAGTCTACCCCAGTGTCTCCGGTGCTTCCAGCGTTAACTGCTGCACAGCTTCCAGCGTTCATAAGCAGCTTCTGGACTTTCATGTGTCTCGGTCATCAGCGTGCTGGGAGTCAGTGTCTGCATCAGTGTCTTTAAGTATTATTTTCAAGTTCCTGGAATCATCAGCGTCTTCAGTCACTGTTTACTACTCTGCAAACCACCAGTGTCTTTAATTATTGTTCTCAAGTTCCTGGAATCATCAGCGTCTTCAGTCACCATTTACTACTCTGTAAACCACCAGTGTCTTTAACCATTATTTTCAAGTTCCTTAACTCATCAGCATCTTCAGTCACCCTTTACAAGTCTGCAAATCACCAGTGTCTTCAATCATCATTCACAAGTTCCTTAACTCATCAGCATCTTCAGTCACCATTTAAAAGTCTGCAAATCACCAGTGTCTTTAAATCATCATTCACAAGTTCCTTAACTCATCAGCACCTTTAGTCACCATTCACAAGATTACAAATCATCAGTGCCATCCTGTGATCCAGCTACAGTGCAATCCTGCAGTCCAGCTACAGTGCAATCCTGCAACCCTGGTACGTGCATACTCGACCACAGTCTACATCATTTTCATGTACTCAGTCTCCTGGCATCCTGTGTATTCACAGTCTCCTGGCATCCCATGTCCCCTCAGTTTTCCCTTTGTGTTCTCTAGTTATTCCTGCTTTATATTTATTGTTTACCGTTGTACACTGCTTTAATAAACTTGCTATTATACCGTGAACATCAGTCCCTGCTAATATGTTCTCACAATGGGAGATCCAAACGAATTCTGACACCTACTCACTGTGGATAGGTCATGCTTCTTAGGCTACTGGACACCATTAGCTCCAGAGGGATCGAACACAGGAACGCACCCTTGGTCGTCCGATCCCAGAGCCGCGCCGCCGTTCCCCTCGCAGAGCCAGAAGCCGGCGTGAGAAGCAAGAAGACTTCAAAATCGGCGGCAGAACACTCCAGTCTTCACATGAGGTAGCGCACAGCACTGCAGCTGTGCGCCATTGCTCCCACATTAAACCCACACACTCCGGTCACTGTAGGGTGTAGGGCGCAGGGGGGGGGGGGGGGGCGCCCTGGGCAGCAATTAGAGACCTCTTGGCAAAGTGGGCCTATATACAGTTGGGCACTGTATATATGCATGAGCCCCCACCATTATTTTACACAAAATCGCGGGACAGAAGCCCGCCGCTGAGGGGGCGGGGCTTCTTCCTCAGTACTCACCAGCGCTATTTTCTCTCCACAGTTCCGCTGAGAGGAAGCTCCCCAGGCTCTCCCCTGCAGATTCACGGTAGAAAGAGGGTAAAAAGAGAGGGGGGGGGGCACATAAATTTAGCGCAAAATCAGTATATACAGCAGCTACTGGGTAAACACTAAGTTACTGTGTAATTCCTGGGACATATAGCGCTGGGGTGTGTGCTGGCATACTCTGTCTCTCCAAAAGGCCTTGCACAAATTACTCTCAGTTATATTGCTGGTACTTCCAGCCTAGTTATATTGCATATATGTACTGTTGCAGTTTAGCAGCTTAGGCACACTGAGATTTAACCTTGTGATAGGGGCAGAGATTGGTGGCCCACATTCCTTGCGGGCACCCTGCCTGCCTACCAACTGAGGGAGTGATATTTAACATTTACCTGCTTTTAATCTTCTGAGCCCCCTTCTGCTCACAGAGAGAATCTCTGCTATTAACACTGCTGGTGTTTTCAGTGAAGTAGCATGGTATATCTACGTTTTTTCATTGCCTAAGTACAATGTGCAACATGCTTTTCTCACACCCAAGTGTATTTAGGACAGGTGCGGTGTGATCCTGCATATACTCTGCCCTAGCTAATCTCAGACTGTGTATCGCATGTGCCCGTGAAGTCTTTTCACAATTGAGAGAATTGTACAGGGGTATTTCCGTCCTTTCCTTTTTGCCTCAGACATAGGCTTGTGCCAACAACCTAGATTTGTTTTGATACAGAATATTTTGTTAATATCACTTGTGGAATCTAAAGGTCCTGGTGCACGACACAAATTCATTCATCAATTTCTTAATGCTACTGTAATCTAATGTGCACAAACAACGCTGTTTATATCCTATGCTCTGACACCACTTATAAGACACTGTTACCATCTTTATCTCTGGTGGATAATTGTCTTGATATCTGTCATCATGACTTATTTTTGAACCAGAATTTGTCAGTAATCAAACAATTGAAGTAACCCCTGGGGATCTACTGTAAATCTGGAAATAACCCCCCCCCCCCTTTTTCTGTCATTACTTTTTTCTATCTTACAATTATACATATCTTTTCCTGCTGTTCTTCCTTCTGTGAACTCTCATCCACGATTCAGGGGAGCGTGTCCCCCCAGGAGACACGCCTCCCCAGTCTAACGTGGACAGCAGATTCACACCTTTTTTTTCTCTCATCATTTTTTCTCTCTCTGTATGCATTTCTAGCATTCTTTTTCCGAGGAGGAATCAATCCTCCTGTTTCGGTGCACTCTCATTGGTGCTATAGGGTTGAACCTCCCTACGACCATACCCCTACGTTCACGCCCAATCTCGTCCGATCTTGGAAGCTAAACGCAGGTGGGCTGGGTCAGTACCTAGACGGGCGACCACTAGGGAATACCTAGTGAAGTAGGGAGACTACCTTCCCCCGTAGAAATCACACCAACAGCAGTATCACCACTTATGCTTTACCCTCCTACTCCCATTGTATTCTCTTTACTCATTATAGAGGTTATAGATCAGAAGTGTTACCAAGTGTATGGGTTCTCCCACTCACGACTGTAACCTAATTAGGGCTGCATTAATACAAACACAGTTTGTACAGATCTTGGGCAGATGGAAGTAGCATAGTATGTAGCTAACTTCCGATATGCATTTATCCAGGAATAATTAAGATCTGAACATTCCATGGTCTATCCACACTTGCTCCATCTCCAACCTGTCTTGTTTAGTCCCCATGTATTTTAAAGAGTAGAAAAAAAAAAAGAAAAAAAAGACCTCATTATTACTTCTCAGATACTTCACCTATCAACTAACAGATAGTTAACATAAGAGTGCGCCCAAACAAGAGTCATACTTTTCTTCTCTTACATGTATATTCCCCTCCTTTTTTTTGACTCTGGGCGCACCGCCATACGGACAAACATTAATTGCTATTACTCAGCATTATTGTCCACTTTTTGGCATCTACATTATTATGTACTTTGAATCTAGGTCGGTGCAGATCAAAAACCCTCCTTTTTTGTGCTCCACAGGTGGAGCCAGGATCGGTGGGGGCGCGTCTCCGAAATTTCAGTTACCAGTGGGTTCGCTCATGGGTGGATCCCTGGGCTATACAGATTGTATCTCAGGGATGCAAGCTGGAATTCGAAGTGATGCCCCCTCACCGTTACCTCAAATCGGCCCTGCCAGCTTCCCCCATAGAGAGGAAAATAGTGTTAGCGGCAATTCACAAATTATATCTCCAGCAGGTGGTGGTAAAGGTTCCCCTCCTTCAACAGGGAAGGGGTTACTATTCAACAATGTTTGTGCTACCGAAACCGGACGGTTCGGTCAGACCCATATTGAATTTAAAATCCCTGAACAGTTACCTGAAACGGTTCAAGTTCAAGATGGAATCGCTCAGAGCGGTCATCGCAAGCCTGGAAGAGGGGGATTTTATGGTGTCTCTGGACATAAAGGATGCTTACCTGCATGTCCCCATTTATCCACCTCATCAGGAGTACCTCAGATTTGTCATTACCAATTCCAGACGTTGCCGTTTGGTCTGTCCACGGCACCGAGAATATTTACCAAGGTAATGGCAGAAATGATGGTGCTCCTGCGAAAGCAAGGAGTCACAATTATCCCATACTTGGACGATCTCCTCATAAAGGCGAGGTCCAGAGAGCAGTTGCTGATCAGCGTAGCACACTCTCGAGAAGTGTTGCAACAGCACGGCTGGATTCTGAATATTCCAAAGTCGCAGCTGATTCCTACGACGCGTCTGCCCTTCCTGGGCATGATTCTGGACACAGACCAGAAGAAGGTTTTTCTCCCGACGGAGAAGGCTCAGGAGCTCGTGACTCTGGTCAGAGACCTCTTAAAACCAAAACAGGTGTCGGTGCATCACTGCACGCGAGTCCTGGGAAAGATGGTGGCGTCATACGAGGCCATTCCCTTCAGCAGGTTCCATGCGAGGACCTTTCAGTGGGATCTGTTGGACAAGTGGTCCGGATCGCATCTTCAGATGCATCGGCTGATCACCCTATCCCCCAGGGCCAGGGTGTCTCTTCTGTGGTGGCTGCAGAGTGCTCACCTTCTCGAGGGTTGCAGGTTCGGCATTCAGGACTGGGTCCTGGTGACCACGGATGCAAGCTTCCGAGGGTGGGGGGCAGTCACACAGGGAAGAAATTTCCAGGGTCTGTGGTCAAGTCAGGAGACTTGTCTGCACATCAATATCCTGGAACTAAGGGCTATATACAACGCCCTAAATCAAGCGGAACCTCTGCTTCGCAACCATCCGGTGCTGATTCAGTCAGACAACATCACCGCAGTGGCTCATGTAAACCGCCAAGGCGGCACAAGGAGCAGGGTGGCGATGGCGGAAGCCACCAGAATTCTTCGCTGGGCGGAGAATCACGTGCAAGCACTGTCAGCAGTGTTCATTCTGGGAGTGGACAACTGGGAAGCAGACTTCCTCAGCAGGCACGACCTCCACCCAGGAGAGTGGGGACTTCATCAAGAAGTCTTCACACAGATTACAAATCGATGGGAACTGCCACAGGTGGACATGATGGCATCCCGCCTCAACAAAAAGCTACAAATGTATTGCGCCAGGTCAAGAGACCCTCAGGCGATAGCTGTGGACGCACTAGTGACACCGTGGGTGTTCCGGTGGGTTTATGTGTTTCCTCCTCTTCCTCTCATACCCAAGGTGCTGAGAATCGTAAGAAAAAGAGGAGTGAGAACAATACTCATTGTTCCGGATTGGCCAAGAAGGATTTGGTATCCGGAACTACAAGAAATGCTCACAGAGGACCCATGGCCTCTGCCTCTCAGACAGGATCTGTTGCAACAGGGGCCCTGTCTGTTCCAAGACTTACCGCGGCTGCGTTTGACGGCATGGCGGTTGAACGCCGGATCCTAGCAGAAAAAGGCATTCCGGATGAGGTTATTCCTACGCTGATAAAGGCTAGGAAGGACGTGACGGCTAAACATCATCACCGTATATGGCGAAAATATGTTGCTTGGTGTGAGGCCAGGAATGCCCCTACAGAGGAATTCCAGCTGGGCCGTTTCCTTCACTTCCTACAGTCGGGAGTGACTTTGGGCTTAAAATTGGGGTCCATTAAGGTCCAGATTTCAGCCCTATCCATTTTCTTTCAAAAGGAACTGGCTTCTCTTCCTGAAGTTCAGACGTTTGTAAAGGGAGTGCTGCATATTCAACCCCCTTTTTGTTGCCACCAGTGGCACCTTGGGATCTTAACGTGGTGTTGAGTTTCCTGAAATCACACTGGTTTGAGCCACTTAAAACCGTGGAGTTAAAATATCTCACGTGGAAGGTGGTCATGCTATTGGCCTTAGCTTCGGCTAGGCGTGTGTCAGAATTGGCGGCTTTGTCACATAAAAGCCCCTATCTGGTTTTCCATATGGACAGGGCAGAATTACGGACTCATCTGCAATTTCTGCCAAAAGTGGTGTCCTCTTTTCATTTGAACCAACCTATTGTGGTGCCTGCGGCTACTCGTGACTTGGAGGATTCCAAGTTACTAGATGTAGTCAGGGCTTTGAAGGTTTATGTAGCCAGAACGGCTGGAGTCAGGAAAACTGAGTCGCTGTTTATCCTGTATGCATCCAACAAGCTGGGTGCTCCTGCTTCAAAGCAAACTATTGCTCGCTGGATCTGTAACACGATTCAGCAGGCTCATTCTGCGGCTGGATTGCCTCCTCCAAAATCAGTAAAAGCCCATTCCACAAGGAAGGTGGGCTCTTCTTGGGCGGCTGCCCGAGGGGTCTCGGCATTACAGCTTTGCCGAGCAGCTACTTGGTCGGGTTCAAACACTTTTGCAAAGTTCTACAAGTTTGATACCCTGGCTGAGGAGGACCTTGTGTTTGCTCATTCGGTGCTGCAGTCATCCGCACTCTCCCGCCCGTTTGGGAGCTTTGGTATAATCCCCATGGTCCTTACGGAGTCCCCAGCATCCACTAGGACGTTAGAGAAAATAAGATTTTACTTACCGGTAAATCTATTTCTCGTAGTCCGTAGTGGATGCTGGGCGCCCGTCCCAAGTGCGGACTTCTTCTGCAATACTTGTATATAGTTATTGCTTAAGTAAGGGTTATGTTATGGTTGCATCAGGTTTATCTGGTGCTCTGTTCTTGTTCATACTATTAACTGGGTAAGTTTATCACGAGTTATACGGTGTGATTGGTGTGGCTGGTATGAGTCTTACCCTGGATTCCAAAATCCTTTCCTTGTACTGTCAGCTCTTCCGGGCACAGTTTCCTTAACTGAGGTCTGGAGGAGTGACATAGAGGGAGGAGCCAGTGCACACCAGTATTCCTAATTCTTTCTTAAAGTGCCCTGTCTCCTGCGGAGCCCGTCTATTCCCCATGGTCCTTACGGAGTCCCCAGCATCCACTACGGACTACAAGAAATAGATTTACCGGTAAGTAAATTTTTTTTTTTTTTTCTGCTTCTTTTTATCTTTTTTTCTTTCCTCTTTCTGCTTCTTTTTATCTTTTTTCTTTCCTCTTTCTTTCTGCTTCTTTTTATCTTTTTTTCTTTCCTCTTTCTGCTTCTTTTTATCTTTTTTTCTTTCCTCTTCTTTCTTTCTCACCAGGTCTTCCGGCATCTTCATCTGGTGGGAACCAACCAACAAGGGCTTCCAGCATCTTTGCCTGGCAGTTAATAGCTATTTAGCTCTTTGGCGTGGCCAGCAGATCTCCAGAGTTTCCGGCATCTTCACCTGGTGGATTTCAGACCACCAGGCTGCTTGGTTCTTTGCATGGCTGGCTTGAACCCACCAGGGCTTCTCTTTCTTTATTTCTTTCTTTCTTTTTTTCTCTTTCGTACCATCTTTTATTTTTTTATTTTTGTTTCTCTTTTCTTTCTTTTTCGTATTTCCTTTTTTGTTTTTACTTCTTCTTTCTCTCTTTCTCTCTTTCTCTCAGGCACCTACCCACCATGGCTTCTGGCATCTTTGCCTGGTGGGCTCCAGCCCACCAGGGCTTCTGGTGTATTCGCCTGTCGGTCAGTGGCTATTAAGCTCTTTTGTGCAATCGCTGGTGCTAGCCCCCCATGGCTTCTGGCATCTTCGCCCACCAGGGCTTCCCTTTCTTTCTTCTATATTTCTGCTTTTTTTCTTTCTTTTTCGTGTTTCTTTTTTTTGTTTTTACTTCTTCTTTTCTCTTTTTTTTTCCCTTCTTTCTTTCTTTCTCACCACCTGGCAGGCACCTACCCACCAGGGCTTCTGGCGTCTTTGCCTGGTGGGCTCCAGCCCACCAGGGCTTCTGATGTATTCGCCTGTCGGTCAGTGGCTATTAAGCTCTTTTGCGCAGTCACTGGTGCTAGACCACCATGGCTTCTGGCATCTTCGCCCACCAGGGCTTCCCTTTCTTTTATATTTCTTTCTTTTAGCTTTGTTGTTTTTCTTTTCTTTCCTTTTTTCTTTTTATCTTGCTTTTTTTTATCTCTTTTCTTCTTTAATACTATCTAATACTATCTTTTATTTATAAGACAACATATGGGATCTGCTCCACCATACATGGGCTTTGAGCATTCAGCAAGGATTCAGATAGATCTTTCTTCCTTCTTCTGTTTTCTTTTTTTCCCCTCCTTTCTTCTGTCTGTCTGTCTTTCTGTCTGTCTTCGTTTGTTTCTGTTGTTTTCTTCTGTCATTTTTAGTACTTTTTTCTATAAGACAACATAAGGGTTCTGCAGTACTATACATAGGCATAGACCAGGGCTGGCCAACCTGTGGCTCTCCAGCTGTTGTGAAACTACATATCCCAGGATGCCCTGCCACAGTCTTAGCATTCTCTTATAGCAAAACTGTGGCAGGGTATGCTGGGACTTGTAGTTTTACAACAGCTGGAGAGCCACAGGTTGGCCAGGCTTGGCATAGACCATTCAACAAGATTTCAGACAGATACAGAAATTGGCATATAAACTTCACAAATTAGATAATTAATTAGAGAAAAGAGAAAGAGAGGGCCCTGCTCACTAGAGCTTACATTCTACAAAAAAAAGGGTGGATGTGGAGAAAAAAGGGGATCAGATATAGATTCTGGAGAGTTAGGATGAGGGGTGATGGCCTTGAGTGAATAAGCTAGCTCTAAAATTTGAGAAACTTGTGGAAAGTCTGAGAGTATGATGACATGCCATAACAGTGGAGAGAAATCTTAAAGATTGGAGTCGAATCAAGAGCATAACTGGTTGTTGAAGTAGTGGAGAAATGGAGTGTGTGAGTGTGTGAGTGTGTGTATGTATGTATGTATGTATGTGTATGGAAAAGTTGGAGATGTAGGATGGAGAAGCGTGGTTGAGTGCATTGTAGGTGAATGAGAAGTGTGATTTAACTGATGGAGGTGGGGTGGCAACAACGGATAAAGCAGCAAGAGTTGAGTTGGACCAAAGTGACAAGATTAAAGTGTTGTAGATCATTACAATTTTCTTTCAAATCCAGTGGATGGCCCAGAACAGGCTCCCCGGGTCACAGATATGGGTGGCACTATCTGACGCAAGTTCTGACCAACCCCAACTTCCTACTTTGTCTTCTGGTATCCCATTTTACCACTCTGTGAACTTAGGGCCTACATACATATATACATATATATATTTTTACATAATATAGGTAGATATTGGGCCTAATTCAGTGTTGATCGCAGCAGCAAATTTATTAGCAGTTGGGCAAAACCATGTGCAGTGCAGGGGGGCAGATATAACATGTATAGAGAGTTAGATTTGGGTGGGGTGTGTTCAAACTGAAATCTAAATTGCAGTGTGAAAATAAAGCAGACAGTATTTACCCTGCACAGAAACAAAATAACCCACCCAAATGTTATATCTGCCACACCTGTACTGCACATGGTTTTGCCCAACTACTAACAAATTTGCTGCTGCGATCAACGCTGAATTACCCCCATTGGCCATCATTCCGGGTTATCGCTAGCTGGCGTTGTTCGCAGTGCAGCGATCAGGCTAAAAATCTGCACTTCTGCGCATGCACCATACGTGCACTGCACACGCACAACGTACTTTCACAAAAGCCGATGCAGTTTTACACAAGATCTAGCGATGCTTTTCAGTCGCACTGCTGATCGTTGAGTGATTGACAGAAAGTGGGTGTTTCTGGGAGGTAACTGACCGTTTTCGGGGAGTGTGTGTAAAAACGCAGGCGTGCCAGATAAAAACGCAGGAGTGGCTGGGGAAACGCAGGCGTGGCTGGCCGAACGCAGGGCATGTTTGTGACGTCAAAACAGGAACTAAATTGTCTGAAGTGATCACAAGGTAGGAGTAGGTCTGCAGCTACTCTGAAACTGCACAATTTTCTTTTGTAGCAGCGCTGCGATCCTTTCGTTTGCACTTCTGCTAAGCTAAGATACACTCCCAGAGGGTGGCGGCTTAGCGTTTGCACTGCTGCTAAAAGCAGCTAGCGAGCGAACAACTCAGAATGAGGGCCCTTGTCCTTTCTCCGAAATGGGTGTTTTTTTTTAGTTGAAACCCTGCCAGTATTTTAAATTGGATAATGAAGGGTATTGTACTAAGCTGCTTATATCTTTGTCCAGTCACTAACTTTATGTGAGTAGTGTTTCCGGTGATATCGCCTACTGCTGGTGAGCTATGAGTTGCCAGGTCTTTGGAGGAGTATGAGAAAGGGCAGCAGCAAAGTCCTGATATAGGCAGTTGCCACCATTTTGACATTACAGCGTGACCTTACAGACAGACACAGAAATAGACCAATGCATTTTCTATATGCATTTTCGTGATCTGTGCCCTGGGTTTTTTTCTCATTTGAAACCCCACCTGTATTTTAAGTTGGATAATGAAGGGTATGTGTACCAAGCTTGGTCCAGATCCATCAAGGCATGTAGGAGACTCTGAAGAACAAACATGTAATTATACATCTATACATGCATACTTTGAGATAGCTATATATATATATATATATATATATATATATATATAAACAATAAAACAATAGTGAGCTGATGCTTCTATATAGTTGGTGAGAATAGACCAATATTGCACTCAACTAAATGTAGCTCCTTGGAGTCTGCAATAAACAATATAATAAAATGTTCCAATTTACAAATAATTATTTTAAAAACTTTAGCAATTCAAATTTTTCAAACATAATCAAAACAGTGTCTGCTGTTTACAGAAATCCTTCTCTCCTCCTCCTGTTTATGAAGATTGGAGATCACAATAATGACTATAATCCAACACGTTTCATCTCATGTCAAGACTTCATCAGGGGTTTATCTTTATTGTGTAAAGAATCAATCATCAACTAGACATACATTTTGGTATGAATACTTGGGCCTGATTTATTGGGCTAAATGTTCTGTTTCATGGCCCATTAACCTTGTTTAATGTTCAAAATGACATGACCAGGGCTGGATTAACAATGGGGCGGGTGTAGCTGCAGCTCCAGGCCTGCCCATGCAAACAGGCCCTCAGGATCCTCCTGCACTGCTGTGCAGCCAGTGGTGATATAAGGAAAAACTCCTGTCACCATCAACAGCAACAGCCCACTCATCTCCCGGCCGCTCCCCTCCCTATCCCTCACCTCCTACTCACCCAGGCTCTCAACCCCCACCGATCAGCAAACAGAGGTTTCATCCATGGGGCTGTCCGAAGCTGCAACGATATTATCGATGGTCAATTTTTACTACACACTGGACGATATCAATGATCAATTTGGATGATATGAGAGTACATACATCTATATTGCCCAAATTGACTGGCATGTATCAACGATGATCATTCAACGATTGCAGGCACACTGAAAGATATGAATGATTTAACCTTCATTTATGAACGATATCGTTCATATCTTTCAAGATATCGCCCAGTGTGTAGTAGAGATGAGCGCCTGAAATTTTTCGGGTTTTGTGTTTTGGTTTTGGGTTCGGTTCCGCGGCCGTGTTTTGGGTTCGACCGCGTTTTGGCAAAACCTCACCGAATTTTTTTTGTCGGATTCGGGTGTGTTTTGGATTCGGGTGTTTTTTTAAAAAAACACTAAAAAACTGCTTAAATCATAGAATTTGGGGGTCATTTTGATCCCATATTATTATTAACCTCAAAAACCATAATTTCCACTCATTTTCAGTCTATTCTGAATACCTCACACCTCACAATATTATTTTTAGTCCTAAAATTTGCACCAAGGTCGCTGGATGACTAAGCTAAGCGACACTAGTGGCCGACACAAACACCTGGCCCATCTAGGAGTGGCACTGCAGTGTCACGCAGGATGTCCCTTCCAAAAAACCCTCCCCAATCAGCACATGACGCAAAGAAAAAAAGAGGCGCAATGAGGTAGCTGACTGTGTGAGTAAGATAAGCGACCCTAGTGGCCGACACAAACACCGGGCCCATTTAGGAGTGGCACTGCAGTGTCACGCAGGATGTCCCTTCCAAAAAACCCTCCCCAATCAGCACATGACGCAAAGAAAAAAAGAGGCGCAATGAGGTAGCTGACTGTGTGAGTAAGATTAGCGACCCTAGTGGCCGACACAAACACCGGGCCCATTTAGGAGTGGCACTGCAGTGTCACGCAGGATGTCCCTTCCAAAAAACCCTCCCCAATCAGCACATGACGCAAAGAAAAAAAGAGGCGCAATGAGGTAGCTGACTGTGTGAGTAAGATTAGCGACCCTAGTGGCCGACACAAACACCGGGCCCATTTAGGAGTGGCACTGCAGTGTCACGCAGGATGTCCCTTCCAAAAAACCCTCCCCAATCAGCACATGACGCAAAGAAAAAAAGAGGCGCAATGAGGTAGCTGACTGTGTGAGTAAGATTAGCGACCCTAGTGGCCGACACAAACACCGGGCCCATTTAGGAGTGGCACTGCAGTGTCACGCAGGATGTCCCTTCCAAAAAACCCTCCCCAATCAGCACATGACGCAAAGAAAAAAAGAGGCGCAATGAGGTAGCTGACTGTGTGAGTAAGATTAGCGACCCTAGTGGCCGACACAAACACCGGGCCCATTTAGGAGTGGCACTGCAGTGTCACGCAGGATGTCCCTTCCAAAAAACCCTCCCCAATCAGCACATGACGCAAAGAAAAAAAGGCGCAATGAGGTAGCTGACTGTGTGAGTAAGATTAGCGACCCTAGTGGCCGACACAAACACCGGGCCCATTTAGGAGTGGCACTGCAGTGTCACGCAGGATTTCTGGCCACCGACAGCATCTCTTGCACGCCCCTGTCGTTTTTTAAATAATTCTGCACCACCAAATTCAAGGTATGTGCAAAACATGGGACGTGCTGGAATTTGCCCATATTTAATGCACACACAATATTGCTGGCGTTGTCCGATGCCACAAATCCACAGGAGAGTCCAATTGGGGTAAGCCATTCCGCGATGATCTTCCTCAGTTGCCGTAAGAGGTTTTCAGCTGTGTGCGTATTCTGGAAACCGGTGATACAAAGCGTAGCCTGCCTAGGAAAGAGTTGGCGTTTGCGAGATGCTGCTACTGGTGCCGCCGCTGCTGTTCTTGCGGCGGGAGTCCATACATCTACCCAGTGGGCTGTCACAGTCATATAGTCCTGACCCTGCCCTGCTCCACTTGTCCACATGTCCGTGGTTAAGTGGACATTGGGTACAACTGCATTTTTTAGGACACTGGTGAGTCTTTTTCTGACGTCCGTGTACATTCTCGGTATCGCCTGCCTAGAGAAGTGGAACCTAGATGGTATTTGGTAACGGGGGCACACTGCCTCAATAAATTGTCTAGTTCCCTGTGAACTAACGGCGGATACCGGACGCACGTCTAACACCAACATAGTTGTCAAGGCCTCAGTTATCCGCTTTGCAGCAGGATGACTGCTGTGATATTTCATCTTCCTCGCAAAGGACTGTTGAACAGTCAATTGCTTACTGGAAGTAGTACAAGTGGGCTTACGACTTCCCCTCTGGGATGACCATCGACTCCCAGCAGCAACAACAGCAGCGCCAGCAGCAGTAGGCGTTACACGCAAGGATGCATCGGAGGAATCCCAGGCAGGAGAGGACTCGTCAGAATTGCCAGTGACATTGCCTGCAGGACTATTGGCATTCCTGGGGAAGGAGGAAATTGACACTGAGGGAGTTGGTGGGGTGGTTTGCGTGAGCTTGGTTACAAGAGGAAGGGATTTACTGGTTAGTGGACTGCTTCCGCTGTCACCCAAAGTTTTTGAACTTGTCACTGACTTATTATGAATGCGCTGCAGGTGACGTATAAGGGAGGATGTTCCGAGGTGGTTAACGTCCTTACCCCTACTTATTACAGCTTGACAAAGGGAACACACGGCTTGACACCTGTTGTCCGCATTTCTGTTGAAATAGTTCCACACCGAAGAGCTGATTTTTTTGGTATTTTCACCAGGCATGTCAACGGCCATATTCCTCCCACGGACAACAGGTGTCTCCCCGGGTGCCTGACTTAAACAAACCACCTCACCATCAGAATCCTCCTGGTCAATTTCCTCCCCTGCGCCAGCAACACCCATATCCTCCTCATCCTGGTGTACTTCAACACTGACATCTTCAATCTGACTATCAGGAACTGGACTGCGGGTGCTCCTTCCAGCACTTGCAGGGGGCGTGCAAATGGTGGAAGGCGCATGCTCTTCACGTCCAGTGTTGGGAAGGTCAGGCATCGCAACCGACACAATTGGACTCTCCTTGTGGATTTGGGATTTCGAAGAACGCACAGTTCTTTGCGGTGCTACTGCTTTTGCCAGCTTGAGTCTTTTCATTTTTCTAGCGAGAGGCTGAGTGCCTCCATCCTCATGTGAAGCTGAACCACTAGCCATGAACATAGGCCAGGGCCTCAGCCGTTCCTTGCCACTCCGTGTGGTAAATGGCATATTGGCAAGTTTACGCTTCTCCTCCGACAATTTTATTTTAGGTTTTGGAGTCCTTTTTTTACTGATATTTGGTGTTTTGGATCTGACATGCTCTGTACTATGACATTGGGCATCGGCCTTGGCAGACGACGTTGCTGGCATTTCATCGTCTCGGCCATGACTAGTGGCAGCAGCTTCAGCACGAGGTGGAAGTGGATCTTGATCTTTCCCTAATTTTGGAACCTCAACATTTTTGTTCTCCATATTTTAATAGGCACAACTAAAAGGCACCTCAGGTAAACAATGGAGATGGATGGATACTAGTATACAATTATGGACGGACTGCCGAATGCCGACACAGAGGTAGCTACAGCCGTGAACTACCGTACTGTGTCTGCTGCTAATATAGACTGGTTGATAAAGAGATGTCGTAGTATGTATGTATGAAGAAGAAAGAAAAAAAAACCACGGTTAGGTGGTATACAATTATGGACGGACTGCCGAGTGCCGACACAGAGGTAGCCACAGCCGTGAACTACCGTACTGTACTGTGTCTGCTGCTAATATAGACTGGTTGATAAAGAGATGTCGTAGTATGTATGTATGAAGAAGAAAGAAAAAAAAACCACGGGTAGGTGGTATACAATTATGGACGGACTGCCGAGTGCCGACACAGAGGTAGCCACAGCCGTGAACTACCGTACTGTACTGTGTCTGCTGCTAATATAGACTGGTTGATAAAGAGATGTCGTAGTATGTATGTATAAAGAAGAAAGAAAAAAAAACCACGGGTAGGTGGTATACAATTATGGACGGACTGCCGAGTGCCGACACAGAGGTAGCCACAGCCGTGAACTACCGTACTGTACTGTGTCTGCTGCTAATATAGACTGGTTGATAAATAGATGTCGTAGTATGTATGTATGAAGAAGAAAGAAAAAAAAACCACGGTTAGGTGGTATACAATTATGGACGGACTGCCGAGTGCCGACACAGAGGTAGCCACAGCCGTGAACTACCGTACTGTACTGTGTCTGCTGCTAATATAGACTGGTTGATAAAGAGATGTCGTAGTATGTATGTATAAAGAAGAAAGGAAAAAAAAACCACGGTTAGGTGGTATACAATTATGGACGGACTGCCGAGTGCCGACACAGAGGTAGCCACAGCCGTGAACTACCGTACTGTACTGTGTCTGCTGCTAATATAGACTGGTTGATAAAGAGATGTCGTAGTATGTATGTATAAAGAAGAAAGAAAAAAAAACCACGGTTAGGTGGTATACAATTATGGACGGACTGCCGAGTGCCGACACAGAGGTAGCCACAGCCGTGAACTACCGTACTGTACTGTGTCTGCTGCTAATATAGACTGGTTGATAAAGAGATGTAGTAGTATGTATGTATAAAGAAGAAAGAAAAAAAAACCACGGGTAGGTGGTATACAATTATGGATGGACTGCCGAGTGCCGACACAGAGGTAGCTACAGCCGTGAACTACCGTACTGTGTCTGCTGCGACTGGATGATAAATAATGATATAAAAAATATATATATATCACTACTGCAGCCGGACAGGTATATATATTATATAATGACGGACCTGCTGGACACTGTCTGTCAGCAGAATGAGTTTTTTATAGAATAAAAAAAAAAACACCACACAAGTGAAGTCACACGACGAGTGTTTAACTTTTTCAGGCAATCACAATATAGTATACTACTAACTATACTGGTGGTCAGTGTGGTCAGGTCACTGGTCAGTCACACTGGCAGTGGCACTCCTGCAGCAAAAGTGTGCACTGTTTAATTTTAATATAATATGTACTCCTGGCTCCTGCTATAACCTATAACTGGCACTGCAGTGCTCCCCAGTCTCCCCCACAATTATAAGCTGTGTGAGCTGAGCACAGTCAGATATATAATATATACATAGATGATGCAGCACACTGGGCTGAGCAGTGCACACAGATATGGTATGTGACTGTCTTGTACTCCTGGCTCCTGCTATAACCTATAACTGGCACTGCAGTGCTCCCCAGTCTCCCCCACAATTATAAGCTGTGTGAGCTGAGCACAGTCAGATATATAATATATACATAGATGATGCAGGCATGCAGCACACTGGGCTGAGCAGTGCACACAGATATGGTATGTGACTGAGTCACTGTGTGTACCGTTTTTTTCAGGCAGAGAACGGATATATTAAATAAAACAACTGCACTGCTGGTGGTCACTGTGGTCAGTCACTAAACTCTGCACTCTCTTCTACAGTATCAGCCTCAGGTCAATCTCTCTCTCTCCTAATCTAAATGGAGAGGACGCCAGCCACGTCCTCTCCCTATCAATCTCAATGCACGTGTGAAAATGGCGGCGACGCGCGGCTCCTTATATAGAATCCGAGTCTCGCGAGAATCCGACAGCGTCATGATGACGTTCGGGCGCGCTCGGGTTAACCGAGCAAGGCGGGAAGATCCGAGTCGCTCAGACCCGTGAAAAAAAACATGAAGTTCGTGCGGGTTCGGATTCAGAGAAACCGAACCCGCTCATCTCTAGTGTGTAGGCCCCTTTCCTCCAATTCTGGCTAACAGAGAACTCAGTGAGAAGAGCAGCCCTAAACTTCATAAATTCCTATTAGCACAAAAGGAGTGTATAGTACATTATATATTAAATATGAACCACGGCGGTAAATTACAGAATTAACTCAATCGTCCTCAGCATAGCTAAAGCTCTAGCACATCCATACAATTTCACTCATGATCTGACCAACTTTATGGTTTTCTCAGTGATGAAACAATATTGAGAACATCCTATTTCTAGTGTACACACTAGTAATGTATTGCTCAGATCTAAACAATTATCTCTCCTAGACCTTGGCAAAAAGTTGGTTTTTAAATGGACTGATCATATAAAATGTGATGCATACATACTTCAATATGTACACTATATCATTTTATGTCCAACAAATGTCATGCATGTGGTCAGACTGTTTTATGGAACGATAGACTGCCACAGGTGCTGTGTACCGTATGAGATTATTGGACTGAGTAGCTGAAAACTGGCTGATTAGCATATTGCAGTGTGTAGCTAGCATAATGCCCTCATAACATGACATCCAGCTGCAGATGAATGAACGAATAGTAGACATTTTACATTTATGCTCTACATGCAGCAACACGCAAGAAACACTGCTTGCTTAATCACACAAACATTATCAGAACTGTTTGTGCAGCTAGAAGACTAGTTGCAGCTGGTTACTGCAGTACAATGCAGTGTAAAGCTAAACTGCCAAATCCTTGCAGCATTTAGGGTACCACTGAAAGACAATAATGTGCTCTTTTTCGGTTTCCCCTAATGGCGGTACTGGGTGCGTGGGCTGGCAGGCAAATATGCTGTCAGTCTCCTGTGGGCCTATTTTAATGGGAGGGCCTGGAGCTGCAGCTCCACTCGCCCCATTGTTATTTCGGCCCTGTAAACATGCAAATTAGTCAAAATGCTTAGGATTTGAACCAGTTGCAAAACAACCATTAATGCAGTGTTGGACAACCTGTGGCTCTCCAGTTGTTGTGAAACTACACATCCCAGCATGCCCTGCCACAGTTTCAGCATTCCCTAAGACTAAGAGCAAAACTGTTGTAAGGCATGCTGGGACTTTTAGTTTCACAACAGCTGGAGAGCTACAGGTTAGGTAGGCCTGCATTAATGTATAACGTATGACTGCTAATCTACTAAGGGGGACATTTACTAAGCAGTGATAAGAGCGGAGAAGTGAGCCAGTGGAGAATTTGCCCATGGCAACCAATCAGTACTGAAGTAACATCTATAATTTGCATACTATAAAATGATACAGAGCTGCTGATTGGTTGATGGGGCAACTTCTCCACTGGCTCACTTCTCCGCTCTTGGGGGTAATTCCAAGTTGATCGCAGCAGGATTTTTGTTAGCAATTGGGCAAAACCATGTGCACTGCAGGGGAGGCAGATATAACATGTGCAGAGAGAGTTAGATTTGGGTGGGGTGTGTTCAATCTGCAATCTAATTTGCAGTGTAAAAATAAAGCAGCCAGTATTTACCCTGCACAGAAATAAAATAACCCACCCAAATCTAACTCTTTCTGCACATGTTATATCTGCCTCCCCTGCAGTACACATGGTTTTGCCCAATTGCTATCAAAAATCCTGCTGCGATCAACTTGGAATTACCCCCCTTATCACTGCTTAGTAAATGTTCCCCTAAGTCTCTTGTTCAATCAGATTTAGATTTTTTATTTTCCTGTAGTTTTTACAATGTTAAACATACAGTACTTAAAAGGATAACACTTTCTCAAACACTTCCTCTCCTTAATAAATAATCCTCGATTTTATAAGGGGAGATTCTCTCCTCATATTTGCTCTTGGTATCAACAGCGATTAGAACTTTTTTATTAGTTTATACTATGATAAATGCTCTTTAAAACCCATTTTCATATCCAAGATAAATTTTTGCGAATAATGATTCCATATTTTCCCTACCTTCAAACTCCTAGGGAGATATTGAATTGTCCCCACTAAAGTTTTGCATGGAAAAAATAGGGGAATATTGGATTTTTTGCTCAGTGTTTTGTATTGAGCTACTCAATTATATTCTGTTTTTTTTCCATGCAAATCTTTCCAGTTTTCTTGTGAAAACACATACAATTCAGGATAAGTCCCCGGACCTATGTGATTTTGTGAACAAACAAGGCTGGTTATTGATGATTTTATCCCCGATAGCTGACAACATTGGGGACAATTGAATATCCGGGGTGGGAGGTGAATACTAGCCGCTGTAAATTACCGTAACTAAATATAGGGCAACACATTGCACAGTAATACATAGCACAAGTGGCCACAAGGTAACATGGCACAGGGGGGCACAGGATAATACACAGCACAGTGTAACACATAGCACAGGGGTCACAAGGTAACAGATGGAACAGGAGGGTACAGGCTAACACATTACATTGGGAAAAGGGCAACACAGGGTAAACATGGCCCAAGGGGGAACATGTTAACACATAGCACAGAGTAATGCATAGCACATGGGGACACAGGATAACACATGGCACCATAGGGGCACTGCCAGGGGTCTTTATATGGAGAGAGAGAAGGATGGAAAGGATGGGCACAGTACCTGGTGGTAGCCGGCTGCTGGGTGACACCATGCCTTGCAGGAGAATTGGGAGCACGCACTGCTGCCTCCTGTCACCGGCACTATTTCGGTTGCTGCTGTGTGCCTGGTCCTCTCCCACTAATGGAGAGCCGGGCTGTCCCTGCAGGGCTGGTTCTTCTATCAGGTGGTGTTAGGGTGGCAAATAGATCCCCTTCAGCCTAACAGTTAGGCAGCAGCATTTCCGGGGAAGGTGGCATGGGGAGTACAGGGGAGAGCAGCTGCTGAGATTCTGACCATCCCCCCCCCCCCCTCTTCCTACCCCGAGAGGCAAATCTCGCATCAGGCCATTTCTCTCCCAGAGTGCAACTAAACTTATCATCCACTCGCTGGTCATCTCTCGGCTCAACTCATGCAACGTTCTCCTCACTGGCCTCATTCGCTCCCATCTCGCTCCCCTCCAATCTATCCTCAACTCCGCAGCTAGGCTTATCTTCCTCTCCTGCCACTTCACTTCTGACACTCCCCTTCAACAAAATCTACACTGGCTCCCATTCCCCTACAGAATCTTTTTAAAAGTCCTCACCCTCACATACAAGGTCATCTCTAATTCCACTGCTCCCTACATCTCCAACCTCCTCTCACTTCATACTCCCTCCCGCCCACTGTGGTTGGCTGATGACCGTCGCCTCTCCTCTACCCTGGTTACTGCTTCCCATGCTCGAGTTCAGGATTTTGCCTGTGCTGCACCCCTTCAGTGGAATGCGCTTCCCTGCTCAATTAGACTCTCCACGACCTTGCAAAGCTTCAAATGGGAACTGAAAACCCACCTATTCATCGAAGCTTACCCTTCCGATGCATAACCTAGTCCTGAGGCTGCTCCTCCAACCCCCTGCCTCATGCCTTGACCATCTCTTCTTTGTTTACATGCTGCCATCAGGCTACCTCCCACATGCTTGCACCTCATGTCATCTGTCTGTCGTCCCTTCACACTAGATTGTTGGCTCCTCGGAGCAGGGCCCTTTTCCCACTTGTTGTCAAAGCCCTCTTCTCCTCACATTTCACTTACCGCTCTCTCCTACTCAGCGACCATCTTTACCCGCATATTCTCCTGCTGGCAAAGACTCATTTGCCAGCCCCTAGTAGTACGCTGATTACTTCCTCGCTACTTACATCTAAGCAGTATTGTGTATTGAGAATTGTAGTGCTCTTTGTTACCTGTACTCGATTTTTGTTATTTTTTACTGTAATGTTAAGTTCTGTCTCCCTGTACTGTTCTATTGTATGCTCTTTGTATGGCGCTGTGAAACACTTGTGGCACCTTATAAATAAAATGTAATAATAATATTAATCTGATATCTGACTAACTGGGTCCTTTTTCTATGCAGTATTATTGACTGCAGTGCGGCCTTCACCCCACTTCCAGGCACTTTCTGACACATGGAGGGGAGGTAGAGCTGGTTGCTGCCTGATATCTACTCTCTGCTGGCAATGAACAATTAACCCAAAGCATGAAACCCCTGGCAACGAGCATTGAACCGAGAGCATGAAACCCCTGACAATGACCATGAGACCCCTGACAACAAGCAGGTAATTTCAAAGTAATTAGAAGCCTTACTGTGGGGCATAATTTGTAGGGGGCATTATTGTGTATGGGGCATAAAATGGGGTCAGGGGCATAACTGTGTGTGGCATGTTGTGTAATGGGCATTACGGTGTGTGACATATTGTATGTCAAAGTCAGAAAAATATCATGATGCACACTGCCATATTTGCACCTCATATGTGTCCTCGCTGCGCATGCGCGCGCTCTCCCGTGCCTGCGCATACCCGCCGTTACGTGCACCCGCAGGCGCACTGTATGCGCATTTACGGTAGAGTTTATGTGCATCTAGCGTGCGACTCAATCGTTACATATTTTCACCATATAATGTATTTTGTAGATTATGTTCCCTTTGATAGAATCTGAAAGTTTAGTTAATGTAGCATGTTCATGGACAAAGAGATCCCTCTTTGTTTGATACGAAGGGTCAGACAAGGGTTATACAGTGGTGTTTAGTACCCATCGGAAGAGTATTTAACTAGCAATATTCCGGTGTTGGTTTGAAGCGGATTAATCGCTTGTGCGAATAGTTATGGACATAAGAAGTTTATGGACTTTTACTATATTTGCACTTTATTATCCATGCGGCGGGAAACCTAGTTTCCCACCCACCTGAGCAGTTGGAAATAGTCACAGCCCACCTGTATGAATCAACCTATGACCTTTTGTTATAATGCGAAGAGGAATTCCTGTGTCCAATGAACAATAAGAATATAGGACCATTGTACTGTATTATGTGTAGGGTATAAAAGGACAAGCCGACCTGGGCCAGCTCTCTATTCTCTTCAACGGTTCTCATTGCTGATAATCGGGAGCTGGATATCCAGAGGCGCATGCGATTGTTTCCCTTGAGAGTAAGTTTTCTCCGCAATCATATTGTCTTTCTTGTTATTGTGAGCCATATCTCTCTCTCTCTCTCTCTTCTCTTTCTCTCTCGTTTCTCTTATATAGTTATTGTACTGATATTGTATTTCATGTGTAGTTATCTGGTTAGGTAATCTATGTTATATTGGTAGTGTATGACTTATATTGTATTATTCTTTTTGAACGTTCATTCATTTCCTTAAAAGGCGTTAGACCCTTAGACCGGTATTGTGTGTTCATTATATTGCAGTGGGTAATAGGAGCGTCTCTATCGCTCAAACAGCTTTAGTGTAAACCCGCTTACACAGTGTTGCATTCTCATCTTATCACTACGCAAGGATTTACAGTATAAGTACATTGTTTATGGTATAGTTATAAAGGTTTAACATTGTGAGCGTCTGCGCCGCTGGTGATCTCCTCGTGGTCCCGAGCGTCCGCTACGCTAATAGCGAACCATTACGTTAGTCGGCAGCCAATACCGTGCCTGCCTGTGGTCTCTTGGCCGTAAGCGAACGTGACGCTTGAGCGTCTCGACTACTGCTAAGCGATTGCTACGCAACATGCGTACCCTTACGGTATTCCATACGTCAATAGCGTACAGTGTTCTTAGACCTCTTAAAGGGTTTTAAGTAAGATAAATATTCTGCTTTAACAATTGGCGGCTCGTCCGTCCTTCACATATCTGCACTAGGTAATTTCAGCAGACATTATCCATCAGCAAAGGGCGGGAGGTCATATTCCTCGTAGTGCTGTCTGGATAAGCGTCTGCTTCGCTTAGTAAAGGGTGCTGAAGGAATCCGGAACCGGAGGTAAGAACAACACGCTAGTGTCTTTTAAAACTGTTTATTTCTGTCTTGCGTACGCACGCACGCATATATCTGCATTTCTTTTAATTTGTGTATTTTCATATCACTCTCCTGTTTGCCATTTCACAATTGTTAACGGGCTAAGAAAGATTTGTTGCTATCAGTAGTTAAAAAGTAAAGGTAATACATTTAAGGGGTAATTTGTAAAGCACGCACACAGCTTTGCCTAAGATACAAGGAGAGACTTGTGTGGTGCTCGGTAGATGATCGAGGATCACCTACATTGATAAACGTGTTAATTGTGTTACGGTGGATACCTGCCTTGCGTACACGTGTCTCTAACAAAAGACTGAGACTCGCGCACGCAACCCAAAAGCCGACGCACGCAGCGTATATTACGCAACGGAGCGTCTGGGTACGCCCACGTAACAAATCACACGATAGTGTTATTTTTTTTTCAGGCGAAAAGGTGGCAACGCGATAAATAGCGCAAGTCAATTTTAGTGTCTGAAATTTAATTTAATAGATCCTTCTCTAAATTTACGACTCATCTGGTCTAAAGGAAAGAAATTTCTGCGCAGAAATAGAAATAGAAACAAAAGTGTACATGTGGTGAGTGAGTGTTTGCATATATAAGTTTATACAATTTTTTGAGGTTGAACCACAAGAAGTCGAGTTCTCGCCGGGTACATACATGTAAGTGACGTGCATGGTGGCTAGGGAGGCATCCCTTGTTAAACATAAAATCTGAGCATTAGAGTATAGCAGACCAGGAGGTCATACTGTAGCACAGACCAGGAGGTCCAGAACAGACCTGGAGGTCCAAGGTACAGCAGACAAGGAAGTCCGCTATAAATAGAGAAAAGAGCACAACCCAGGGGGTTGGTGCAGAACCCATATAGGCCATTAAAGCTCATGCTGAAGGAATTTGCAGCCGCAATTTTCGATTCCACTGGTCGCTCCGCACATAAGATTAGTTGCTTATGTGCAGACTGATTGTACCGCACGTAATTGTGTGCATTAGTTAGTAATTTGACCCAGTACCATTTGCGTACGAAAAGGGATCATAAACGCTATTTGTACATTCTGACGTGATTTGTGTAATTTTTTATTTTCTAAAGGGAAGTTCGCTGGTCACTCAGGAATTATCCAACAACCAACAGTTACTGGAAAGGGTTAATGCTCTGCGGATCACACTCGCATGTTCCAGTAAACAAAGGTTCATAGGGGCCCTGGGTCGAGTACGCCAGCACTAGGGCAGTGTGTAGGTCGTATTGGTCGGCGTGGGCGAGTGAGTGGGGTACTCGGTAAACCGCCACCGTCAGCCTATCTTGAACATCTTGGTTTTTGTAAGGGTTCGCTGAAGCTAAAGCAACACCTGCAAGTTATGGGGGCCAGTTGTTCGGGTAGGGGGCGATCAACCTCGGTTCGGGTTGATTCAGTAAACCGACCAATCGGGTCGGCAAGGTATGTAATGTGTGAAAAATACGGTTCACACACAGAGGTTTTATGTGATGAATGGGAAAGAATGACTGTAAATGACGGGGAAAAGTTCCCAAGAGTAGGCAGCTTTAGCCCAGATGTGTTACTAAATCTAAGGAGAAGGATATGTCTCATTAAATCAACAAAGAGACGGATCAAACATTATGATTATTTGCAGTTATGGCAACAGGAGGGTGAAATACAGAGAGGATTGGCTCAGGCGGCGGGATCTAACCCTATCAGGAAACTGATAGCCACGGCACCGCCGCCACCATATATATCAGGAGAGAAATTGGTTGCGGAGAATGACGCATCAGGGGGTAACAAACAGGCACTTAGCAACTGTATAAATGTTAAGGATAATGTTAATAAGTTAACTAATGCAAGTATTAACCCGTGCAAGTTGTACCCTGTTTTAAACTTTCCCCAGGAGTGTGATCAAGAGGACGAAGCATCAACAATATCGGCGCTCTCTCTAGCAGCCACCATATCAGAGACAACAGTAGGCACGGCCCAACCCTTAAGATTAGTAACAAAGGCCCCTAGCGGAGGGACAGGTGAGGTCTGTCACGATCCGGGTATCTGGACGCCATTTCTTACCCATCAGATGCCTCCTAAGGCTGGCTCAGCGCTCCAGGACCGGATCCCATCTGTTATCCTAATGTTCACATTCCTGCATCCTCTCCTGTCTCTCTGAGACGCTGTCACAGTAACGCCATATTACATCTGGCATGGCGCCTCCCGCGGCCTCCGCCGCCGTCCCTGAGCTTCTGCATGCAGAGTGTCGGAGTGGCGATTACGTCAGCCGCGGCCTCCGCTGTGTCCGCGTGGTTGGATGTGCACTTGTCAGCCTGGCGTCTCCTGTCTCCGGTGGCCGGCGCCGCCATTACTGTTTTCATTACCACATGGATTACAAACCAAACTTCCCTCCAAGTGTCTGCATGGGCGCAGCCATCTTGGATTCTGTCAGCTGATCATTTCCACCAATCTGTTGTCAGTATTGTTAATCTGCATAATTGCCTAGCCAATCCCTTCCTTGCTGCAGGTATAAGTAATCTGTGCCTGAGCAAGGAAGGCGTCAGTGCTTTGGTTGTCAAACCTAGTTCCAGTTTGTCTCTCTCCTGTGATTGTCTTCCAGGTTCCAGCTCCTGTCTCCAGACTTCTGCTATAGAGACCTGTTTCCAGCTTCAACAATCACCTGCTTCCAGCCCAGCTTCCAGCAGTGTACAGCTTCTCTTAAAGGGCCGGTGTACCAGCATTCCATCTGCGGTGTAGCCTGACTCTCCGATCCATTCTGGACTCACCTGTTTCCAGCTACAACAATCACCTGCTTCCAGCCCAGCTTCCAGCAGTGTACAGCTTCTCTTAAAGGGCCGGTGTCCTTTCTGCAGTTTACCTCTCTCCACCGGTATTATTATTTCTCCGTTCTCAAATTCTACATTTCATCCATATTGCATCGCTCTCAAGCCTCATTTATTATTTAACTGGTTCCAGCCAGTATCCACTCTGTGCCAACACCTGTCTGGTTCTAACCAGTACCCACAGCAGCATTTTATCTTCAGCAGTCCAGCTTTCCCTGGAACACCAGCTGGTACGACCCTGGGCTTTCTGCATTGCTACAGTTGAGCCTGGTAAGGACTTTCCAACTTGCAGATAATAAGAACTGTCTCATACCACCAGAGCTCTGTGGCCCCTGCCACCCTGTAGTACCCAGGAACTGTATTATTATTTCTCTGCTGATTTTTATGTTTCTTTACTGCTACTGTGATGCATGGAGTTTGTCATAAATAAACATCATTGACTTTTATTCCTGGTTGTCGTGGTCACGCCTTCGGGCAATTCTTCTATATGTCTAGGGGTCTGATACAACCTGCCAGGTTCCATTACACCTCAGCCCCTACAACTGAGGCTGCCTCCCGTCAGCTCAGGCCCTCAGTTGTGACAGTAAGCACTGACCTAATGAATCCAGCCGGAGACCAGGATCAAGCGGCTAGGCCAATGCAAGAACTGGCAGCCCGACTTGAACATCAGGAGGCTGCACAGGGCCACATCATCCGCTGTCTCCAGGATCTCTCTACTCGGCTGGATGGGATTCAGACAACCCTCCGTGGATCAGACGCGTCCGGTGCGTCAACCACAGTGACTCCAACTATAACCCCACCCACCTTACCCGTTTCTGCTCCACGTCTTCATCTTCCAACGCCAGCAAAATTTGACGGATCTCCAAGATTCTGCAGGGGATTTCTCAACCAGTGTGAGATTCAGTTTGAGCTACAACCTGGCAATTTTCCCAGTGACCGTACAAAAATTGCCTACATCATCTCTCTTCTCAGTGGCTCAGCCCTTGACTGGGCATCACCGTTATGGGAGAGGTCCGACACCCTGCTATCTTCTTACACTGCATTCGTGTCAACATTCAGGCGCATCTTCGATGAGCCAGGCCGGGTAACTTCAGCTTCGTCTGAGATTCTCCGTTTACGCCAGGGATCACGTACTGTAGGACAATATCTTATACAGTTCCAGATCCTGGCATCCGAACTGGCATGGAACGACGAGGCCCTGTATGCTGCATTCTGGCATGGTTTATCCGAGCGTATTAAAGATGAGTTAGCTACCAGAGACTTACCCTCCAAGTTAGATGAGCTAATCTCACTTTGTACGAAAGTTGACTTACGGTTCAGAGAGAGAGCAACTGAGCGTGGAAGATCATCTGCTCCAAAATCTTTTGCTCCTCCTCCTCGCCAACTGTCACCATCTAAAGATGAGCTCATGCAAATTGGTCGTTCCCGTTTAACTCCTGCTGAGCGCCGAAGACGTCTCTCCGAGTCTCTCTGTCTTTATTGTGCAGCTCCATCTCACACCATTAATGCCTGTCCCAAACGTCCGGGACTCCAGACCCTAGCTCGCCAAGGAGAGGGCCGGCTAGGAGTAATGATCTCCTCTCCATCTCCTCAAGATTGTAATCTCCCAGTCTCGCTTCAAGTTGCTCAACGTTATCAGAACGTCATTGCCCTCCTGGATTCCGGAGCAGCTGGGAACTTTATTACCGAAGCCTATGTTAAACGGTGGTCCCTACCCACCGAGAGACTTCCTTCCTCCTTTTCCTTAACTGCCGTGGATGGCAGTAAAATTTTTGATACAGTTATTGCTCTAAGGACTCTACCAGTTCGTCTGAGAGTGGGAGTTCTTCATTCCAAACTTATTTCACTTTTAGTGATTCCAAGAGCCACACATCCTGTGGTCCTGGGCCTTCCATGGCTCCGTCTTCACAATCCTACAATTGATTGGACGACTACGCAAATCCTGGCATGGGGTTCCTCCTGTGCTGAGACATGTTTGTTTAAAGTGTTGCCTGTCTGTTCTTCCTCCCCCAGGTCGTCTGATGTTCCACCTCCTCCATATCAAGATTTCACGGATGTGTTCAGTAAAGCTTCTGCTGATATCCTTCCTCCTCATAGAGAATGGGACTGCCCGATTGATCTCGTTCCAGGGAAGGTTCCACCTCGAGGCCGAACTTATCCGTTGTCTCTGCCCGAGACGCATTCTATGGAGGAATACATTAAAGAGAACCTAGCAAAGGGGTTCATTCGACCTTCTTCTTCTCCAGCCGGCGCAGGCTTCTTATTTCTAAAAAAGAAGGATGGTGGACTGCGGCCGTGCATCGACTACAGAGGTTTGAACGACATTACCATCAAGAACCGCTATCCTTTACCCCTGATTACTGAGCTCTTTGACAGAGTTAGCGGAGCTACCATCTTTACAAAGCTGGACTTGAGAGGTGCATACAATCTCATCCGGATCCGTGAGGGTGACGAGTGGAAGACCGCATTTAACACCCGTGACGGACATTATGAGTACCTCGTCATGCCCTTCGGATTGAGCAATGCTCCAGCTGTCTTCCAGCATTTCGTCAATGAGATCTTCAGAGACATTCTATACCGTCATGTCGTGGTCTATCTAGATGATATCCTCATTTTTGCCAACAATTTAGAGGAACATCGTTTTTGGGTAAAGGAGGTTCTGTCCCGTCTCCGTGTCAATCATCTCTATTGCAAATTAGAGAAATGCGTCTTTGAAGTCAAGTCCATTCCGTTTCTAGGGTACATTGTGTCCGGTTCCGGACTAGAGATGGATCCTGAGAAACTACAAGCAATCCAGAATTGGCCGGTTCCCTTAACCCTCAAAGGGGTCCAGAGGTTCTTAGGGTTCGCGAATTATTACCGAAAGTTTATACGAGACTTTTCCACCATTGTGGCGCCTATTACTGCTTTCACCAAGAAGGGTGCTAACCCGTCCAAGTGGTCTGAAGAAGCCATGCAAGCTTTTCATCTTTTAAAACAGAGGTTCATCTCTGCGCCTGTCCTGAAACAGCCTGACATCGACTCTCCTTTCATCCTAGAGGTGGATGCCTCCTCCGTTGGAGTAGGAGCGGTGTTATCTCAGAGGGCTAAAGATGGCCATTTACATCCTTGCAGTTTCTTCTCACGGAAGTTCTCCCCAGCGGAGCGCAACTATGCCATTGGCGACCAGGAGTTGCTAGCCATCAAGCTCGCTCTAGAGGAGTGGAGATATCTGTTGGAGGGAGCTTCTCATTCAATCACCATCCTTACAGACCACAAGAACCTTCTATATCTGAAAGGCGCACAATGTCTCAACCCTCGTCAGGCCAGATGGGCACTTTTCTTTTCCAGGTTCGACTTTAAACTCCAGTTCTGTCCGGGCTCTCAGAATCGCAAGGCCGATGCCCTTTCCCGCTCATGGGAGCAAGAAAATGAGTCAGAGTCTTCAGACAAGCATCCTATTATAAATCCGTTGGCATTCTCCACGGTAGGGATGGACTCTACGCCCCCATCAGGGAAAAGTTTTGTGAAGCCGACACTAAGGAAGAAGCTCATGCATTGGGCCCATGCTTCCCGCTTTGCCGGACATACAGGTATCCAAAAAACCCTGGAGTTTATTTCTAGGTCCTATTGGTGGCCAACTCTGAAAAAGGACGTTTTGGAGTTTATTGCATCTTGCTCAACATAAAGTATCCCGCCAGTCGCCTGCGGGGCAACTGGTTCCACTATCTGTTCCCCGTCGACCATGGACCCATTTGTCGATGGATTTTATTACAGATTTGCCCATGTGCAACAAGTTTAATACCATCTGGGTGGTAGTTGACCGGTTCACCAAGATGGCACACTTCATTCCTCTCACCGGTCTTCCGTCAGCTTCCAAGTTGGCTCAAGTGTTCATACAAGAGATCTTTCGACTCCACGGTCTTCCAGAAGAAATTATCTCAGATCGAGGAGTTCAATTCACAGCCAAATTCTGGCGAAGTTTATGTCAAGTCCTCCAAGTCAAGCTAAAGTTTTCCACGGCTTACCATCCTCAGACCAATGGTCAAACTGAGAGGGTGAATCAGGACTTGGAGTCCTTCCTCCGCATCTATGTGTCCTCCTCTCAAGATGACTGGGTTCAAATACTTCCCTGGGCCGAGTTCTGTCATAACAACCAGTATCATTCTAAATCTTCTTCAACACCATTCTTCACCAACTTTGGATTCCACCCTAAAGTCCCTGAGTTCCAACCGCTTCCAGCAACTTCTGTTCCCGCAGTGGATATCACCTTGCATCAGTTTGCCAATATCTGGAAGAGCGTACGATCAGCTCTGCTCAAGGCGTCGTTCAGGTACAAGAAGTTTGCGGATAAGAAGCGTCGAGCAGTTCCTGCTCTCAAGGTGGGTGATCGGGTATGGTTATCCACAAAGAATTTGAGGTTAAGAGTTCCCAGTATGAAGTTTGCACCTCGCTACATCGGTCCTTTTAAAATTGATCAAGTCATCAATCCTGTTGCTTACAGACTCCAGTTGCTTCCCTTCTTAAAGATACTCAGGACATTCCATGTTTCCCTGTTGAAACCGCTAATCTTGAATCTGTTTCATTCCTCACTTCCTCCAACTCCGAAAGTCCAAACTCAACGAGGCGTTGAGTATGAAGTAGCCAAGATCCTGGACTCACGTCACCGTTACGGTCAACTTCAGTATCTTATTGACTGGAAGGGTTATGGCCCTGAGGAACGTTCATGGACCAATGCTTCTGATGTCCATGCTCCTGCCTTGGTCCGGAGATTCCATTCCAAGTTTCCTCAAAAGCCAAAGAAGTGTCCTGGGGCCACTCCTAAAGGGGGGGGGGTGCTGTCACGATCCGGGTATCTGGACGCCATTTCTTACCCATCAGATGCCTCCTAAGGCTGGCTCAGCGCTCCAGGACCGGATCCCATCTGTTATCCTAATGTTCACATTCCTGCATCCTCTCCTGTCTCTCTGAGACGCTGTCACAGTAACTCCATATTACATCTGGCATGGCGCCTCCCGCGGCCTCCGCCGCCGTCCCTGAGCTTCTGCATGCAGAGTGTCGGAGTGGCGATTACGTCAGCCGCGGCCTCCGCTGTGTCCGCGTGGTTGGATGTGCACTTGTCAGCCTGGCGTCTCCTGTCTCCGGTGGCCGGCGCCGCCATTACTGTTTTCATTACCACATGGATTACAAACCAAACTTCCCTCCAAGTGTCTGCATGGGCGCAGCCATCTTGGATTCTGTCAGCTGATCATTTCCACCAATCTGTTGTCAGTATTGTTAATCTGCATAATTGCCTAGCCAATCCCTTCCTTGCTGCAGGTATAAGTAATCTGTGCCTGAGCAAGGAAGGCGTCAGTGCTTTGGTTGTCAAACCTAGTTCCAGTTTGTCTCTCTCCTGTGATTGTCTTCCAGGTTCCAGCTCCTGTCTCCAGACTTCTGCTATAGAGACCTGTTTCCAGCTTCAACAATCACCTGCTTCCAGCCCAGCTTCCAGCAGTGTACAGCTTCTCTTAAAGGGCCGGTGTACCAGCATTCCATCTGCGGTGTAGCCTGACTCTCCGATCCATTCTGGACTCACCTGTTTCCAGCTACAACAATCACCTGCTTCCAGCCCAGCTTCCAGCAGTGTACAGCTTCTCTTAAAGGGCCGGTGTCCTTTCTGCAGTTTACCTCTCTCCACCGGTATTATTATTTCTCCGTTCTCAAATTCTACATTTCATCCATATTGCATCGCTCTCAAGCCTCATTATTTAACTGGTTCCAGCCAGTATCCACTCTGTGCCAACACCTGTCTGGTTCTAACCAGTACCCACAGCAGCATTTTATCTTCAGCAGTCCAGCTTTCCCTGGAACACCAGCTGGTACGACCCTGGGCTTTCTGCATTGCTACAGTTGAGCCTGGTAAGGACTTTCCAACTTGCAGATAATAAGAACTGTCTCATACCACCAGAGCTCTGTGGCCCCTGCCACCCTGTAGTACCCAGGAACTGTATTATTATTTCTCTGCTGATTTTTATGTTTCTTTACTGCTACTGTGATGCATGGAGTTTGTCATAAATAAACATCATTGACTTTTATTCCTGGTTGTCGTGGTCACGCCTTCGGGCAATTCTTCTATATGTCTAGGGGTCTGATACAACCTGCCAGGTTCCATTACACCTCAGCCCCTACAACTGAGGCTGCCTCCCGTCAGCTCAGGCCCTCAGTTGTGACAAGGTCGTATCAACGGGTAAGTACGGCACCTTACACTATGCTGAAACCATTTCACCGCAGGCTGTAGAATCTAATCAGAATGAGGTTATTAAACTTGCTCCCGTTAGGGTAATCGCAGTTCCCAATGGGAAAACGGACACCACAGGAGTCACTCCTATCAGAAACATTGCCATGTACAGCCCGTTTTCCCGAATGGAATTAAGAACCATAGTGTCTGAATTCCCTGATCCTAGGAAAGATCTAGTTGCTAGCCAGAAATACATCAGAGACCTAGGGAACACTGTAGAGCCCAATAACAAAGACTGGCAGATATTGCTGAGGGCATGTTTACCCTCCAATGTCGACTCAGCTCAATTTTTAGCTGACTGTGGATTAGACCATGATGTACCCCTTTCAGATGTGTACAAGCAAGACAATGTAAAAAGAATAAATTTACAGTTAAAAGAGTATTTCCCAGCTGTAGTTAAGTGGAACAAAATTTTCTCCATTAAACAAAAGGAGTCAGAAACAGCTGCATAATATTTTCACAGGGCATTACTAGATATGGCTAAATACACAGGCATAGAGGACATTAAAACCAACATAAATCATAGAGAAGTAGCAGTATCTGTGCTAATGGATGGTTTAAAAGAAGCATTAAAGACAAGGGTACAGACCACACAACCATGTTGGCGAGGTCTGTCGGTGGCTACTTTGAGAGAGGCAGCTGTTGATCACGATCGGAATATCACCAGACACAGGGAGTCACAAAGTGATAAGTTAATGGCCGTAAGTATACAGGCCCTGACCACAAGGCAGCCTTTGTATAGATCACCAAACCCTGTGGGTAAGTCAAATGTGGTAACCTGTTATTCCTGTCATAGAGAGGGACACTTTGCACGAGACTGTAAATCGAGAAATACACAAAAGTCTTATCAACCCCCTAGACAACGACACGACGCACGACATTGGGATCAGGGTCCGCAGAAACGGAGTTATGAGCCACATGCAGGGGAAACAAAAAGATATCCCCCGAACAGAGACTGGCAAGCCTCTGGTAGTTCCCAGTTAACTCCCTCTCAAGTAGTTGCTGCCAGCGCGATTCAGGGAGGTCACCATACCCAATAGGGGTGTGGCCACACCTGTAATCTGCAGCCAGTAAAAATGATTGCAAGTCTTGGAAGTGAACCCGAAATTGCAATTAATGTAGCTGGTAAATCATTAAACTTTCTTGTAGATACGGGGGCGGCCAAATCAGTGATAAATTCGACAGTGGGCATGAGAACCACTGGTAAGACAATTCCAGCCATGGGAGTAACGGGAGTAGTCCAGCACTACCCTGTTAGCAAACCAGCCGAGGTTACAGTAGGGCCTTTGCACACCAAGCATTCCTTTTTGCTGGCGGCATCGGCACCGACTAATCTCCTGGGAAGAGATTTATTGTGTAAAATGGGGTGCGTCATTTATTGTACTCCTGAGGGTGTATTCTTAGACATACCTGATAATCACGCTCAGGAAGTACGAGACATGTTAGACTCCCCATCAAAATTAATGTCCCACACTGTTATGTTAAATAGGAATCCATCCCAGGTAGAAGAAATGACATCTCAAATACCAGAGTCACTGTGGACTAAAGATGGACAAGACACTGGATTAATGGCAAACGTAGCTCCAGTAGTTGTGCAAGTAAAAGATGGTAGGATAGCTCCAAAAATCCCACAATACCCTCTGAAGCCAGAGGTGGAGTTAGGAGTTTACCCAGTAATAGAGCGCTTGCTACAACAGGGCATTTTGGTAAGAACATCCAGCACTGCCAATAGTCCCATCTTCCCTGTGAAAAAGAGTGGGGGGAGGGGTTACAGGCTAGTGCAGGATCTAAGGGGGATTAACAAAATAGTTGAGAGTCAGTTCCCCGTAGTGTCAAATCCAGCTGTCATCCTTATGCAGATCCCTCCCACTGCAAAATTTTTCACTGTTATTGACCTCTGCTCCGCTTTCTTTTCGGTACCCCTGCATCCTGACAGCCAATATTTGTTTGCATTTACATACAGAGGAGCCCAATACACATGGACTCGATTACCACAAGGTTTCATAGATAGTCCAAGTATATTTTCCCAGGCTTTGCATGATTGTTTACAGTCTTTCCAACCAGAGAGTGTATCAGTATTGATACAGTATGTGGATGATTTACTACTGTGTTCAGATTCATTGGAAGCGTCCCTGAAGGATAAGAAACAGCTCCTGTTTCATCTTTCAGACACAGGACACAAGGTTTCCAAAGACAAATTGCAATTATGCCAAACTAAAGTAAAATATTTGGGACACTGTCTAACACAAGGACTGAGACACCTGACCGCTGATAGAATTCAAGCAATTAGAGACATGACTCTGCCACAAACCCAGCAACAGATAAGAACGTTTTTAGGAATGTGTGGGTATTGCCGTAACTGGATCCCAGGGTTTTCCATTCTAGCGTTACCTTTGCAGGAGATGGTCTCCTCAAACAAACCTGATCGGATTTCGCATACAGACGAATCCGAGATGGCATTTGAGAGACTTAAACAGTGCCTAACGCAGGCGCCAGCATTAGGTATGCCAGACTATGGGAAACCCTTTGAGCTGTACGGAACAGAAAGTGCTGGTTGCGCGGCAGGCGTCCTAACCCAAAAGCACGGTGATGCCAGCAAGCCGGTAGCATACTACAGCGCTCAGCTAGATACGGTAGCGCGATCCCTCCCCACATGTTTGCGAAGCGTTGCTGCAATAGCATTGCTAGTAACGAAAAGCGAAGATGTAGTGCTAGGTCACAACCTCACAATTCATACACCACATGCAGTGTCAGCCTTGCTAAATTCTGCCCAAACCAGACACGTCTCATCAGCGCGGTTTACAAGATGGGAATTGGCACTAATGGCCCCCGTAAACATCACCATAAGGAGATGCAGTGCATTAAATCCTGCAACATATCTCCCAGGTGTGCCTGGACAGGCACAAAGGGTGGAGGATGAGAGTGGTGGGGAAGGAGGATTTAATACAAAGGATGACACACATGATTGTATGGAATATTTGACCCAAAATTTCACGGCAAGGCCTGACATCAGTGACAACCCACTAGAAGATGTAGACTTTACTTTCTACACTGACGGTAGTTGTCACAGACAGTCAGACTCGGGAGACTTGTGTACTGGATACGCAGTCGTAGATGATCAAGGCACCATAGAAGCAGAACCGCTAGGCCCACCTCACTCAGCCCAGGTTGCTGAACTGGTCGCCCTAACCAGAGCATGTGAATTGGCTAAGGGCAAGTCAGCCAATATCTACACCGATTCTAGATACGCCTTCGGGGTAGTTCATGATTTCGGAGCCCTATGGCGCCTCAGAAATTTCATGACGGCAGCTGGTACACCGATAGCGCATGCAGCTCACATCAAAAGGCTTCTAACAGCGATACAGGAACCCGACAGAGTGGCTGTTATCAAGTGTAAAGCACACACATATAGCCAGGACCCAGTATCACTTGGTAACAGCCGAGCAGATGAAGCTGCTAAGTTAGCAGCCAGTACCCCCAGACAGACAGACACCACACAATTGATGGTATTCAATACCATCAACACACAGAAGTTGTGTGAGATGCAAAATTTGTGTTCCACACAGGAAAAGGCAGTCTGGAAGGCAAAAGGATATGGCCAGGAGTCCTCAGGACTCTGGACAGATGGACAGGGTAAACCAGTGGCCCCCAGAGCATATCTTCCATGTTTAGCTGAGGCAGCACATGGGCTGACTCATCTGGGCAAGGAGGGAATGTGTAAGTTGGTAAGAGCATATTGGTGCGCCCCAGGATTTTCATCTCATGCAGGTAAAAGAGCAATGTCATGCCTTACCTGTTTGAGAAAGAATATCGGAAAGGCAATACCAACAGAACCATCTCATATCCCACCTACAGGCGGCCCTTTCCAGGTAATACAGATTGACTTTATACAATTACCCCCTTGTCGAAATTTGAAATATGTACTTGTTTGTATAGATGTATTCTCAAATTGGGTCGAAGCATTTCCTGCGGCCACAAATACCGCTATGTTTACTGCTAAGAAAATTGTGCAGGAATTTGTATGTAGATATGGTATCCCTAGAATAATCGAAAGTGATAGGGGTACCCATTTTACAGGTGATGTCTTTCAAGGAATGTGTAAGTTGATGGGAATTGATAGCAAGCTGCACACTCCATACCGTCCACAGGCGAGTGCGAAGGTGGAAAGAGTGAACAGCACTATTAAAAATAAACTGAGCAAAGTTATGGCAGAAACAGGATTGACATGGCCAGAAGCTTTACCCATTGTACTATACAGCATCAGAACCACTCCCAGGTCCCCTCTTAATCTGTCCCCCTTTGAAATCTTGTTTGGTCGACAACCACATGTTATGATTAACCCTCAGGATGATTTGAAGTGTAACAATGAAGTGACTGTAAAATACTTGATTAACATGAGTAAACAGCTAAGGAATCAGAATGATAATTTGAAGTTGGTGATTCCTGATTTACCAGATAGTAATTGTCATGACATTGAACCTGGGGATTATGTAATGATACGGAATTTTCTACGTTCAGGTTGCCTTATTGACAGATGGGAAGGACCATACCAAGTCTTATTGACTAGCACTACAGCATTGAAGGTTGCCGAGAGAGAGACTTGGGTTCATTCGTCCCATTGTAAGAAGGTTGCTGATCCAGAGAGGTCCCGTGATAAGGAACAGACGGTAGAGGAAGTTGTATCACTGGAGTGTCTGTCCCAGGAGGACTGAGGCGGCACCCGAGCATTGAAAATCACAAGATCGAAAGCAGTTGTCGATTCCCTGTTCCCTTTTATTGTTTTTCTCCACTTCCCATCCCATCTCCCTCAATTATTTCTTTCCCCCTTCTCATTTTTCTCCATTTCCTCCTCTAAGATGGACTTGCCCCAAGAGACTGTGATCCAGATTTTCCTGTTGACCATGATGTTGACCAGAGCAGTCTGTTCCGGCGAGAGTACCATGGAGGTCGAGAGAGGTTCTGGAATGGGTTCTGATGACAAAGATGGAGGCGTAGTTTTCCAAGAACAACATAATCAACAAGCAAAGGCGAGTATCAGAAAACGATCCGATAACATTGACCATAGAAGGAATTGTGAAGGATTGTTAGCTGAAGAAAACTGTATCTGTAGGCTCTGTGACAATGTAGTTGAGGATGGGTGCATCAAGAAATGCCAATCCAGTTTTAATATCCACATGGACCGGCATCCATTGAGTGACTATCACTCCTTAGTGGGTAATGTGTTAAATCAGACAGATTGTTGGGTATGCTCTCAAGTACCTCAAGGCCATAGTAAATCAGGCTTAGTACCATTCCCTTTAACGATAGGGGAGGTACTTGAGCTAAGTGGTGGGAGGCCGGTGGACAGGAGGTTTAATATCTCCAGTCCTCCTAGTTTGAAGCTCCACCAATATCATGTGGATAAGTCCCTAATATGTTTTAACATTTCCAATCCCCGAAAGCCGGGAAATTGGGAAGTGTCATGGAGTAACCAAACCATGACCTTTTCATACAGAGCCGACAGAATGCCAACAGATACAGAGCTTATACGCCACATAGCTGGTAGTGGAAAATATTTCCGATATAGGTATACCCTAGGAAGTAGGATTATGAGAGTTGGAGAGGTATCACCAGGATACTGTGCACATATCGTACAAACTGATACGTGTACTAGACAGATGGGAGAATTAGGGTTAGGAGATTTCACATGGAAGATGTGTAATATGGTTATGTCCTACTCCGTCCCATATGTTCTCCCCGATGATGCATATTTCATATGCGGGAGGAAGGCGTATAAGTGGCTTGCCCCAAACTCAGAAGGGTTGTGTTATATTGGAAAAGTACTGCCTGAGGTAATGACTGTATCACATGCCAAAATGAAAGATATACACCGTGTTGCCCAAGCTCCTTATACTCACACTCATTACGAGCACGTAGTTAAACGGCACCTGATAGAAAGAACAGAGCATCCGGCCTCTGACATGATCCATGAATCCACCGGGATTCAGGTTCTACTCGCGTTAGACATCACTCGCACCGCCAGAGGAGTGTTGAATTATAAATACATATCTGCGCTCGCAAATTTTTAGACAATATCACTGAAATGTATGACGACACTTTTAGGTATACCGGAAGGGAGCTTCAAGCTTATAAAACAGAACTGGTTCAGCATAGAATGGTTCTCAATTATCTCACGGCAGTGACAGGCGGATATTGTGTCACACTGGCAACGCAGTACGGCGTGAAATGCTGCACATATATTACGAATAGTACCGAGGATCCGGTCGAGGTCATAGACCAAAAGATGGATGACATTCTCCAATTAAAGTGGGAATTTCGCAGGAGACACAATCTCACCCTTGCTGCTGTGGGTAATGAGCTGACTGGTTGGGTGTCATGGTTGAACCCGCGAAATTGGTTCTCTGGTTTAGGAGAATGGGCTCAAGGAGTCATAATGGATGTTCGGAAGTTTCTCCTATGTATCTTAGGTGTTGTCATATCGATTGGCTTGATATTTAGATGCGGTCAGGCTTTAATGAAGTGCAAACGTAGTACCAGGGTAATGAGTCTAAGGAGTGAGGAAATTGTAATTCCAATGGATTTGATCTATGACCCAACGGTAGAGACAATGATGTGATGAAAATGCGATTATACGGTCCGTTTCTTTCACCTGTTTTTCCGTTTTCTCCAAGGTAAAAAGGCCCACTTGGACGAGGAATTCGATGATCCTGTATACAGACAACAGATGGATTAAAGAAGAAGTTTTGACAACCTTATACACAGATATTTGATGAACTATGCCATAGACCCCCAGTTTCCCTAGAAATTTTAAAATTATGCTAGCCCAACACTTTTGTAAGTCTATGGACATTGACAAAGCTTTTTGCCCACACCTTTTGGCAAAAGCCCAAAGAAGACTGCATTCAACAGACACCAGACAAGACTTCAACCGACAAATGTTCATTAACCTGACATAGAATACCACTGCATTTACCATAATTGTTTCTTGTCTTCATCTCTACAACCTTCAGGTAAAGCACACACATAGGCGATAGGGAATACCGGCACAGATATCAGCATTCACATATTCCCCCATTCATGTATCATCAACCAAAATGTGCTCCCCCATTTTGTTGCAACCAAAAGCCGAAGAGAGCTCGGTAAAGTTTGACAGCCCATCCACAGACCCTTAATACGGGATAAGAAGGAATTCAAATGTATACTTCGCAATACCTCGAAGCTTGATTTAAAACATGTACGGCACGATGATACATGACCCCCCCAAACATGGATTCATACACACATGCTTCTGCTATCTCACTAGGTCATACCCTTTTCCTACCTTCTCCTCTCCTCCCCTACCCAACCATAGAAATATTTACACATGACATATATTTTTCTCGTTTTGAAATGTTTTAGAAAGTGGCAGTTATTGGTGACTGCCAAAGGGTGGACTGTCAAAGTCAGAAAAATATCATGATGCACACTGCCATATTTGCACCTCATATGTGTCCTCGCTGCGCATGCGCGCGCTCTCCCGTGCGTGCGCATACCCGCCGTTACGTGCACCCGCAGGCGCACTGTATGCGCATTTACGGTAGAGATTATGTGCATCTAGCGTGCGACTCAATCGTTACATATTTTCACCATATAATGTATTTTGTAGATTATGGTCCCTTTGATAGAATCTGAAAGTTTAGTTAATGTAGCATGTTCATGGACAAAGAGATCCCTCTTTGTTTGATACGAAGGGTCAGACAAGGGTTATACAGTGGTGTTTAGTACCCATCGGAAGAGTATTTAACTAGCAATATTCCGGTGTTGGTTTGAAGCGGATTAATCGCTCGTGCGAATAGTTATGGACATAAGAAGTTTATGGACTTTTACTATATTTGCACTTTATTATCCATGCGGCGGGAAACCTAGTTTCCCACCCACCTGAGCAGTTGGAAATAGTCACAGCCCACCTGTATGAATCAACCTATGACCTTTTGTTATAATGCGAAGAGGAATTCCTGTGTCCAATGAACAATAAGAATATAGGACCATTGTACTGTATTATGTGTAGGGTATAAAAGGACAAGCCGACCTGGGCCAGCTCTCTATTCTCTTCAACGGTTCTCATTGCTGATAATCGGGAGCTGGATATCCGGAGGCGCATGCGATTGTTTCCCTTGAGCGTAAGTTTTCTCCGCAATCATATTGTCTTTCTTGTTATTGTGAGCCATATCTCTCTCTCTCTCTCTTCTCTTTCTCTCTCGTTTCTCTTATATAGTTATTGTACTGATATTGTATTTCATGTGTAGTTATCTGGTTAGGTAGTCTATGTTATATTGGTAGTGTATGACTTATATTGTATTATTCTTTTTGAACGTTCATTCATTTCCTTAAAAGGCGTTAGACCCTTAGACCGGTATTGTGTGTTCATTATATTGCAGTGGGTAATAGGAGCGTCTCTATCGCTCAAACAGCTTTAGTGTAAACCCGCTTACACAGTGTTGCATTCTCATCTTATCACTACGCAAGGATTTACAGTATAAGTACATTGTTTATGGTATAGTTATAAAGGTTTAACATTGTGAGCGTCTGCGCCGCTGGTGATCTCCTCGTGGTCCCGAGCGTCCGCTACGCTAATAGCGAACCATTACGTTAGTCGGCAGCCAATACCGTGCCTGCCTGTGGTCTCTTGGCCGTAAGCGAACGTGACGCTTGAGCGTCTCGACTACGGCTAAGCGATTGCTACGCAACGTGCGTACCCTTACGGTATTCCATACGTCAATAGCGTACAGTGTTCTTAGACCTCTTAAAGGGTTTTAAGTAAGATGAATATTCTGCTTTAACATGTATAATGGACATTATGGTGTGTGGCATAATGTGTAATGGGCATTATGGTGTGTGGCACAATGTGTAATGGGCATTACTACTGTATAAGGAGAAAAAATTATAAATAATGTAATCCTAATGTAAAATCCGGATTTTTTTGTCTGTGGTGGCCAATGTCTGGGCATGCAGGTTGCAAAACTGGGTCATAAGGTAGTCTTCCTGCAAGGCCACGCCCCTTGCAGTGAGGCTATGCCATTGCAGCTATGCCACACCCCTTTTTGGAGCATGCAAATTCTTTATTTTTAAAATGTCTATGGGGGTGGGGGTACTTTTCACAGTAGGAGACAAATTGCCTAAAAAGGGCCCTGTTTGTTTTACCAAAATGCCTTATAAGGGGGCGCCAAAAACTTTTTATTTTGGAAGGGGGAAGCAAAATTTCTAGTTATACCACTAATGACAATTGAGGCTCTGCCTCTCCTGACTGCACGTCCGTGTGTGTGTGTGTGTGTGTGTGTGTGTGTGTGTAACTGTACACATTGTTATACATTAAACTTAATCCTTTAAGAAAAAATATTTTTACAAATATATATATTATTGCCATTGTGTGGTTTATTACCAGTTTCACTTTTGCAGGTAGAGACCATTATCTACTTACTGTAGTTTTGAATGTGCAGCATTTGTGTGTGTGTGTGTGTGTGTGTGTGTGCGTGTGTGTGTGTGTGTGTGTGTGTGTGTGAAGGGGGGGGGCAGGGGGGAGGTTGTGGTGACTCTATTATTAATAATAAAACAAGAATGTGAGCTCTTGAAAATTAAAATAATTAAAATAATCAAAAAGAAACAGTAGAATGCACCAGAAAAATAGAAACTCTTATTTGTATTCTACTTATTATTATGAGTTCATTTTTTCTGCAATTGTTTTTGACACAAACATTACATTAATCATTAAGATGTGACTCAGAAATAGTCTATTTTTGCTCCACTATAAAACATCAGCATTGACTCTTTTTTCTAACCCAAAAGCTTTCACTTGGGATTGTGAATTACGACAGAACTCAGCTGGTAAAGAGCCTACTTCCTAAAGCACAATAAAATTCTCCCATGACAGAGACAGAGGATATGCGTTCAACTCTTGAAGTTAATGTCAAGAATTTTCTAAGGAAGGTAAATCTTTAAAGTGGCTACAGTGATGAGGTATGTACTGTTCTGCTCACTGGACACATAAATAGAGGAGAGAATGTATTTTAAATGTAGATGAAGCATAATCCCGAGTGTACAATGTCTTCTCTGGATGGAAAGAAGTTAGGATGTGCTGTTCAGCAGAATAAATCTACAAGAGAAACATTCAATCCTGCAATGACCCAAGAGAGCATTCCACAGTTTACTATCCCATCTCTTGACATTCTAGAAAGTCATCAAGTCTTCCCTGCTAAAAAATCTATTTCATGGAAGTCACACCAATGGCACAGCCAGGAGGAAGGAACTGAGGATTGGAAGGCCACACGGAGATGTTCTGATCCTGTTGGTAAAAAGGTCCATGGATCATTCTCTTTCTGCATTGAAGATTCTACAGATCCTGTCACTAGGGCAGCAATGTCCTTCCCACATCTTCTGAAGATCACTACTCCCTATGTATTTCCTGCTCTTGGGGAAAGCCCACTTGTTGCAAACAAAGAATCAGTCTTCTTTGAGACAAAGAAGGTTTTTGTTGAAGCTGTACTATTACAAAGCTCTTCTAGCCTACAGAAAAGTTTGTTTTCTAGGGTTCCAGAAAAATCTGGCTTAAAAAGTGCTAATCCTAATGCTGAAACCATTAGCCATGATCTGAAATATACAGAACAACCAGCATTTGTATATCCCACTCAGAAGAATCTTGTAGAATCCCAAAAACTCAATTTATCTAGAAGATCCATACCAGCCAGCAGTATAAGTCGCTATGGGCAGATAGCAAGAAGCAAGTGTGTTCATTCATATGTTACTCAAAGAAGCAATTCATTGCCAAATATCACTACCAATAAGTCATCTAGAAATCTTTTCCAGTCTCTTCTAAAAAAACATCTTTCAAACCTGAAGCAGTCAAAACCGACAAGTTTTGAAACGGTAAACAGCGATTTATGTTTAGATTTACAATATTCAATACTAGTGATACTGTATATCCGCAAAAGGACATATGTGAAAGTTGTGTTTGCATTAAAAAGCTGTTAAAATGCTTTTTTGTGTGTTTATCATGTTTTTAGATCCCGTTAGATGTATCATATGATTTTATTGCAATTTTTTCTCTGCTTTTGTAATAATGCAGAACAATTCTGGAGCCATAGAAATAAACAGAAATGTGATAAATTTTATATGTATCAAGATTTCACCTCTGATTTTTTCCATCCTTTATTCTATAATTATCTACATTGTTTGATGGCATAAATTGGAACAGAATATTTTTTATTTGCAATTAGCATTGTAATTTGCAAATTAATTAGCATTTAGCATTTTTTATTATTTCATTTTGACATTGTAATCAGTTTGTAAAAAAAAAGATATATACATTTATATTTAAAAATACACTTATTCAAATATACATTCAGTATTTACAGTATATTTATACATAATGTATTTCATATACATGTATATAGAGAGAGATTAATATTAATGTCCAGGTGGAGAATAGATTATAATGACTGTAAAGTATATTCCTGGGTCTCAATTGTTATCCCCAAAATTTCATTATTTTTATACAGAGATATCTAGTGGGGCTATTACCTAAAACATGCAATAAAAATGCGATAAAAAAAATTAGATAACAATACAAAACAATGACAAAAGTAATTGTTTATCGCAAGCCATCTCAACATTGATACATTTGCCAACAAAAAACTAATTCAGAGATGCAAAAACAGGAATTGAAATCCTGTTATGTACAAGTCTGCTTTGCGAACAATTATACATTCTGTGCTAATTTACTCACAAGTAATAGAATTGTGACTTCTGTTAGCAAAATATGTTTTGTGAAATGTTTAAGAAGAAAAACCTATTCCCAGTGTAAATTATTTGTATGGTAAAATTTCAACCTTTGTAAAGATTAATGGCCCTCATTCCGAGTTGATCGCTCGCTGCCGTTTTTCGCAGCATAGCGATCAGGCTAAAAAATAGCTGTTCTGCGCATGCGTATGGGCCGCAGGGCGCACGCGCCAAGTACTGTTGCACAAAACTAAGCAATTTTACACAGGGGCGAGCAACGCTTTTCAGTCGCTCTGCTGATCGGTGTGTGATTGACAGGAAGTGGGTGTTTCTGGGCGGAAACAGACCGTTTTCCGGGAGTGTGTTAAAAAAAGCAGGCATGTCAGGCTAAAACGCAGGAGTGGCTGGGTAAACGGGGGAGTGGCTGGCCGAACGCAGGGCGTGTTTGTGACGTCAAATCAGGAACCAAACAGTCTGCAGTGATCGCAATCTAGGAGTAGGTCGGGAGCTACTCAGAAACTGCAGGAAAAGATTTTCGAGCAATTCTGCTAATCTTTCGTTCGCACTTCTGCTAAGCTAAGATACACTCCCAGAGGGCGGCGGCTTAGCGTTTGTACTGCTGCTAAAAGCAGCTAGCGAGCGATCAACTCGGAATGAGGGCCAATGTCAGCAGAAAAAAGAAACGGCAATAGTTTATTAATTTTCTTTTGTTTTAGCTTAACAGACTTTTTTTAGGTAATTTTTTGATTTAAGAGTACTTTCTCAGTACTATACAGTATAAAACACAGAGAAGAAACATAGCTAATTCATTTCTAATTTCCTACAAAGTTTTTTTGTTAGTAAAATTTTACTCTGATTCTTTTTAAGAAGCATAGCAGTTCACCTAATTTTCTGAAACATATAGTTGTGAAAAAACGCAATTTTGATTTAGGGGGTAATTCAATTTGGCCAGATAATTTTCTGTGATTTTTATCGCAATTTTTTTCTATCCCAATTTAATCATCCTCCATTTTTTGTGCCCGAAAAATTATTTTTTTGCAGCATCATTAGCGAAAACGGGGCTGATTATTGGGGATTTTTTTTTTGCCTGCCTTAGGCAGTTGAAAAAAAAAATCCCTGATGACTGCCGACTTCAGGGCCAATTGGATAGTCCGGGGTGAGCAATTAGCCTGTGGTAAATTCCTGTGGCTAATTCAATTCTTCCCTTAGTTTTCTTACACAGAAAGTTGAGATAGAGTCTGCTCTGAAATCCTACCAGCAGTCTATTATGACCTGTACTTTTTGTTCTGCTTCAGAATGTAAAACATTGGACCTTATTCATCAGGGGGATAGGTACTAAATCTTGGAAAATGAAAAATGGAGATAGATAAAGGGGTCTGTTCATGAAGCAGGGAAAAGTGTTGATAAATGAGCCAGTGGAGAAGTTGCCCATGGCAGCCAATCAGCAGCTACATATAATTTTATAGAATATTCCCTCAACACTGATTGGTTGCATTGGGCAACTTCTTCACTTGCTCACTTCTCATCTTTTCACTGCTTCATGAATTAGATCCCAAAGTATTAGCCAATTAGCTCCTAACAGTCATGTTACCGACTGTGTTTGAAAAATGACAGGAGCTAGTTGGCTGGTACTTTATCTCTCTCCACTTTATCACTCTCCAAGGATTAGTACATCTGCCCTTCAGCATTGTATTTAATGCTGGTTTGCACATCTTTTCTCATCACCCTGGTGATTTTGGCATTATGGCTCTTTATGCCAAGTGTGCCTGGATGGCGGATTAGGAAGGAGTGTAGATTTGGACAAACTACAGTAATGGGGACGCCCCGCATGTCAGGCTCTATTCCCCCTGCACAAGTACAAAAGCATCGCACAGCAGCGATGCTTTTGTACTTGACAAGTAGCTCCCTACCTGCGCAGCTCATGCATGCTGGCAGAGAGCTACTTGTCGCTTCCTGGGTCTCATCGCCTGCGTTGCCCGGACCGTGCCCCCAAAACTGCGGCCAAACACCATCGGCCCACCTCCTCCCGCCCAGCGAACGCCTCTGCCTGTCATTCAGGCAGAGGCGTTCGCTGGGCTGAGATGCTGATAGCATCTCTGGCATGCACATGCGCACTGCGGCACATGCGCAGTTCAGACCTGATCGCCCACTGTGCGAAAAACGCACAGCAATGATCGGATCTGAATTAGCCCCAAAGTGAAGCCACACCGTCGGTTATATTTCTGCACCATCTGCTACTCATTTTCAGGGGCAAAGAAGCGAATTTCCTACCTACAATATGCACAGTAGCTCCAGTTTGACATCTGCGGCCCCAGGCACATTTTCTCTGACGTCCTAAGTGGATGCTGGGACTCCGTAAGGACCATGGGGAATAGCGGCTCCGCAGGAGACTGGGCACAACTAAAGAAAGCTTTAGGACTACCTGGTGTGCACTGGCTCCTCCCACTATGACCCTCCTCCAGACCTTAGTTAGAATCTTGTGCCCGGCTGAGCTGGATGCACACTAGGCGCTCTCCTGAGCTCCTAGAAAAGAAAGTATACTTTTAGGTTTTTTATTTTCAGTGAGATCTGCTGGCAACAGACTCACTGCTACGAGGGACTAAGGGGAGAAGAAGCGAACCTACCTGCTTGCAGCTAGCTTGGGCTTCTTAGGCTACTGGACACCATTAGCTCCAGAGGGATCGCACACAAGGCCCGACCTCGATCGTCCGGTCCCGGAGCCGCGCCGCCGTCCCCCTTACAGAGCCAGAAGCAAGAAGATGGTCCTGAAAATCGGCGGCAGAAGACTTCGGTCTTCAACAAGGTAGCGCACAGCACTGCAGCTGTGCGCCATTGCTCCTCATGCACACCTCACACTCCGGTCACTGATGGGTGCAGGGCGCTGGGAGGGGGGGGGGCGGCCCAGCAGCAATATTAACACCTTGGCTGGCAAAAAAATCACAATATATAGTCCTAGAGGCTATATATGTGAAAAATACACCTGCCAGGGATCCATAAAAAAGCGGGAGAAAGTCCGTCGAAAAAGGGACGGGGCTATCTCCCTCAGCACACTGGCGCCATTTTCTCTTCACAGTGCAGCTGGAAGACAGCTCCCCAGGCTCTCCCCTGTAGTTTTCAGGCTCAAAGGGTTAAAAAGAGAGAGGGGGGGCACTAAATTTAGGCGCAGAATTGTGTATTATAGCAGCTATAAGGGAAAAATCACTGTGGGTAGTGTGAATCCCTGTATTATATAGCGCTTTGGTGTGTGCTGGCATACTCTCTCTCTGTCTCCCCAAAGGACTTTGTGGGGTCCTGTCCTCAGTCAGAGCATTCCCTGTGTGTGCGCGGTGTGTCGGTACGGCTGTGTCGACATGTTGATGAGGAAGGTTACGTGGAAGGCGGAGCAGATGCCGATAAATGTGATGTCGCCCCCTGTGGGGCCGACACCAGAGTGGATGGATAGGTGGAAGGTATTAACCGACAGTGTCAACTCCTTACATAAAAGGCTGGATGACGTAACAGCTGTGGGACAGCCGGCTTCTCAGCCCGCGCCTGCCCAGGCGTCTCAAAGGCCATCAGGGGCTCAAAAAACGCCCGCTACCTCAGATGGCAGACACAGATGTCGACACGGAGTCTGACTCCAGTGTCGACGAGGTTGAGACATATACACAATCCACTAGGAACATCCGTTGCATGATCTCGGCAATGAAAAATGTGTTACACATTTCTGACATTAACCCAAGTACCACAAAAAAGGGGTTTTATGTTTGGGGAGAAAAAGCAGCCAGTGTTTTGTTCCCCCATCAGATGAGTGAATGAAGTGTGTGAAGAAGCGTGGGTTCCCCCGATAAGAAACTGGTAATTTCTAAAAAAGTTACTGATGGCGTACCCTTTCCCGCCAGAGGATAGGTCACGTTGGGAGATATCCCCTAGGGTGGATAAGGCGCTCACACGTTTGTCAAAAAAGGTGGCACTGCCGTCTTAGGATACGGCCACTTTGAAGTAGCCTGCTGATAAAAAGCAGGAGGCTATCCTGAAGTCTGTATATACACACCCAGGTACTATACTGAGACCTGCAATTGCCTCAGCATGGATAGTGCTGCTGCACTGTTACCCTGTCAGGACAGGGATACTATTTTGCTAACCATAGAGCATATTAAAGACGTAGTCTTATATATGAGGGATGCACAGAGGGATATTTGCCGGCTGGCATCCAGAATTAATGCAATGTACATTCTGCCAGGAGGGTATTAGGGACCCGGCAGTGGACAGGTGATGCTGACTTTAAAAGGCACATCTGCCTTATAAGGGTGAGGAATTGTTGGGGAGGGTCTCTGGGACCTCGTATCCACAGCAACAGCTGGGAAGAAATTTTTTTACCTCAGGTTTCCTCACAGCCTAAGAAAGCACGGTATTATCAGGTACAGTCCTTTCGGCTTCAGAAAAGCAAGCGGGTCAAAGGCGCTTCCTTTCTGCACAGAGACAAGGGAAGAGGGAAAAAGCTGCACCAGACAGCCAGTTCCCAGGATCAAAAATCTTCCCCCGCTTCCTCTGAGTCCACCGCATGACGCTGGGTCTCCACAGGTGGAGCCAGGTGCGGTGGGGGCGCGTCTCGGGAACTTCAGCGACCAGTGGGCTCGCTCACAGGTGGATCCCTGGGTTCTGCAAGTAGTATCACAGGGATACAAGCTGGAGTTCGAGGCGACACCCCCTCGCCGTTACCTCAAATCAGCCTTGCCTGCTGCCCTCGGAGAAAAGGGAGGTAGTACTGGCGGCAATTCACAAGCTGTACTTCCAGCAGGTGATAATCAGGGTACCCCTCCTTCAACAAGGCCGGGGTTACTATTCCACAATGTTTGTGGTACCGAAACCAGACGGTTCGGTGAGACCCATTCTAAAAGTGAAATCCTTGAACACTTATATACGAATGTTCAAGTTCAAAATGGAATCGCTCAGGGCGGTTATTGCAAGCCTGGACGAAGGGGATTACATGGTATCACTGGACATCAAGTACCCATTTACCCTCCTCACCAGGAGTACCTCAAAATTGTGGTACAGGACTGTCATTACCAATTCCAGACGTTGCCGTTGGTCTGTCCCCGGCACCGAGGGTATTTACCAAGGTAATGGCCGAAATGATGATACTCAAAAAAAAAAAAAGGGAGTTATAATTATCCCTACTTGGACGATCTCCTTATAAAGGCGAGGTCCAGGGAGCAGTTGTTGGTCGGAGTAGCACTATCTCGGGAAGTGCTACAACAGCACGGCTGGATTCTGAATATTCCAAAGTCGCAGCTGGTTCCTACGACGCATCTACTGTTCCTGGGTATGGTTCTGGACACAGAACAGGAAAAAGTGTTTCTCCCGGAGGAGAAGGCCAAGGAGTTGTCATCTCTAGTCAGAGACCTCCTAAAACAAATACAGGTGTCGGTGCATCAATGCACGCGAGTCCTGGGAAAGATGGTAGCTTCTTACGAAGAAATTCCATTCGGCAGGTTCCATGCAAGGATCTTCCAGGGGGATCTGTTGGACAAGTGGTCCGGGTCGCATCTTCAGATGCATCGGCTGATAACCCTGTCTCCAAGGGCCAGGGTGTCGCTGTTGTGGTGGCTGCAGAGTGCTCATCTTCTAGAGGGCCGCAGATTCGGCATACAGGACTGGGTCCTGGTGACCACGGATGCCAGCCTTCGAGGCTGGGGGGCAGTCACACAGGGAAGAAACTTCCAAGGACTATGGTCGAGTCAGGAGTCTTCCCTACACATAAATATTCTGGAACTAAGGGCCATTTACAATGCCCTAAGTTAGGCTAGACCCCTGCTTCAACACCAGCCGGTGGTGATCCAGTCAGACAACATCACGGCGGTCGCCCATGTATACCAACAGGGCGGCACAAGAAGCAGGATGGCGATGGCAGAAGCCACAAGGATTTTCCGATTGGCGGAAAATCATGTGTTAGCACTGTCAGCAGTGTTCATTTCCGGAGTGGACAACTGGGAAGCAGACTTTCTCAGCTGGCACGACTTCCACCCGGGAGAGTGGGGATTTCATCCAGAAGTCTTCCAAATGATTGTACACCATTGGGAGAGGCCACAGGTGGACATGATGGCGTCCCGCCTCAACAAAAAGCTAAAAAGATATTGCGCCAGGTCAAGGGACCCTCAGGCGATAGCTGTGGACGCTCTGGTGACACCGTGGGTGTACCAGTCGGTTTATGTGTTCCCTCCTCTTCCTCTCATACCCAAGGTACTGAGGATAAAAAGAAAAAGAGGAGTAAGAACTATACTCATTGTTCCGGATTGGCCAAGAAGAGCTTGGTACCCGGAACTTCAAGAACTGATCTCAGAGGACCCATGGCCTCTGCCGCTCAGACAGCACCTGCTGCAGCAGGGGCCCTGTCTGTTCCAAGACTTACCGCGGCTGCGTTTGACGGCATGGCGGTTGAACGCTGGATCCTGAAGGAAAAGGGCATTCCGGAGGAAGTCATCCCTACGCTGATTAAAGCTAGGAAAGAAGTGACCGCAAACCATTATCACCGCATATGGCGAAAATATGTTGCGTGGTGTGAGACCAGGAAGGCCCAACGGAGGAATTTCAGCTGGGCCGTTTTCTGCACTTCCTACAATCAGGGGTGACTATGGGCCTAAAATTGGGTTCCATTAAGGTCCAGATTTCGGCACTGTCGATTTTCTTCCAGAAAGAACTGGCTTCACTGCCTGAAGTTCAGACATTTGTTAAGGGAGTGCTGCATATTCAGCCCCCTTTTGTGCCTCCAGTGGCACCTTGGGATCTCAACGTGGTGTTGGATTTCCTAAAGTCGCATTGGTTTGAGCCACTTAAAACCGTGGATTTGAAATATCTCACGTGGAAAGTGGTCATGCTGTTGGCCTTGGCTTCGGCCAGGCGTGTGTCAGAATTGACGGCTTTGTCATGTAAAAGCCCTTATCTGATTTTCCATATAGATAGGGCAGAATTGAGGACTCGTTCCCAGTTTCTCCCTAAGGTGGTATCAGCTTTTCATTTGAACCAACCTATTGTAGTGCCTGCGGCTACTAAAGATTTGGAGGATTCCAAGTTGTTGGACGTAGTCAGGGCCCTGAAAAATTATGTTCCAGGACAGCTAGTGTCAGGAAAACTGACTCGCTATTTATCCTGTATGCACCCAACAAGCTGGGTGCTCCTGCTTCTAAGCAGACTATTGCTCGCTGGATCTGTAGTACGATTCAGCTTGCACATTCTGCGGCTGGACTGCCGCATCCTAGATCAGTGAAAACCCATTCCACAAGGAAGGTGGGCTCTTCTTGGGCGGCTGCCCGAGGGGTCTCGGCTTTACAACTTTACCGAGCAGCTACTTGGTCGGGGTCAAACACATTTGCAAAATTCTACAAGTTTGATACCCTGGCTGAGGAGGACCTAGAGTTTGCTCATTCGGTGCTGCAGAGTCATCCGCACTCTCCCGCCCGTTTGGGAGCTTTGGTATAATCCCCATGGTCCTTACGGAGTCCCAGCATCCACTAAGGACGTCAGAGAAAATAAGATTTTACTCACCGGTAATTCTATTTCTCGTAGTCCGTAGTGGATGCTGGGCGCCCATCCCAAGTGCGGATTGTCTGCAATACTTGTATATAGTTATTGTTTAACTAAAGGGTTATTGTTGAGCCATCTGTTGAGAGGCTCAGTTATATTTCATACTGTTAACTGGGTATAGTATCACGAGTTATACGGTGTGATTGGTGTGGCTGGTATGAGTCTTACCCGGGATTCAAAATCCTTCTTTATTGTGTCAGCTCTTCCGGGCACAGTATCCTAACTGAGGTCTGGAGGAGGGTCATAGTGGGAGGAGCCAGTGCACACCAGGTAGTCCTAAAGCTTTCTTTAGTTGTGCCCAGTCTCCTGCGGAGCCGCTATTCCCCATGGTCCTTACGGAGTCCCAGCATCCACTACGGACTACGAGAAATAGATTTACCGGTGAGTAAAATCTTATTTTAACATTTCACTTATGACATCTTTCTCTGAAAGAGATCCGTTATGAGGATTGCCTGTTAGTTTATAATCTACCAGAAAGTAAATAAAATCCAATTTACAGTATGATCTGAATGTTAAAAGCAAAATATTACATGCCTTGTAGTTGGTATGATATAAATAATGTTTACGCACTTTATGTGCACTTAAAATGCAACCTAGTTTTCTGTTTCTTTATATTTTCATACATTTTCAGTAAATAACTGGACATACAGTATCTGTAAGTCATTTTTCTTAAAGATATATTATAGAGAGAGCGCTACACACCTGCAGTGTCTATAAACTTATAGTGCAATTTAAGGTAACAATTATACCAACATAGTATATATAAAAAAGTGCTTAAAATATTCTTTATATATTATATTATAAACAATTTATTGCACATAAAAAGCTAGATCTTTCACAACTTTATGTTAATCACTGATTCACATAAATGGAAACACTCAGAAAGCTAATGGTTACTAAAATAGCTATTGGGACAGTCCTTGGTCTCCAACTCCAGTGAGATACATGTGTTGCCACTCCTAATAACGAACTTTACTTTGTGTCAAACGACCATGATTGGTAATTTTGTATCGTTATTATTTCCAAACTCTGATTCAAGTGCTGAACTTTTGATTTGGTAGAGTAAGTCAGTGTAGGCTCATGCAATTTTTCAATGTATCAGAGTTTTAGTGAAGGAATGTCGTGAAATGGTGGTGCTCACCTCCCCAGCAGCAGAAGTCCAGATATTGTGCTCCGGAAAACGCAGTGCCCGGCTGCGGCAGCGCGCCGCTCGATGTGTCTCTGCCGGAGTCGCGTATTCCCGGAGTGATTGCAGCCTCGTGTGCTGACCTAAGTTCTTCCAGTTGGGGAGTGAGAAAGCAACTCCCAGCTGTGGCTGCTCGCCTCTCAGCTACTCCTCGTTAGTGCTTTTAAAGGAGATCTTCACCAAGATGTATGTAGGAGGTACTTTACCAAGGTATCAGTTCCGTGGTCCCAAACATAGGTGTTCCCAAATAAATATAGAAGTGTCCTTAACGCGTTTCTCCGTTATATCAATTGAACAGTTTCATCAGAAGGTATACACTGCTTATTCATATCCTGATATTTAAGCACTATTTCCACCAATCGTAGGCTAGCACTCATTATAACCTGCAGGTGTACTACAGGTGTTGTTTAAATAACCAGTATTCAATCTATGGCAATCTTTAGTATGACAGCACATTCTGGGAACTATGTCCTTTATAGCTACATAATATAATACATATTATGCTTAAAAAAGAGATTCACAATCTCTATATTATTAAACATATCAAAACTACAACCCTCAAACAACCCATTTAAACACGTCATTCATAATAGTACACATTTTCGTTCTACAACGTATAATACTGAGTTTGAGATAAAGGGTCATATTGATTGTAATTCAACATATATTGTTTATCTGATCACATGTAGCTGTGGGGTACAATATGTGGGAAGAACCCCATGCAGTTGTTTTCCTTTATTTTCCCGTGCCCGGATAAGAGGCTCTGGTCTGGTTACAGGTTACAGGTTACTGTTTGTTTGGTTTTGGAGGGGGGGAGGCACATGCATTTTCTTAAACATTTGTTTACTATTTCAATGCAGATCATACTGATCTGTGTAGTGCTTCTCTCAGACTTGCTTGCCATAGGCAGGTCTACTGTTTGGGTTGTTTTGCCATTGTTTTGCCATTGGTTTTTGGGGGTGTAGTATGGTATGCAGGCGGCCGTGATCTCGGCGACCAGCATACCGGCACCAGGATCCCGACTGCCAACATACCGACAGCTGGGCAAGCGCAAATGAGCCCCTTGCGGGCTCGCTGCGCTCGCCATGCTGCGGGCACGATGGTGCACCCTCCAGGGAGGTCGTGGACCACCAAGAGGGAGAATAGTTGTTGGTATGCCGGGTGTCGGGTTTCCAGCGCCGGTATACTGAGCGCCGAGATCGCAACAGCCGGCATACTGAATACCACCCGTTTTTGGTTGGTTTGAAAATCTGTGGATCCTACTGTTGTCTGATTGTTGGTCCGATGTTTTACAGTGTTCTAATGTCATGTTTTTAAATGGTCTTTCATTAGTTATGACTTTAAGTAAACGGTCGGTTTGCAAAATCGATGGAAAATTGACCAAAAGCATGTCAAGTACATCATAAGGGTGTAATTCATTTGTGCTAATTACTTTCTCACTCTTAAGTGAGTTTTCATGATTAGTTTACCTATCCATACTTTAATATTGCGATCTATAGTCATATAATACCAAGAGAAAAAGCAGAACTTTTTTTTAACACTGTTTCTAATAAAAATATCTTTTCAGAATATTATGTTCTCTAAAATTTGTCTTTCTGATAGGTAAATGTACAGAACAGGAATATGATCTTCTTGGCAACTACTTTTATTAAAGAATAAGGGGGATATTTATCAAAACTTGATAAAGTCGACATAGATAAAGTGCTAACCAATCAGCTTATGTTATTTCACAGGCTGTGTTTGAAAAATGACTGCTGGGAGCTGATTGGTTTGTACTGTACTTTATCCCTCTTTACTTTATCTCTAAGCTTTGATAAATCTCCCAAAGTGATAAATCTGTGTTTACAGTGAGGGATATATAATTGCAGGATAGCAGTTATTTAAGTTGTTCATATTCTCATATCTGTCTACAGTATAACTATTTTCCTGACAATAGGTTCATTTTCAATTTCTACATTTTAAAATGTCAAAAGAATACATTTGTAATATTTAATTAGAACATAATAAAGTCCATCAGCTAACTAGCTTATATACAGTATTCCATGGAGATGCATTCAATTTGGCGGTTGACGGGATCCCGGCTGTAAGTGGTTACCGCCACATGTTTGTTGTCCTCCCCGCTCACACACAGCACCCGGAGCTCACACAGAGTCCTTTGGCCGTGATTGTGCACTGCACGCCCCAATGCTGCGGCCATCCTAATGGCTCCTTTGTGCAGGGCACTGTGGTAATGATGAACTATGAGAGACATCATGGTGTATCTCTCAGACCCAAGAGAAACTGCAGGAGATGGGGTAATGTGTATGATAGCAGTGAGCCCGACAGAAAAGGAGCCGGGTGCACCACATTATACATTGCAGCGGGCAGCAGCTGTTGGTGGAACATACAAAGGAGACCGCAAGTGGATGTAGCCGCTGCACCTATAGGGCAAAACTGTCTGCACCACTCTAGTTATGGCCCTGGAAGCACTACAAAAAGCATACCTGCATATCATTTACTAAAGAAAATGGCTAATATATTTGATAAAATCATACCATGTAACATCCATTATACTTAATTTTTTAAATATCTAAGAAAAACTTGTATATATATATTATAAGGGCACGGTCGTGCCCTTATATTAAGGCTGAATCGAACAAACGGAATTCTCCCATAGGGAACTTCTGAGATGGGGGCATGGTGTTTGAGGGGCTACACCTCAAAACTGATTGGACGTACCGAGCTGAAATTTGGCATGGACGTGTAGAATCGTCACCCGCTGGTGCATGCCAAATTTCAGGGCAAAATAATAAAAAATGAGGAATTGAGAGTAAGCTAAAGTTCCAACTGTCAGTTTTTTTCTGCCACTCCCTCTGTGGCTTTTTGACATGGTTTTCCTATAGAGTGAATGAGGATTTTTTTGGGAAGGCATAACTCAGGATAGAGGACAAATTAAGACTTGGGGTTTGTTTTATTAGATAGAGTATGTCCCAGTGTAGTGCCTTTTGGGGTTGTGGTTTTTCAAAAAGTTATAGTTTTTTTTTAATTAAGTAAAATATGCCCCATTTTAAAGATAGGGCTTTTCAATTTGTTGCGCCTGCGCAGTGGCCGCCAGCAGGGGGTGAACATAGATGAGCTTGTCAAGTTGTGCACGAGGAGAGCGCGGGAAGCAGTGTCTCGTGCATGACGAGGACAGCTGCAGGCGGCGGGAGGACGAGAAGGAGGGAGCCTCTACAAGACCCGGAGGAGATCGCGGGACGTGAGCGACGGAGGGAGCCTTACTGGGGGAGGAGAACGACGGAGCAGAAGCCGGGTCCCCTTCAGGAGTGTCAGCGGGAGGAGATAGCCGCAGCTCGGAGGAAGCCGGGCCCACTTAACTCAGTGGGAGCGTCGGCAGGATGTATGCCATCCTTTCTTATTTTTCTTATACTTCTCCCGCCCTGTTGTGTCCGCCCGCCCGGCCGCCCTGCTGTGTCCGCCCGCCCGGCCGCCCTGCTGTGTCCGCCCGCCCGGCCGCCCTGCTGTGTCCGTCCCCCGCCTGCCCGCCCGCCCGGCCGTGTCCGCCCGGCCTGCTGTGTCCGTCCTCCGATGCTGTGCCCGGCCGCCCGCCCTGCTGTGTCCGCCCGGCCTGCTGTGTCCGTCCTGCCGTGTCCGTCCTCCGCCCTCCCTGCTGTCTACGCCCATCCCCCCCCGCCCTCCCTGCTGTCTACGCCCATCCCCCCCGCCCTCCCTGCTGTCTACGCCCATCCCCCCCCGCCCTCCCTGCTGTCTACGCCCTCCCTGCTGTCTACGCCCACCCCCCCCGCCCTCCCAGCTGTCTACGCCCACCCCCCCGCCCTCCCAGCTGTCTACGCCCATCCCCCCCCGCCCTCCCTGCTGTCTACGCCCATCCCCCCCGCCCTCCCTGCTGTCTACGCCCATCCCCCCCGCCCTCCCTGCTGTCTACGCCCATCCCCCCCCGCCCTCCCTGCTGTCTACGCCCATCCCCCCCGCCCTCCCTGCTGTCTACGCCCATCCCCCCCCCGCCCTCCCTGCTGTCTACGCCCATCCACCCCGCCCTCCCTGCTGTCTACGCCCATCCCCCCCGCCCTCCCTGCTGTGTACGCCCACCCCCCCGCCCTCCCTGCTGTGTACGCCCACCCCCCCGCCCTCCCTGCTGTGTCCGCCCACCCCCCCGCCCTCCCTGCTGTGTACGCCCATCCCCCCGCCCTCCCTGCTGTGTACTCCCACCCCCCCCCCCGCCCTCCCTGCTGTGTACGCCCATCCCCCCCGCCCTCCCTGCTGTGTCCGCCCATCCCCCCCGCCCTCCCTGCTGTGTACGCCCACCCCCCCGCCCTCCCTGCTGTGTACGCCCGCCCTCCCTGCTGTGTCCGCCCCCCCCCCCCGCCCTCCCTGCTGTGTCCGCCCATCCCCCCCGCCCTCCCTGCTGTGTCCGCCCATCCCCCCCCGCCCTCCCTGCTGTGTCCGCCCATCCCCCCCCGCCCTCCCTGCTGTGTACGCCCATCCCCCCCGCCCTCCCTGCTGTGTAAGTCCACCCCCCCCCCGCCCTCCCTGCTGTGTACGTCCACCCCCCCCCCACCCTCCCTGCTGTGTCCGTCCATCCCCCCCCCGCCCTCCCTGCTGTGTCCGTCCATCCCCCCCGCCCTCCCTGCTGTGTCCGTCCATCCCCCCCCGCCCTCCCTGCTGTGTCCGTCCATCCCCCCCCGCCCTCCCTGCTGTGTACGTCCACCCCCCCCGCCCTCCCTGCTGTGTACGTCCACCCCCCCCCCCGCCCTCCCTGCTGTGTCCGTCCATCCCCCCCGCCCTCCCTGCTGTGTCCGTCCATCCCCCCCGCCCTCCCTGCTGTGTCCGTCCATCCCCCCCCGCCCTCCCTGCTGTGTCCGTCCATCCCCCCCCGCCCTCCCTGCTGTGTCCGTCCACCCCCCCCCCCGCCCTCCCTGCTGTGTCCGTCCATCCCCCCCGCCCTCCCTGCTGTGTCCGTCCATCCCCCCCGCCCTCCCTGCTGTGTCCGTCCATATCCCTGCTGTGTCTGTCCATCCCCCCCCCCGCCCTCCCTGCTGTGTCCGTCCATCCCCGCCCTCCCTGCTGTGTCCGTCCACCCCCCCCCGCCCTCCCTGCTGTGTCCGTCCATCCCCCCCGCCCTCCCTGCTGTGTCCATCCATCCTCCCTGCTGTGTCCGTCCATATCCCTGCTGTGTCCGTCCACCCCCCCGCCCTCCCTGCTGTATCCGTCCATCCCCCCGCCTTCCCTGCTGTGTCCGTCCATCCCCCCCGCCCTCCCTGCTGTGTCCGTCCATCCCCCCCCCGCCCTCCCTGCTGTGTCCGTCCATCCCCCCCCGCCCTCCCTGCTGTGTCCGTCCATCCCCCCCCGCCCTCCCTGCTGTTTCCGTCCACCCCCCCCCCCGCCCTCCCTGCTGTTTCCGTCCACCCCCCCCCCGCCCTCCCTGCTGTGTCCGTCCATCCCCCCCGCCCTCCCTGCTGTGTCCGTCCATCCCCCCCCGCCCTCCCTGCTGTGTCCGTCCATCCCCCCCCGCCCTCCCTGCTGTGTCCGTCCATCCCCCCCGCCCTCCCTGCTGTGTCCGTCCATCCCCCCCCGCTCTCCCTGCTGTGTCCGTCCATCCTCCCCCGCCCTCCCTGCTGTGTCCGTCCATCCCCCCCGCCCTCCCTGCTGTGTCCGTCCATCCCCCCCGCCCTCCCTGCTGTGTCCGTCCATCCCCCCCGCCCTCCCTGCTGTGTCCGTCCATCCCCCCCCGCCCTCCCTGCTGTGTCCGCCCATCCCCCCCGCCCTCCCTGCTGTGTCCGTCCATCCCCCCCCCGCCCTCCCTGCTGTGTCCGTCCATCCCCCCCCTGCCCTCCCTGCTGTGTCCGTCCATCCCCCCCGCCCTCCCTGCTGTGTCCGTCCATCCCCCCCTGCCCTCCCATCCCCCCCGCCCTCCCTGCTGTGTCCGTCCATCCCCCCGCCGCCCTCCCTGCTGTGTCCGTCCATCCCCCCCGCCGCCCTCCCTGCTGTGTCCGTCCATCCCCCCCGCCGCCCTCCCTGCTGTGTCCGTCCATCCCCCCCGCCGCCCTCCCTGCTGTGTCCGTCCATCCCCCCCGCCCTCCCTGCTGTGTCCGTCCATCCCTCCCCGCCGTCCCCAGACGCATCACCTGACACTCACACGGACCTGACACACACGCACACATTCACACGCAGCGCCTGACACACACAGACGCGCAGCGCCTGACACACACAGACGCGCAGCGCCTGACACACACAGACGCGCAGCGCCTGACACACACAGACGCGCAGCGCCTGACACACACAGACGCGCAGCGCCTGACACACACAGACGCGCAGCGCCTGACACACACAGACGCGCAGCGCCTGACACACACAGACGCGCAGTGCCTGACACACACAGACGCAGCACCTGACACACACACACACGCAGCACCTGACACACACACGCAGCACCTGACACACACACGCAGCACCTGACACACACACGCAGCACCTGACACACACACTCACGCACCTGACACATGCACTCACACGCAGCACCTGACATACTCACACGCAGCACCTTACACACACACACACATGCAGCACCTGACACACACACGCAGCACCTGACACACGCAGACATGCAGCACCTGACACACGCAGACACGCAGCACTTGACATGCAGCACCTGACACACACACACGCAGCACCTGACACACACACACGCAGCACCTGACACACACACACACACACACACAGCACCTGACATTCAGACATGCAGCGCCTGACACATACACACACGCAGACATGCAGCGCCTGACATGCAGCACCTGACAGACACACACACAGACATGCAGCACCTGACACACACACACACACAAATATGCAGCACTTGACACACCCACACACATACAGACATGCAGCACCTGACACACACACACACAGGCAGCACCTGACACACACACACAGACGCAGCACATGACACTCACACGGACCTGACACACGCACACACTCACACGCAGCACCTGACACACACACACAGACGTGCAGCGCCTGACACACACAGACGCGCAGCGCCTGACACACACAGGCACGCAGCACCTGACACACACACACAGACGCGCAGCACCTGACACACACACACACACACAGACGCGCAGCACCTGACACAGACGCGCAGCGCCTGACACACACACACAGACGCGCAGCGCCTGACACACACACACACACAGACGCGCAGCGCCTGACACACACAGACGCGCAGTGCCTGACAGACACAGACACGCAGCGCCTGACACACGCAGCGCCTGACAGACACGCGCACTCACACGCAGCACCTGACAGACACGCGCACACGCACTCACACGCAGCACCTGACAGACATGCGCACACGCACTCACACGCAGCGCCTGACAGACACGCGCACTCACACGCAGCGCCTGACACACACGCGCACTCACAGGCAGCGCCTGACACGCACACACACTCACACGCAGCGCCTAACACACTCACACGCAGCGCCTGACACGCACATACTAGTGATGAGTGGGTTCGGTTCGTCGGAATCCGGACCCCCCGAACTTCACCCCTTTTACACGAGGCAGGTTCGAACCTTCCCGCCTTGCTCGGCTAACCCAAGCGCGCCCGAACGTCATCATCCCGCTGTCGGATTCTCACGAGATTCGGATGTCTGCATTCGTGGAAAGGGGTCCCATGTGTAAACATGGGACCCCTTTCAGTCCGTCTGTCCGGGTGTTCGGTTTGTTGTTTTGCCAAGTACGTGGATTTAAACTGGAACCTGGATCAGGTGAGTATAATTATCTTTTATTTTCAGGTACCCGTGGATTCTACTTGGAGAAGAGGACCGACTGGTTCGTGTCAACATAGGTAAGTATGTGTGTGTCGGCAGGTGTGAAATAAAGTTATACTTTCACGGTGTCTGTGTCCTGTTTTTATTTGGGTATTTTTTTCCCAGTAGAACTACAGGTACCAGCGGGCCCGTTTTTCTCCCGCATGCTGGTACTTGTGGTTCTCAAAGTACCAGCTTGCGGGGGAGGCTTGCTGGGACTTGTAGTACTACTGGAAAAAACAATATTCTTTCAATTTTCTCAAGGCTATCAGCCTCCCATCCGCAGCCCTTGGATGGGGGGGACAGCCTCGGGCTTCACCCTTGGCCCTTGGGTGGCTGGGGGGGGGGACCCCTTGATTGAAGGGGTCCCCACTCCCCCAGGGTACCCCGGCCAGGGGTGACTAGTTGGATATTTAATGCCACGGCCGCAGGGCACTGTATAAAAGTGACCCCCGGCTGTGGCATTATCTGTCCAGCTAGTGGAGCCCGATGCTGGTGTAAAAAATACGGGGGTCCCCTACTCTTTTTGTCCCCCGTATTTTTTGCACCAGCACCAGGCGCAGAGCCCGGTGCTGGTTTTAAAAATACGGGGGATCCCCTGTCCGTTTTCCCCCCGGATTTTTAGAACCAGGACCGGCTCGAAGAGCCCGAGGCTGGTTATGCTTTGGAGGGGGGACCCCACGCAATTTTTTTTCCGGGTTTTTTACATTCCATTTAAAAAAATAATAATCTTTTAAAAAATATATAAATAATACTTGTGCCTCCAAAAAAGACAAACCAAGTACCTAATCCCTTCTAATATAGATATGCTATTACCAAAAAAACAACAACTTTTATTTATTAGATTCCGCCTGCAAAGTGTGACGGATTGAAAATGACGAATTTACTGTTTAAAAGCACTGTTGTCGAATTTACAAACTTCAATTGAATATACTTTTGTCGAATTGCTGCATTTGTACCATTGCAGAAAAGTCGAATTTGTCAAATGACGAATTTTAAAAAGTCGAATTTTGAAAGCCTGTAAGAATAGGCCCCGCCCCCTTCACATCAGCCGTCCCCTTCTACCCCTGTACCTTGCTCTCTCCTGTCTGTGTTCTCTCCCGTCTGTAGGACTAGGCCCCGCCCCCTTCTTACCCTCCAGTGACTGCTCTCTCCTGACAAGTGGACCAGGCCTGCCCCCTACACGCTGCTGGTGTCTTCATTGTTACTTGGTCTGGAGCTCCGTTGGGGAGAGAACTCACGTGAGCTCATTAAGAATGAGGAACTGGGATGTGCACCTGGCACACACGCACACACGCAGCACCTGACACACACGCAGCACCTGACACACACGCAGACACGCAGCACCTGACACACACACACACGCAGCACCTGACACACACACACAGCACCTGACACACACACACGCAGCACCTGACACACACACACACACGCAGCACCTGACACACAGACACGCAGCACCTGACACACACACACGCAGACATGCAGCGCCTGACACACACATGCAGCACCTGACAGACACGCACACACAAAGACACGCAGCACCTGACACACACGCAGCATTTGACACACACACACACACACACACGCAGACACGCAGCACCTGACACACAGACATGCAGCGCCTGACACACGCAGACATGCAGCACCTGGCACACACATGCAGCACCTGAAAGACACACACACACACACACACACACACACACACACACACACACACACACACAGACATGCAGCACCTGACACACCCACACACACAGACATGCAGCACCTGACACACCCACACACATACAGACATGCAGCACCTGACACACACACAGGCAGCACCTGACACATATATACATGTGGCATTTAACGCACGCACGCACAGCACCTGACACAATCATATACACACGCAGCACCTGCTACTCACACATATATACACATGCAGCACCTGCCACTCCCACATACATGAACAGCACCTAACACACACATATATACATGCAGCACCTGACACACACATACACGCGCAGCACCTGACATTCGCACACATGCAGATGCGACACCTGACACAAACACATACACTCTCAACACCTGACACCCACGTGGCAGCTGACGCATACAAATGAAGCCCCTGAGATACACACATATACACGTGCAGCACCTGAGACACACACACACACATGTATGTACACGCGCGGCTCCAGGCACACACATACGTACGTACACGCGCGGCACCTGACACACACACACACACGTACGTACACGTGTGGCACCTGACACACACACACACACGTATGCACACGCGTGGCTCCTGACACACATACACACATGTACGTACACGCGCGGCTCCTGACACACACACATACACATATATGTACGTACACGCGCGGTTCCTGACACCCACACACATGGACATGCGCGGCTCCTGGCACACACACACGTACACGTGCGGCACCTGACACATACACGCGTGTACGTACACACATGCACAGCACCTGACATACACATGTAGGTACGCGCCACCTGACACACACACACGTACACGCACGACACCTGACACACGTACGTACACGCACGGCACCTGACACACACACGTACGTGCACGCACGGCACCTGACGCACACGTACATACTAGTGATGAGTGGGTTCGGTTCGTCGGAATCCGAACCCCCCGAACTTCACCCATTTTACACGGGTCCGAGGCAGGTTCGAACCTTCCCGCCTCGCTCGGCTAACCCGAGCGCGCCCGAACGTTGTCATCCCGCTGTCGGATTCTCGCGAGATTCGGATGTCTGCATTCGTGGACATGGGACCCCTTTCAGTCCGTCTGGTCCGTGTGTTCGGTTTGTTGTTTTGCCAAGTACGTGGATTTAATCTGGAACCTGGATCAGGTGAGTATAATTTATCTTTTATTTTCAGTTACCCGTGGATTCTACTTGGAGAAGAGGACCGACTGCTTCGTGTCAACATAGGTAAGTATGTGTGTGTCGGCAGGTGTGAAATAAAGTTATACTTTCACGGTGTCTGTGTCCTGTTTTTATTTGGGTATTTTTTTCCCAGTAGAACTACAGGTACCAGCGGGCCCGTTTTTCTCCAGCATGCTGGTACTTGTGGTTCTCAAAGTACCCGCTTGCGGGGGAGGCTTGCTGGGACTTGTAGTACTACTGGAAAAAACAATATTCTTTCAATTTTCTCAAGGCTATCAGCCTCCCATCCGCAGCCCTTTTATGGGGGGGACAGCCTCGGGCTTCACCCCTGGCCCTTGGGTGGCTGGGGGGGGGGACCCCTTGATTGAAGGGGTCCCCACTCCCCCAGGGTACCCGGGCCAGGGGTGACTAGTTGGATATTTAATGCCACGGCCGCAGGGCACTGTATAAAAGTGACCCCCGGCTGTGGCATTATCTGTCCAGCTAGTGGAGCCCGATGCTGGTGTAAAAAATAAGGAGGACCCCTACTCTTTTTGTCCCCCGTATTTTTTGCACCAGGCGCAGAGCCTGGTGCTGGTTTTAAAAATACGTGGGATCCCCTGTCCGTTTTTCCCCCGGATTTTTAGAACCAGGACCGGCTCGAAGAGCCCGAGGCTGGTTATGCTTTAAGGGGGGACTCCACGCAATTTTTTTTACGGGTTTTTCACATTCCATTTAAAAAATAATAATAATCTTTTAAAAAATATATAAATAATACTTGTGCCTCCAAAAAAGACAAACTAAGTACCTAATCCCTTCTAATATAAATAGATATGATATTACCAAAAAAGAAAACTGCAAAAAAAACATGTTTTTACATTTTTTTATTAGATTCCGCCAGCAAAGTGTGGCGGATTGAAAATGACGAATTTACTGTTTAAAAGCACTGTTGTCGAATTTACAAACTTCAATTGAATATACTTTTGTCGAATTGCCGCATTTGTACCATTGCAGAAAAGTCGAATTTGTCAAATGTCGAATTTTTAAAAAAATCGAATTTTGAAAGCCTGTAAGAATAGGCCCCGCCCCCTTCTTCACATCAGCCGTCCCCTTGTACCCCTGTACCTTGCTCTCTCCTGTCTGTGCTCTCTCCCGTCTGTAGGACTAGGCCCCGCCCCCTTCTTACCCTCCAGTGACTGCTCTCTCCTGACAAGTGGACCAGGCATGCCCCTACACGCTGCTGGTGTCTTCATTGTTACTTGGTCTGGAGCTCCGTTGGGAAGAGAACTCACGTGAGCTCATTAAGAATGAGGAACTGGGATGCTTTAATTTTATTGTGAGTAGTGTAGTGTGGTGATGTAGTATGTTGTATGGGGGGTATAGTGTAATTATGAAGTGCAGCATATGGGAGGGCTATAGCATAGTGATGTAGTGTGGCATATGGGGGGTGGTAGCGCATAGGCGTGCGTACAGGGGGTGCCTGGTGCGCACAGGCACTCCCTAATGTCCAGCATCGCTGCACGCCACGCTTGCTGTAGCACAGTGATCACTGAGTGTGTGATCGGTGGAGCCTAGCCTGCAGCTCATTTCCGTACCTCCCACCACCGATGCGCCCGCCCCCCCCTCTGCCTGCTGCTAATACTATGCTGAGTGCATTAGTTGGCGGCCTCACTGGGGGGACTGGCGTCACCTTGCAATGTGACTTGGTGATGTCCGCCCATGCTCTCCTCCCGCCCACCTGTGCTTTCCTCCCGCTGCGGTCTCTCAGTCCTAGTGTGCCGCGGCCGCCACACCACTGGGGACTGGGAGCCGCCGGCAGACACATTCTGCTGAGACTTACTTGTCAGTGCGGGTACCGGACGGCAGGCGGCGGGTGGGAGGGCAGACGGGGAGCAGGTGTCACAAGGAGTGTGTGGGTAACTAATTCACAATACTTCCGCTCAACGTGGCACTGCTGGTCCTTCATCTCCCATGTCTCTTCACCAGGTGGCGGGCGGCCCGGAAATTAAGTGATGTGTTGTGCAGCAGTCAGTGTGAAGTGACTGTGAGTAACACTGGTGGTGCTGATGATGCTGCTGCAGAATCGGGAAGCAATTAATTCATAAATATAATGTACTCTATCAATGTATTATACATACATAAACATGGACATACGTGTATTTGTGTATACATGTATATACATGAGTGTGTGTGTGTGTGTGTGTGTGTGTGTATATATATATATATATATATATGACTTGGGGTTTGTTTTATTAGATAGAGCATGTCCCAGTGAAGTGCCTTTTGGGGTTGTGGTTTTTCAGAAAGTTACAGGTTTTTTTTAATTAAGAGAAATATGCCCCATTAGAGATCGGGCATTTCAATTTGTTGCGCCTGCACAGTGGCCGCCAGCAGGGGGTGTATTAGAGTGCCTTCACTTGAGAGCCGCAATATGGCCGCCTTCTCCCCGGTTATTCTGTAAATAGGAAAATAACCTCACAGGTTCACATAGGGCAGAGTTGCCACCACTAGTGCAGGGCTGTAACGTACAGTACTAAGGAAAAGCCATATACTAAAGCGGCACGGTGACCTCACCCCTCTCAGAGACACCAGGGCGCAGCACACTGTACGGGGTACACTTGGTACACACACCTGTTAGCTCAGGGCAGCACTATAGGACCCTCCTGTAATGCTGTGCTGGAGGCGTGTAGTGATCAGGGCACTGGGAGACTGGCTGGCTGGTCTCCGTCTCTGCTGCCTATAGAACTTCCACCTCTGTTATATATCAGGGCTGCTCTCCTGTGTGTTCTCTTCCTCTCCTACTTCACACTGGAACTAGCCGCCCAGAGAACGAGAGGGCAGCGGCTGACATCAGAGAGGGTGCAGCAATCTGTGTGGGCAGAGCCCCTCACAGCAAGGTGTCCTTTTGCTGTGCCCCATGTAATCACTGTGATCCATACAGACTCTCACCCTGGTAAGCTCTCTATTTATTATTTATTTTTGTACACTGCAGCATGCTCGAGGGAAGGGAGCAGGCACCCCCCCACCCCACCGCCACTACTCCTCCGCCAGCATCACTGCCGAGCCGGTCAGTGTTCCGGTGGCAATGAGCAGTAGGCAGCCACCAGCAACAACAGCCAGGAAGCTGTTACTCCCGGCAGCAGTAGCGTCAAGCTGCAATTCAGCCAGCGGCACGATGATCCGGGAGACAGTGGCAGCACAGGGAAGCAGTACCCCCTCCAATCGCAGCACCAACCTGGAGACTGAGGCAGCAACCCACCCCCAGCAGCAGCACCACCCTGATGATAGGTAAGATGCATTTTGGTGTCACAAGAAGGTGGCCGGAGTAGTGGCTGGCTGTGGTCACACACCGGGCAAAAGTGATAGTGATTTCAGTGTTCCCTTGCGCGGGGATTGGATGTGTAGATGTATGAAGGCTATGTTTGTATAGATGTGAGCGGCAGTGTGCGGATGTATGAGAGCGGCAATGTACAGCTGTATGAGTGCGATGGTGTGCGGCTGTAAGAGTGCGATGGTGTGCGGCTGTAAGAGTGCGATGGTGTGCGGCTGTAAGAGTGCAATGGTGTGCGGCTGTAAGAGTGCAATGGTGTGCGGCTGTAAGAGTGCGGCAGTGTGCGGCTGTAAGAGTGCGGCAGTGTGCGGATGTATGAGAGCGGGGTTGTACGGATGTATGAGAGCGGCAGTGTATGGATGTATGAGAGCAGCAGTGTACAGTTGTGTGAGAGCGGCAGTGTATGGATGGCAGCATCATGGGGAGGGATGTCAGAATGCTGTTATAGGGTTCCTAATACAAAATGGAATCCGTATAGTGGGCGGGGCTGCACCATGGCACCACGTTGGGCTTGATGGGCAGGTAGTGCGGCAAGCACACCCAAATTGGCGTCTGACGTCGCCCGCAGTCCACACTGTTGTGAGGAGTCAGAGTTAATTTTGACTGTGTAGTGTACTCACAGAGGACCTACCGCCCGTCCCCTCCTCGCATCTGAGCAGCAGGTCAGTCTCTTATTTTCTTTTTAATCAGGAGAGGCCGAGTGAACTCTGAGCAGGGGGGCAGAGCTACATGGGACCCAGAGGGGCTGCTGTGCTGTCAGAGAGGAAGAGAGAGATGAAGCTACTGCAGATCCCCAGCTGATTGTGAGGTGCCGGGTTGAAGGGTGATGTGATCACCCTTCTCCCTCGCTGCAGCTGGGGACCGCATCTAGGCTTCCTCCATCGAGTGCATGCGGCGCAGCAGTGGGCGGCGTGTAATGAGTTTGTCTGACTCATTATACTGCTGCCTGTTGTGGACACCTCCGTCCGTACGGACTGGTGTACATGCCCAGCACAGAGGTGACAGTGTTGGTAGAAGTGCTGCCCAGCTCTGACCCTGCAGGCCTCCCTGATCTGGCTGCGGCCGCTGCTCCTGTGGCCTGAAACCCCTGCCGGTCCCCTCCATAGACTTCCGCCTGGCCAGCGCTGAGGTACTAGGGGTAGCCCAGCTGCGGGAAGGGTATGTCTCTGGCTTTCTCTCCGGCAGGGGAAGGTGACAGCGGCGGAGGAAGTGCTGCCCACCTCAGACACTACAGGCCTCCCCGATCCAGCTGCGGCCACAGCTGATGCTGCCAGAACCCCCTGCTGGTCTCCTTTGTTGACTGCCGCATGGCCAGTGCTGAAGTACTGGGGGTAAGCCAGCTACGGGAAGAGTGTCTCTGCCTCTGGCTCTCTCTCTCTGGCAGGGGAAGGAAGGCTGATTCTCTGGCACAACAGGGAGGGCTGGGCTGCAGGAACACAGCACTGGAAGAAACAGGAGGCCGAACTCATGACCAAAAAGTGAGCAGTGCAGTGATCAGCCCCCTAGTCTTTCCCTCTCTCTGGGTGCAGAGCTGTATTCTACAGAGAGAGCTGGGATGGGAAGAAGGGGAACGGCACTTGACATACACATACACGCGCAACCTGACACACACATACACGTGCGGCACCTGACACACACACACGTAGCATCAGACACAATAAAATAAACATGCAGCACCTGACCCACACATACACGCGCAACACCTGACACACACACATATACACGTGCGGCACCTGACACACACACGTAGCATCAGACACAATTAAATAAACATGCACCTGACACATGCATATACACGCAGCACCTGACACATACATATACACGCACACCATCAGACACACACATACACATGCAGCACCTTACTCACACACACATAGACACGTGTAGTACCTGACGCACACACATGTACACGCGCAGCACCTGACGCACACTCATGTACACACGCAGCACCTGACGCACACTCATGTACACGCGCAGCACCTAATGCACACTCATGTACACACGCAGCACCCGACGCACACTCATGTACACGCGCAGCACCTAATGCACACTCATGTACACGCGCAGCACCTGATGCACACATGTACACGCGCAGCACCTGACACAGACATACGTATTCATGCACAGCACCAGACCTACCCTTGTACACACGCGGAGCACCTGATACTCACACACATATACACCCGCAACACCTGACACACATACACGTGCGGCAGCTGACGCATACACACGCACCATCAGACACACTCGTATATACACGCAGCACCTGACACACACACACAGGAGCTGATACACAGGCAGCACCTGACACACACACACATATACACGCGCAGCACCTGACACCACGCACTCACACGTACAAGCAATGCATTTCACGCCTACCTCCAGCCTCAGTCACAGGCTGCTGCCGCCTACCCCCCTCCCTGCATCAGCTGCAAAGGCAGCAAAATATTTTGACCAAAGTCTAAAGGCCCATACACATTAAACGATGTCGCTCTGTGAGCGACATCATCTAATGTTTCCCCCGGCCGGCCGGCGGCCAACTGTACACGCTGAGCGATATGACCGCTCATATCGCTCAGTGACGTCACGCCCCCGCCAGCCCTGCATGAAGGTCGTGGACGACAGTCCACATCCTTCATGCATGACCTACCGACAGCGACGATTGTTGCCGACCCGCGGGGCCGCGCATCGTTCGTCGCTGGCGGCATACACACTTAACGATAAAACGAGCGACATCGCTCAAAGAGGGGGAAAATGAGCGACGTTGCTCATTAAATCGTTAAGTGTGTATGGACCTTAAACAATTCGGTTTGGTTAATAAAATAATTTTGCACAGAACAGTGATGTTATACGAACATTTTCATTAAACATTTAAAAAATCAAATGTTTATTCTTACAGTGAAATTTTACATTTCTGAATAAAAAGAATAAATTTAAAAAAAGCGATGAAATTCCATAGACAAAAAACCTTACGGTTTCACATGTCCCATTAAGGCTTCTTAGACATGATCGAAATTTCAGAAACCTGTTGTAACTCTTCCACTCAAACTCCAAAAAGCAATGAAATTCCGATCATTAAGGCTGACGCCTTAATGGACGTGTTCCTTGCGCAATACAGATATGGTATGCCATCACAGCCTGTGGGTAAGTGCAGATTCAGCACTCTCACAGAGTGAGATTGCTGTCACTCGCACAATGGTGGAGCTGCTAATTCACAGATTTGTGTGCTCATTGGAATACACACATGCAGTCTATGCAACTGAAGGTCTGAGCGGAAGACAAAGCTGCTCAGATGAGGTAAGAGTGTTGTTGATTGGAGGGAGGAGAGCGGTGTGGATGGGGGAACAGAAGTGTGTGGATAGAGTTGAACACTAAGCAGCACTGATGGGGGGGACAAAGAAACACGGGGTAATTCAGACCGCAGCAGCAGCAATCGCAGTCTGAATTAGTTTGTGAGGTGCGCACGTGCAATGGCCGCACTGTGCGTGCGTACCCCAGGAGCCCAGTGAGATGCTATCAGCATCTCACTGGCTGCGATCACCCTGCCTGATTGATAGGCAGAGGTGGTTGCGGGGAAGGAGGGGGGCGTGCAAACAGCGTTAGCATGCCATTGGCAGGGCATGGTCTGCACAACGGAGGCGTTTCCAGACCACTGGGGGGTGGGCTGTAGCGGTTATCCCCCTGCCAAGAGCACATGATCCACGAAATTTACCTTCAGGATGTCAGCTACATGAATGGGGTAAGAGTGGTGTGGATAGGGGGTAGATTAAGCAGCAAGTATGGGAAGGGAGACAGAGCGGTGCAGATGGGTTGAAAACACTGGCATGGATGGGTAGAAAACTGGTGCAGATGGGAGAGAAAATAGTGTGCCATGTACTGAAGGAGGCAGAGTGACGTTGAAGAAGGAAACACTGAGCAGCACAGAGAAGGAAACGGTGGTACAGACAAGGCACAGGTGGGGAAAGACAGATGGTGCAGATAAGTTAGTACAGACTAGCACAGATGGGAGAACACAGCAGTAGGGATTGGGGAAGACAGGGCAGCATGGGGGTGTATAGGGGAAGTAAGTGTAGATGCATAGACCGTAGATAGGGTATTATAGTTTTAGCAATTAACCAAGATGTTTGAGGGAGCTAAATGTGTATACTATGTGAGATGGATGTATGGAGTCAGAAGGATGTTGTAACAAGGTGGGATGGTTGTGGTGACCGAATGGTATGGTTGTGGGCACTGTGTGGGATGGGAGCACCACAAAACTGCTCAGACCTTCAGTTGCATAGACTGCATGTGTGTATTCCAATGAGCACACAAATCTGTGAATTAGCAGCTCCACCATTGTGTGAGTGACAGCAATCTCACTCTGTGAGAGTGCTGAATCTGCACTTACCCACAGGCTGTGATGGCATACCATATCTGTATTGCGCAAGGAACACGTCCATTAAGGCGTCAGCCTTAATGATCGGAATTTCATTGCTTTTTGGAGTTTGAGTGGAAGAGTTACAACAGGTTTCTGAAATTTCGATCATGTCTAAGAAGCCTTAATGGGACATGTGAAACCGTAAGGTTTTTTGTCTATGGAATATATATATACTTGCTTTAAATGCTATAGCAGCTGAGAACACATAATTGGGCATAGCTTTCCATGCAAAATGAGGACCTACTGTACCTAGACTATGGGGTGTTCAAATTACTCTCTGCTGTTTTACTACCATAACTAAATATTATGCATTTATGATGTGGGATTGTTGAGATGTTTTATATCTTGAAACTGTACTTTGAGTAATATGAAACTCGCACCCCACATGCAAATAGACCAAATATCTCTGTATGGAAACTGGTTTTCTCTTAGTGATTATGGAAATATGAATCTTACTTCATAAACCACATGAAAGCTGATGAGGCTTTCATCCGTTCTGTATCTAAACCTCCTTATGGCTGTCGGACTGAATAAACTTGTTGTCTAATTACCCCCTACTGGGTTTGCTTCCTTGGTTGCAAGCAACAACAAAAGTACTTGCACTCTACAGGTCCTGTCAGACAATGCAGCTTTTCCTGCTAACCGATTTAGCATAATTAAATGTACATTCAGGTTGACAAGCTACTCTGGAGTTTCAGAGGTCATTACTATTCTTTTTTTTTTTTTAAGAGTATATATTGGTACCAAAATATCAAGTAAAGCATACAAATCGTATTCATGTATCATCACAGACAAAGAGTAAAACTGTGCCAGATTTATAAACAGGTAATCACAAAAATGCAGCATACAATTAAAATGTACACAGGTGTATTTATGAACAATGAAGAATACTGTATACATAAAAAATAACAAATGCAAAAACAAAGTAAGAAAAACAAGAGGGTACACATGAGAGGTAGGGGAAGACAAGACACTTCATCTACCAGTAAATATGCATATAATAAAGCAAAGATTATTTGCAAGATAAAAATCAACTTAGGGTTTGGCCAATATAACAAGGGAAAAAGGACTTAAGAAAAGGCATCAAGTTGTTTATACAAATACCAAGAAGTGGTTTCAAAAAGTTTCTGTGTATGAGCCTAAATGTCAACTTCCAGGCTATAAATGTGGGTACCCCATTTTTTATAGAAATGTTTTACACCTTTGTCATTACCAGGAAGAGTGATTTGCTGTTCAAAGTGAAGAGTACGAAGAAGTTACATTTTACTTCTGCTAATGAGGAAGAGGACCGTTTTGGCCAATGTTTCAAAATCACCTTTTTTGCACAATGAGAATAATTGTCAAAACTATCTGGATCTCCTTTTTTTCTAGGGCCTGGATTGAGTCCAATCATAAAAACTGGCACAGTGACAAGCTATAAGCTGTTTCGTTAGTTGCAATGAGAAAATCTGATTAATAAAATTAATTATTTTATTTCATAAAATGGCTTTTTTGGGACATTGCCAGAAATTATGTAAAAATGAGGCACACTTTGGACAACAACCTGTTTCTTCTGGAACCATATGCACTCTCTGAGCTTGAAAAATGTATGCTCTGTGTGCAAGTTCGCAGAATGAAGGTAAAGAAATGTCAATGCCAATGTTTCAACAATGTATCAGGAGTACTAAGTACTGGAATATCGTTCACCCATTTTTCAAATGAACGATGCCACAGTCTCTCCCTCCCAATCAAGTTAAGATAAGCATAGTAATACTGTAATCTGTAAACATTAGAGCGAATAAAAGATCCTGTATAGGGTCAAAGGCTCCCCCTGAAGGCATAGACCATGGCATCGCCAAAACAAAATGTTGCAATTGTAAATGCATAAAGAAATGTCTATTGCACAAGTAAAATTTCTTTTAACTCAGAAATTTGCTGCAATGGTTTAACCTTATAAGCAAGGTTGAATTGTCACATCCTAAATTAGGTGGTTGGCTTAGTTTATATAAAGATATTCTGGGGTTTTTATCTGCCCAGATAAATTTGCTGATGGCCATGTTCAAAATGTTCAAATTAGAGTCTAGAGCAGTGATTTTCAACCTTTGTTTACTCGCGGCACACAGAACAATATTTTAAAATTGCCAAGGCACACCATCAGTTCCCCACAGAAAATAACAAAAAACACACATTGGCCCTCACAGTAAAAAAAAATCCACACATACATTGTTTTTTCTGTGTAGCCCAATCACATTGCTCCCCACATAAATCATGTTGCTCCCTACATAAATCCTATTGCTCCCCACATAAATCAATACCATTGCTCCCCTCATAAATCATGTTGCTCACACATAAATCAATCACATTTCTCCCCACATAAATCCTGTTGTTCCCCCCAGGAGAAATAAAATAACAAATATTACCCCTTACCGGTCATCTGTCCTCCTCCCTGTCCCTCAGTGGCGGGGATTGTTCATAGTGGAGTGCTGCAAATACTAAGCAGTGGGTGGTCGGGCAGGTGTGGATTTAGGTTGGCAAGGAAAGCTGTGTATGCAGGCGGGAACTGGAAGATGTGTATGCAGGCAGGTGGGCTGGCTAGGTGGTGAGACACGGTTGCCGTGACCTATGATATCACACCGCCGCATCATCAAGGCATAGGTCATGACCGGAGCCAACTAATCCTCTAAGAAGAGCCCGGGCCAACAGTTCACTCTGAAGGTGCAGGAAGCGGCTCTGGCACCTTGCAACTGGTCATGGCACACTAGTGTGCCACGCAGTGGCGTAAGTTCGTCCCAGTTGCCCGGAGGCAAGATAAATATCGGTGCCCCCCTATTTCCTATATTACGATAAAAATGTGTGTGCGTGTGTATGGAGTGTTCTGAAAAAAAAAGTATATACTGTATTTATACATTTAATTGTCTTTTATTTTAAATCACACATTTCTTAGCAGTCATACCCAGGATTAGAACCCATGACCTGTTACACTAACAGCAGACATTTTACTGATTGAGCTATTTGCTCCTGTAGAGGAAGCCTGAGAATTCTAACTATATGAAGTTACGTGTAATTGTCAGAGAAGTATCTTCATATAGTTAAAATTCTCATATTTACTATACAGGAGCAAACCGCTTCATCAGTAAGGTGTCTGCTTCCAGTGTAATAGGTTGTGGTTTCTAATCCTGGGTATGACACTTGTAAAATGTGTATCTACAGTATAAGAAAAAGGGTGTGATTGGTAAGGTGCAGGGACCAGTGAGGAAGTCGGCCACTGAAAAGACAGTGGCAGCTATCAATTAACTTAATTCAATGGTGTCACAGAATGGAAAGAGAGGTGCCCCCCCTTCAGAGCAGGAGCCCGGCGGCAGATGACTCCGTTGCCTCCCAGAGTTCTGCCTCTGGTGCCACAGCACGCTGGTTGAAAAAGCCTGGTCTAGAGGAAGCAAAGAGAGCATCTGTAACAAATATAATATCCTAGTAAAGGCTATCATTTTAATTAACTGACAGCTACCAAAATATGAAAAAGGGATATGTTTCCATCATTCAATATCAAGAAGTGTACGCTGTATTAGGGCAGGAATATTGGCAGCGTAAAAGCCAGTGGTATGTGGGGTAATGTGAAGACCCAAATATTTTAAGGCAATTGTGGCCCATTGAAAAGGGAAAAGAATGATTTCATCCTCTAGCGGTATCTGGATCAAAACCTTAAGCTTCCATTGTAGTATAATTTATTAAGAAGCCCGAGACAACAGTCCCAGAAAATGTCTAGCAGTTTGGGAAGGGCAGAATGTGGATTTCTGAAATATAAAAATAATCATCTGCGTAAGCCAAGACTTTCACAGTATATTCTCCTGCCAGTCCTTACAAAGAAAAAAGATGTGGATGTGGGGATCTATGGACAGATTTAATAACAAATGGGCAACTCTGTCGTGTTCCCTGAAACAGTAAGAAGAGACGTGACCAAGCCATTAATTGTGAGAAATGTAGTGGAGTCATTATATATAATATTCTAAGTATTTATTTACTAACAGTTTCTTATATAGTGCAGCAAATTCTGTTGCGATTTATAATTGGACACAATGATAAAACAAAACTGGTAAAAACAAAAAGTCATAGAGGAAGGAAGGCCCTGCTCACAAGCTCACAATCTATAGGGAAATAAATTCTAAATAAATTCAATAAGTCCGAGTCAAAGCACTGCAAATGAAAGACACACAGCAGATGTGACCTTGGGGGGTCATTCCGAGTTGATCGCTCGCTAGCAACTTTTTGCAGCACTGCGATCAGGTTAATTCTCGGCAAAACTGTGCATGCACCTCATTGCGCAGGCGCGTCGTACAGGTACAAAGAGGATCGGTGCTGATTGATGGATTTAACAAAGAATCCATTCGCACAGCCGATTGCAAGGTGATTGACAGAAAGAGGGCGTTTATGGGTGTCAACTGACCGTTTTCTGGGAGTGTTTGCAAAAACGCAGGCGTGTCCAAGCGTTTGCAGGGCAAGTGTCTGACGTCAATTCCGTGACCAAAAAGACTGAAGTGATCACAGTGGCGTAAATCCAGAGCTACTGAGAAACTGAAAAAACGTTTTCGTGCCGTCGGCTGCAAAAGCGTTCGCACACTTGCAAAGCTAAAATACACTCCCCCATAGGCGGCGACTATCTGATCGAAGTGCTGCAAAAAGTTGCTAGCGAGCGATCAAGTTGGAATGAGCCCCCATGACACTATCAAAAGCTTTGTCAGCATCACAACTCAGAAGTAGCGTAGCAGCTGTAGTAAACACCACAATCAGATGCCGTACACTGGCCCTCATTCCGAGTTGTTCGCTCGCTGCTAATATTAGCAGAATTACTAATAGGCTAAAATCCGGCAGTTCTGCGCATGCGTATACACAGCAGGGCGCACGGGCTAAGCAATTTTACACAAAACTATGCTATTTTACTCACGGGCGAACAAAGCTTTTCAATCGCTCTACTGATCGTAGTGTGATTGACAGGAAGTGGGTGTTCCTGGGCGGAAACTGGCCGTTTTCAGGGAGTGTGCTAAAAAACGCAGGCGTGCCAGGTAAAAATGCAGGAGTGGCTGGAGAAGCGGAGGAGTGGCTGGCCAAACGCAGGGCGTGTTTGTGACGTCAAACCAGGAACTAAACGGACTAAGGTGATCGCAATCTAGGAGTACGTCTGGAGCTACTCAGAAACTGCAAGGAAATACTTAAGAGCAGAATTGCTAATCTTTCGTTAGCAATTGCTAATCTTTCGTTAGCAATTCTGCTATGCTAAGATACACTCCCAGAGGGCGGCGGCTTTGTGTTTGCATTTCTGCTAAAAGTAGCTAGCGAGCGAACAACTCGGAATGAGGGCCATTATGTAGCAAGTTTCTGTCCTTCATAAATCCTGTTTGGAAGGGATGTATTAAATCGGGAAGCACTAGCTTTGAGCGTTAGGCAATTATGCTGGTGAAAAGTTTGAAGTCCTGGTTTAGCAGGGATATAGGTTGATATGATTAAAGGGCCCTACACACCGGACAATTTCAGCGATTTTGACGACCAACGATATTATCGCTGGCTGATTTTTCAGCAATGATTTTGCATTCACACTGGACGATATCTATGGATGATTTGGACAATATGACCGCACATTACATCTATATCGTTCAAATTGACTTGCATGTATAAACGATGATCGACCAACAATGAACGACTGCGAGGACACGCATCGTTCATCGTTGATGCATACACACTGAACAATATGAATGATTTATCGTTCATTTTTGAACGATATAGTTCACATTTATCATCGATGCCACCAAGTGTGTAAGTCAATGTACAGTCCCCAATAGGTTTAAAAAAAACTATAATACAGGCTTGGTTAAAATCTTGTGGCACACCCTCGCCCTTTTAGAATAGAATTCTAAAGAGAGATTAGGTGGGGTGTCACATGTGGAGCCAACATTTTATAGCATTCAGTGCTAAGGCTGTACAGGCCTGGAGACTGCCATTGGATAAGGATTTAATTGATAAAGAAATATCTAGCTCTGAAATAGGAGCTCTCAGGGATTCACTGCAAGATAATCAGCCTGGATGGAGTATAGATTAGTATAATATTGCAAAAAAGAATTTGCAATATCTTCATCCTTATGGAGATATCCAGAAGTACCCATAATAGACAACATTTGCGAACATGGCTTCTGACTCCAGACAACATTTGCCAAAGGTTTGCCTGCTTTGTTTCTTCAAATAGTGATGTTTCTGGTAGTCTAATGATATTGGTCCCTTTAAGTAAATAATGTATTTTACAGCTGTTTATTAGTCAGTAACAGAATGCAGCATGTTGGCATAAGACTTTGACAAATCTTTACTTACAGCTTGCCAACACTGATTAAGCTGGCCAGAGCCATAACTAGGTGTGGGCCAATGGTGCCTTGCCCACAGCGCACTGTAGGTGCACCATCTGGCAGCACCACCCGAACGGCCTGTCACTCTCTCTCTCCCTTCCTGCCTCCTGCCGCTGCAGCACTTGTATGTATTGGTGTGCGCTGAGCGCCTCTGCTGCTGAGTGCACACACCATACAAGCAGAGGCGGACTGGGCAGGGTGAGAGATGCCCCCTGGCCGATCCCATTGTCAGCAACTCATGCTGGCAGCTGATAGTGGGTTGCCACTCGCCAAGCTATTTGCTCAGCTGTCCGGTCAGTGAAGCCGTGTGTCCCCGCCCCCTCTCTATGCCTCTCCTCCTCTGCCTGCTTTCTTAGAGCAGTGCCACCAACCAAGCTCATTCAGCCGTGAATGAGCCCTTGACAGTACTGCGGCATGCCTGGCCCCAGCTCTTTGCATGTAATCTGCCAACTCCCCCCTCCTCCTTCTTCTTGTATTGTCCAGACTAGTCTCCTCCCATCCCCATCACCTGCCTCCTCTTGTCCCCAGGCTCCCACTTCCTCCTGCCCTAGGAAACTCTGGATCAATAGAGAGGGGTTATAAATATATATATATATATATATATATATATATAAATATATATATATACATATTGAAATTACATATATCCAAAGGTGTGGCACTCACGGCATATTCATATATATATATATATATATATATATATATATAAAACAAGTATAATCCTGCACTCGCATCAGAATTTTAGAACAACAATGGGGTGCTCCTAGTGGAAATCTCCATAAAATGGTAGATCCACAATATTTAGACCGAGGTCCAGCAATGTGGAGGTGCACTCATCCAATCAAATGATTTCTCGCAAGTTCATTTATTTCACAGTAGCTTTATTGCAGTCGAGATTAGGCTTATTTAGTCGACGTTTCGATCCTCAGTTTGGGATCTTTATCAAGATAAGCTTCCAATTTATACACAATATTTTGAGAGCATCATGTATTGATTACTGAAAAAACAAAAAATGAACAAAAAACAAAATACAATAAAACCTCAGTAGACCACCACGCCCATCATGTCAATTATCAAACAAGTTCGTTTGGCACCAAATGTGAGTCAAAAGCACAAGCCAATGTCTCTGTAAGTAATCACCGTGAGTGTGCACACCTACACCGAGGGCTTATATCACCGTGCACAAATACAAAGTATTAACAACCTATGGAGTGGGTTACACCTAGTATCACATTGCCAGTGAATCTGTGCACTTACTCAAACCAATCAATATGTCAGGTTCATGACGCGGTGGTCACTGCGTGCGGACATATTACAAAAAACATATACATCTAACAAAAATCAGAATACAAACTCAAATGTGGTACAACATGAGACAATTAACTGAAACCTCTAAAGATTATATTTCCTTCATGTGAGGTATTCCTCACTCTAAAGGATGCTATCAATATTCAATAGACACATGATCCTTTTATATGTAACATAAAATATTTTAATAGATGTTATCAGGTTATGTCTCATGCTGTAGCACTCACATATTAAACATTTTTTCTCTGGTGAGGTAAACGCCATAAGACCACAGAATCCTAGAGGTTATCCCAATATTGACACCTATTAGAATGTATAGCGCATGGATTCACAGAAAAGCGTTCATAGCAGCATGTTCATTGAGGCCTTTAGGGGACACAGTATTAAGGTGAGCAATCCAGAAACTTTCCCTTTGGCGTAAGGCTAGGGTGCGATCACCGCCGTGACTTAACGGTGGAACCCAATCGATTAGCCTACATTTCAAATTTGCTACCTGGTGTCCTCGTTGTAGATAGTGTCGAGCAACAGGCTTGTCACTGATACCTGTTTGTATTGCAGTCCTAATGGATAACCGATAGTTTGCCATCCATTCCCTGAAACACCGGGTAGTAAGCCCGACATAACATAAACCACAGGGACATGTAAGGGTATACACCACAAAGTCTAACCTACAATGTAGATGGTACCTGATTTTAATATTCCTACCGGAGTGTGGATGGGGAAAGGTAGAACCAGTCTGCAGGGATCTACAGGTCGTGCATTTCCCACATGAAAAACAGCCCGGTTTCTTACTCATGATCTGGAGAAAATTCAATTTAGTCTCGGGTACCAATGTGGGCCTCATCAGCATCTGTCGTAAATTTGGCCCTCGCTTGTAGGCCATCATCGGAGGATTCAAATGCGTAAATGGTAACCCTTGGTCTGATTTTAAAATTGGCCAATGCTTACGCAATGTTTTACGTGTAAAGTGTGCATAGTTGTCAAACTTCGTAGTGTAGACCATACGATTGTCGTTAGCATCCACCTTAGGTACAGTGTTACTAAATAGGTTCCTAGCCCTACGTAAACTGTTACTGATCATTTTGGTAGCGTAACCTCTTTCACTAAACCTCTGTTTCATTTCCACCAATTGTTTCTCCCTAATTTCTCCATCATTGTTGATACGCATTACTCGTAAAAATTGCGAGATGGGTAAATTGTTTTTTAACGAGGGGGGATGGAAACTGGTGGTATTTCTATCTGTGGACTTTCTGTAAAGAGATGTGACAAAAGCTCCATCATGTATGGATACATTCACATCTAAAAAATGAACTGAGTGATGAGAGCTTTCACAAGTGAATTTAACCGGACTATTAAGTGTGTTAATATTGCTAACCATTTCAATAAAGGATTCCTGTGTGTCCTCCCAAATTAGGAAGACGTCATCGATAAAACGTTTGTAGAAAGAAATGTTTGAACCATAAATGGGCAAAATATGGGTTTCCTCAAAGTTGGACATATACAGATTAGCATATGCGGGCGCCAAATTAGAGACCATGGCTGTGCCCGAGCATTGAAAAAAATACGAATCCTTATATTTGAAATGGTTGAGACTCAAAACTAGGCTGGTTAGTTCTAGAATAAATTCAGTGGGTACATTACCAACTGGATTTCCGGTAAGTACATTCCTAATTGCTTCCAGTCCATCACTGTGTGGTATAATAGTATACAGTGATTGTACATCCATGGTACATAGAAGACACTTGCCCCTCGGGGCCTCAATCAATCCTAGTTGATAAAGAAAGTCACTTGTGTCACGTATGTAACTGCGACATTTGCTTGCATATGGCTGCAATATAGAATCCACCCACCTGGCTATCGGTTGTAACAATGAGCCTTCGGCTGCGATAATCGGTCGCCCAGGCGGGTTAGTCGCCGTTTTGTGGATTTTTGGGAGTGTATAGATAATGGGGCACTTCGGCTCCTCTATACTCAAAAAATCAAAAAGATCCTGGTCTATCCAGTTACTCTCTAGTCCTCTTTTCAAACTCAGATCGATGGTCTTTTTGACAGAGGGTATGGGGTATGTCAATACCCTATGATATACATTAGTATCCGCCAACTGACGACTCACCTCTGCATCGTAATCAGTCCAATCTTGGACTACCACAGCACCACCCTTGTCGGCTGGTCTTATTACGACAGAGGTATCATCTCTCAACCTCTTGAGTGCCTTTCTTTCACCAGGGGTAAGGTTATCAAAGATACGTGGTGGCTTAAAATGCTGCACATCGTCATTAACCAGTCGGAGGAATGTCTTCATGCTGGGATTGTGAGAAATGGGGTCAAATTTAGAACTTTTTAAAAAAAACTTTTTGTCGGCCAACTTAGGTTGACCAGAGAAGTGTTCCCTAAGTCTGAGGTTTCTCCCGAACCGGTACTGATCAACTGTACCCTGGAAAGCTTGATGTGGAAAAGTGGGGACAAATGACAATCCTCTAGCAAGAAGACTTAATTCAGACTGATCAAGACTGCGTTTGGATAAATTAAATACCAAATCTAATTTTGTTTCCTGCGCCCCCTTATTTTTTATAACCGCCCCTCCTCGTGTTTGTTCGGTGTTTCGCGAGTCTCCGCGGGCTGGTGGAAGGCCCTTGGGTCCCGTTGCCGTTTCTAAAAAATGGGCGGTGTTACCCCGCTGGGTGTTGGATAAATCGGTGTCAGATGTGGATATGGATGAGGCAATCTCTCGTGGAAAAGGGTTATGTCTACGCTTCCTAAAGAACCGTCCTGCCCGATCACTTTGTTGCGGATTACTGTTGCCTAACAACCACCGATAAACGGTATGGTTTTGATAGTCCGCTGTTACAGTGGACAGTTTCTTTCTTTTAAATGAGGTAAGTTCCTTCCTATATGAATCCACCTGCGTCTGCAGTCTGTCTAACCAATTATTGCTCTTATCGTCCCGTAGAGTGGACAACGAGATGGTCTCAAGTTGCTCAATCTCGACCTTGACCTTCTTAAGTTCACTTCCTACTTCCTCAACAACTAATATCAACAGATCAAGCGAACACTTGTTAAGGATGGAACACCATCTACTACAAAAGACGGGGTTGTTTCGACCCAGGGTGGGTACATTACTGACCCTAAAACCACGGGGTATCAGTTTTCGTCTATGATATTCGGACAAGAACTGTCCGTGTAATAATAGATCCACCTCTCTGCGTTTTAATCTCAATATCTTATAGAATATATCTGCGGATGACTCAGCAGGTAGGGTGTCAAAATCTAATTTATCGAACAGGACTTTTTCAATGTCATCATCAGTAAATGAAATGATGCCCTGTTCGGCCCTGGACAGCAACCCCTCATCGAATATGCATGATCCACCTTGGGCCATGCTGTAGGGATATCTGTGGTGTATAGAGAACCTAACCAGTACAATCTAAAAACAGAAAAACATACAATTTTACTCACAAATTAAAAATAATTTAAAAAAAAAACTGTCCGAACACTTGAGTATTCTACTTTTTTTGTAACTTAATAAATACACAATCTAATGATGGGTGTCAGAAAATATGGAGGTACACAGTCATCCATAGAACATTACAAGTATAATCCTGCACTCGCATCAGAATTTTAGAACAACAATGGGGTGCTCCTAGTGGAAATCTCCATAAAATGGTAGATCCACAATATTTAGACAGAGGTCCAGCAATGTGGAGGTGCACTCATCCAATCAAATGATTTCTCGCAAGTTCATTTATTTCACAGTAGCTTTTATTGCAGTCGAGATTAGGCTTATTTAGTCGACGTTTCGATCCTCAGTTTGGGATCTTTATCAAGATAAGCTTCCAATTTATACACAATATTTTGAGAGCATCATATATTGATTACTGAAAAAACAAAAAAATGAACAAAAAATAAAAATACATACAATAAAAAAACAAAATACAATAAAACCTCAGTAGACCACCACGCCCATCATGTCAATTATCAAACAAGTTCGTTTGGCACCAAATGTGAGTCAAAAGCACAAGCCAATGTCTCTGTAAGTAATCACCGTGAGTGTGCACACCTACACCGAGGGCTTATATCACCGTGCACAAATACAAAGTATTAACAACCTATGGAGTGGGTTACACCTAGTATCACATTGCCAGTGAATCTGTGCACTAACTCAAACCAATCAATATGTCAGGTTCAGACAATACCCGGGCTGTATGGTTAATGAGGCCATATTCAAATGGGGATTCTGTGAATAGGCAAATCAATGCATATATCTGTAAGGGCACTCCAACTCTCGAACATATATATACAAACCACGTGTGTACAGGTTCACCAATAAGTGAGCACAAACCATAGTACTTACACTTATGTTTATTAGACTTCACAATCATGGAACAGCTTAGGCAACCAGGATAATCACTGTAAATGAATATATAATAAGCCAACCTCTCAATCCATTAGAGGCCCAAAATACAGTTACTTTCTTGCCTGATGTATAGTAAAATACAGTACTCACCAATAGTGATCTGGTCCTCACAACCTCTACAGCCACACAGCTTAGAAGCTGATGGGCTGTCCTTATATACCCCTTACACAGGAAGTGGGTTGTGCACCCTGCCAAACGTCTCCCTCACCACTCTCCTACTACACAGGGATCTATCATGCTAGTACTAATGTCCTCAGCAGTCTGTACCTAACCTCCCACGAGTACATAGGCGAGACTCGCTGCCAGACACAGAACAAAACAGTCCGGACATCGATCGCGTTTCAGTGGAACGCAATGCGTTCCACAACCCGAAAGTCAGACGCCGGAAGCGCCATGCACTCCAGTCTCTACGGTGGCCAAACGGGTGCAAAAAGCCTGTTCACGTTATGAACAGACAGCCCTCTGATCACGCCTATGATGAAGTGGACAGATTAAAATACATAGACAATAATAGAATGGAAAATACATCTAATCTCATAAAAAGTGTAAGATTTAATTACACTCATGATTCATTATTCAGAGACATGATCAAAACTTAAATTATTAAGGGGACGCGGTGGTCACTGCGTGCGGACATATTACAAAAAACATATACATCTAACAAAAATCAGAATACAAACTCAAATGTGGTACAACATGAGACAATTAACTGAAACCTCTAAAGATTATATTTCCTTCATGTGAGGTATTCCTCACTCTAAAGGATGCTATCAATATTCAATAGACACATGATCCTTTTATATGTAACATAAAATATTTTAATAGATGTTATCAGGTTATATCTCATGCTGTAGCACTCACATATTAAACATTTTTTCTCTGGTGAGGTAAACTCCATAAGACCACAGAATCCTAGAGGTTATCCCAATATTGACACCTATTAGAATGTATAGCGCATGGATTCACAGAAAAGCGTTCATAGCAGCATGTTCATTGAGGCCTTTAGGGGACACAGCAATCCAGAAACTTTCCCTTTGGCGTAAGGCTAGGGTGCGGTCACCGCCGTGACTTAACGGTGGAACCCAATCGATTAGCCTACATTTCAAATTTGCTCGGGGCCTCAATCAATCCTAGTTGATAAAGAAAGTCACTTGTGTCACGTATGTCACTGCGACATTTGCTTACATATGGCTGCAATATAGAATCCACCCACCTGGCTATCGGTTGTAACAATGAGCCTTCGGCTGCGATAATCGGTCGCCCAGGCGGGTTAGTCGCCGTTTTGTGGATTTTTGGGAGTGTATAGATAATGGGGCACTTCGGCTCCTCTATACTCAAAAAATCAAAAAGATCCTGGTCTATCCAGTTACTCTCTAGTCCTCTTTTCAAACTTGGTACCTGAGACTAAATTGAATTTTCTCCAGATCATGAGTAAGAAACCGGGCTGTTTTTCATGTGGGAAATGCACGACCTGTAGATCCCTGCAGACTGGTTCTACCTTTCCCCATCCACACTCCGGTAGGAATATTAAAATCAGGTACCATCTACATTGTAGGTTAGACTTTGTGGTGTATACCCTTACATGTCCCTGTGGTTTATGTTATGTGGGGCTTACTACCCGGTGTTTCAGGGAACGGATGGCAAACCATCGGTTATCCATTAGGACTGCAATACAAACAGGTATCAGTGACAAGCCTGTTGCTCGACACTATCTACAACGAGGACACCAGGTAGCAAATTTGAAATGTAGGCTAATCGATTGGGTTCCACCGTTAAGTCACGGCGGTGACCGCACCCTAGCCTTACGCCAAAGGGAAAGTTTCTGGATTGCTCACCTTAATACTGTGTCCCCTAAAGGCCTCAATGAACATGCTGCTATGAACGCTTTTCTGTGAATCCATGCGCTATACATTCTAATAGGTGTCAATATTGGGATAACCTCTAGGATTCTGTGGTCTTATGGAGTTTACCTCACCAGAGAAAAAATGTTTAATATGTGAGTGCTACAGCATGAGATATAACCTGATAACATCTATTAAAATATTTTATGTTACATATAAAAGGATCATGTGTCTATTGAATATTGATAGCATCCTTTAGAGTGAGGAATACCTCACATGAAGGAAATATAATCTTTAGAGGTTTCAGTTAATTGTCTCATGTTGTACCACATTTGAGTTTGTATTCTGATTTTTGTTAGATGTATATGTTTTTTGTAATATGTCCGCACGCAGTGACCACCGCGTCCCCTTAATAATTTAAGTTTTGATCATGTCTCTGAATGAGTAATCATGAGTGTAATTAAATCTTACACTTTTTAAGAGATTAGATGTATTTTCCATTCTATTATTGTCTATGTATTTAAATTTGTCCACTTCATCATAGGCGCGAGCAGAGGGCTGTCTGTTCATAACGTGAACAGGCTTTTTGCACACGTTTGGCCACCGTAGAGACTGGAGTGCATGGCGCTTCCGGCGTCTGACTTCCGGGTCGTGGAACGCATTGCGTTCCACTGAAACGCGATCGATGTCCGGACTGTTTTGTTCTGTGTCTGGCAGCGAGTCTCGCCTATGTACTCGTGGGAGGTTAGGTACAGACTGCTGAGGACATTAGTACTAGCATGATAGATCCCTGTGTAGTAGGAGAGTGGATCCCAAACTGAGGATCGAAACGTCGACTAAATAAGCCTAATCTTGACTGCAATAAAGCTACTGTGAAATAAATGAACTTGCGAGAAATCATTTGATTGGATGAGTGCACCTCCACATTGCTGGACCTCTGTCTATATATATATATATATATATATATATATATATAAACAGCGTGGAGCCCAGCACTCTCAGCATAAAATGGTTTACTTTGTCTGTTGCCTTCCGTATTTAGGAGAGTAAAGCAGCTCCCCAACAACAGAGGCGTAGCTAGGGTTTTTGGAGCCCAGGGCAAGATGGAAAATGGCGCCCCCCCAAAAAAAAATAACAACAAACAAACAGCAAAAGAAGCATGTGCGCGCGCCAGAAGGTGTGTGGCCACGCACCAGAAGGGGTGTGGCCACTGAAAATGGCCCAAAGTGCCAGTTACATTGCCTCACAGTGCCAGATACAATACCCCACAGTGCCGGATACATGCCCCACAGTGCCGGATACATGCCCCACAGTGCCAGATACATGCCCCACAGTGCCAGATACATGCCCCACAGTGCCAGATACATTGCCCAACAGTGCCAGTTACATTGCCAGATACATTGCCCCACAGTGCCAGTTACATTGCCAGTTACATTGCCCCACAGTGCCAGTTACATTGCCCCACAGTGCCAGTTACATTTCCCCACAGTGCCAGATACATTACCAGATACATTGCCCCACAGTGCCAGATAAATGCCCCACAGTGCCAGATACATGCCCCACAGTGCCAGTTACATTGCCCCACAGTGCCAGATACATTGCCCCACTGTGCCAGATACATGCTCCACTGTGCCAGATACATGCCCCACTGTGCCAGATACATTGCCCCACAGTGCCAGATACATGCCCCACAGTGCCAGTTACATTGCCCCACAGTGCCAGTTACATTGCCCCACAGTGCCAGATACATTGCCCCACTGTGCCAGATACATTGCCCCACTGTGCCAGATACATGCCCCACTGAGCCGGATACATGCCCCACAGTGCCGGATACATGCCCCACAGTGCCAGATACATGCCCCACAGTGCCAGATACATGCCCCACAGTGCCAGATACATTGCCCAACAGTGCCAGTTACATTGCCAGATACATTGCCCCACAGTGCCAGTTACATTGCCAGTTACATTGCCCCACAGTGCCAGTTACATTGCCCCACAGTGCCAGTTACATTTCCCCACAGTGCCAGATACATTACCAGATACATTGCCCCACAGTGCCAGATAAATGCCCCACAGTGCCAGATACATGCCCCACAGTGCCAGTTACATTGCCCCACAGTGCCAGATACATTGCCCCACTGTGCCAGATACATGCTCCACTGTGCCAGATACATGCCCCACTGTGCCAGATACATTGCCCCACAGTGCCAGATACATGCCCCACAGTGCCAGTTACATTGCCCCACAGTGCCAGTTACATTGCCCCACAGTGCCAGATACATTGCCCCACTGTGCCAGATACATTGCCCCACTGTGCCAGATACATGCCCCACTGAGCCAGATACATGCCCCACTGTGCCCAACTGTGCCAGATACATGCCCCACTGTGCCAGATACATGCCCCACTGTGCCAGATCCAAAATGGCAGCTGTGGGCAGTGCAGCTGCAGTGTGCTGCTGGATTCCGGTGATTAGAAGGTACATGGAGCTGGGTTAGATGCCACACTTGCCTGTCCTTATCCCAGGGACCCTCAATTGTCATTTGGGGCCATTTTTTCATCTATAGCTACAGGACGGGAGAGGGGTACTCCTGGAGCTCTCTAAAAGTGCAGTGCAGCCAATCAGTTCAGCCCACCCAATGTAAGTCGTCTACTTGTCCTTTTTAAAATCAAAGGTGTGAGTGGAGGGCCCAAGGACAAATCCAATCCATATTGGTCATTTTTTTAATTTGCTTGGTACTTGAAGGTATATAGGGCCTAATTCTGAGTTGATCGCAGCAGCAAATATGTTAGCAGTTGGGCAAAACCATGTGCACTGCAGGAGGGGCAGATATAACATGTGCAGAAAGAGTTAGATTTGGGTGGGGTGTATTCAAACTGAAATCTAAATTGCAGTGTAAAAATAAAGCAGCCAGTATTTACTCTGCACAGAAACAAAATAACCCACACAAATCTAACTCTCTCTGCACATGTTATATCTGCCCCCCCTGCAGTGCACATGGTTTTGCCCAATTGCTAACAAACTTGCTGCTGCGATCAACTCAGAATTACCCCCATAGTTTTTTTTATAGTTTTTAATATTATCATCGTCAGCACAGTGGTTATAGATTCACATTTCTTGATAATAAATATAAATAATGGGTATAAATAACAGTGGGTTGTTTTATGCTCACCCAGATGATGGCTACGCCTGCCAAAACGAAGTATCCCATATAGGAACGACGGTCATCCTCATCTGATCCCCAATCTGCATCACAGAAAACTTCCAAAGTTGTACCTTTTGACTTTGTAAACACCAACTTTAATGAACTTGTACCTTTTATGTACCTTAAGATTTTTTTGACTGCAATCCAGTGTTGCCTCCCAGGGTTAATTGCAATTTGGCTTGCCCGGCTCACTGCATGTGAGATGTCGGGGCGAGTCCCAATACATGCATACATCAAGCTACCAACAGCATTTTGATAAGGAATCTCTCTCATTTCCTATATCTCCTCCTGGCTGGTTGGTGACATGGCCTTTACCATCTTTATGCTTTTGTCGATAAGAGGGCTCACTGGTTTTGCATCAGACACTCCATACTTGTGAAGTGTTGCTTCAATATATGTCTGTTGATCAATTGTAACAGTCCCATCTTTTAGGTTTTGTACAATTCTCATGCCTAACAAATGATTGGCAGGGCCTAGATCCTTTAGTTTGAATCTTTTACATCAGTAATGTGCTCTTCTTGACCTGCTAGCAATAGATCATTTACATACACAACTATAGTTTTGTGATTTAAGCAGTGATCAGTCTCTGACCTAACAAAGTTAATCTCTAGCAGCATAGCATCCAGCTTTACATATCAACAACGACCACTTTGCTTTAGGCCGTTCAAAGATTTCTTTAAGAGGCTAACTTTTCCCTCTTGGAACATACTCTCGTCATAATGTTCAGGTGGTTCCATATAAATCTCCTCAATTAGCTCTCCATTTAGGAAGGTAGAATCAAAGTCTAACTGGTATAACAATAAATCATGAATTGTAGCAATGGCAAAAACTAACCTCAAGGTGCTGTACCTTGCGACAGGTGAAAAGATCTCACCGTAGTGGATCCCCCGGATTTTTGTGTGCATCCTTTAGCAACAAGGTGGGCTTTATAATGAGAAAAAGTCTGCATTCAGCTTTCTGCAAAAGACCCATTTGTTATTGATTGTCTTACGTTTATTCGGCCTTTCAACTACAGACCATGTACTGTTACCATCCAGAGCTCACAGCTCTGTATATATTGCTGACTTCCATTCTTTCCAGTCGCTACTTGTTTTTGCTTCCTGTATATCTTGGGGTTCACAGTAAGCTATATTTGCATATTCCTCACTGTATCTTTTGGATGGAACACCTTAATTGCTCCTCATGGAACTCCTGTTTCCGGATTGAGTATCTGCATTAACTATTTCAGGTTCAGACACACTTTCTGCTGCCTGTACATCCAGCGATACATATTGTTGCTGTGATTCTTGTTCCACTGTTCCAGTAATTGGTGCTGTCTCATGGAACACCACATCTCTAGACTTTAGAAGATGCAGCAGCCAAGAAAACTATACTGTCACAATGGGTAACAGAGAACGCTATAGATATAAAGATGCCACAAACTAATATTGAGCATATCTGTAAAATGGAATGGATAGAAATGTTACAAAATAAAGAGCAGAGAGTGAAAAAGTATTATTCCATATGGCGAGCTTTTTTATATATATATATATATATATATATGTGTGTGTAATTTAAATTCACAAGTGAAAGAGGTAATAAACCCAGAGTTAATATTGTCAAAATGGTATCAGGAAGAACTGACAAGGACAGGATAGGTAATGTCATAAGGTTAGGAAGGAATAGAAATGGTGTGATATTAAGATATCATGATGTTCTATAATTATCAACATAGTGTTGAACTGAAACAATATAATGTATGAATAACAGAATGGATGTAACAAAAGAAGAATTATTACTAAGGATATTTTTGAGAAATGTCTTGTAATAAAAAGAATAAAAAAAAAAAAGACGTTTGTTTGTAATGTCCCAAAGCCGTTATCCTTTGCTTTCTTCACAGAATCCTACATAATACTGTACATTCCACTGACTTTGGATCTAATTTTCATATTTTCTCCTTAGGTACAGATGGAGCCACGCTAATCGTGGCTAAGTCTGTGCCTGGGCGCACGTATGCGATGGAGCCGCCTCAGATGAGTGCGGCTCCATCTGTATTTGTGCATAAGCTTTAAAACCGACGACACTGAGATAATTGACAGCTGGCTTTTTTCTGGACCATGCCTCCAGTGGCGTTTTTCCTTTTACGGCTACTGTGGGTGTACGGTTTTTAAGACACTGCTTCCGCCCAAAAGCTTTTCTCCATGCCTGCATCACTCAACATAGTCCGTGCTCTCTCAACAATTGTATGATTTGCACGCTCACTCACTCCATTTTGTTCTGGTATGTAAGCAATTGTTAGTTGATGCTGTATGTCATATTTAGCACAGGAACTGTGCTAAAACTCTGTTGTCTTAGTCTCCACCATTGTCGGATCTTAAGAATTTTAATTTCAGACTCGTCTGATTCTCCACCAGGTTCTTATATTCCACAATTTTATTGACAACTTCACTTTTAGCTTTCATGAAATACACGTGTCATCATCAATAAATGTTATAAAATACCTGTGGCCACTCATTGATTCTATCTCCATCGGACCACATACGTCAGTATGCACTAGGGCTAGTGGTATTTCCGCTTTATTAGTAGACTTAGGAAATGGGGTGCGAGTCTGCTTTTCTTTTATACAACTCTCACACATAGGTTTCTCAGTATTACTCACAGTGATTCCAGTTGCCATTCCATCGAGTAGTTTCTGGACATTGTCATGTCCTAGATGACCTAGGCACTTGTGCCACAGCTCCATTGACTGATTTGAATCAGAGGCCGCCATTGTAGAACACTGCTTGGTGTCCAGGACATACAGTTGGTTGCACCGGATTGCTGAATCCCTTTCTCATTTTGCACCATACATTTGTGAACTGCAAACTGGACTCTGTAACCCTTTTTCTCCAGGAGGCTTATAGCAATGAGATTGCTTCCCAATTCTGGCACGAACAAGACGTCTTGGATGTCCGTAATAACTGTTTCACCTTTAATTCTTAGACGCTCTGTGATTGTCCCAAATTTTGCAGCAGTAAGGACTTTGGGGGTAATTCAGACCTGATCGCTCGCTAGGGTTTTTTTGCACTGCTGCGAACAGATAGTCGTTGCCCATAGGGGAGTGTATTTTCACTTTGCAAGTGTGCACACGCATGTGTAGCAGAGCTGTACGAACAGATCTTGTGCAGTCTCTGAGTAGCCCAGGACTTACACAGCCGCTGTGAACACTTCAGCCTGTCCGGGACCGGAATTGAAGTCAGGAACCCTCCCTGCAAACGCTTGGACACGCCTGCGTTTTTCCAACCACTCCCAGAAAACGGTCAGTTGCCACCCACAAATGGCTTGGAATGGAGTCTTCGCACAAACCCATCACTGAGCGGCAATCCGCTTTGTACCCATGTGATGCACCTGCACATTGCGGTGCATATGCATGCGCAAAAAAATGCTAGCGAGCGATCAGGTCTGAATTACCCCCTTTGTCTCCAATCCCTTTTACTGTTATGGGTTCACATGCTGTCAGGGAATTGAACCATTCCTGATTACAACTGAAATGCCTAGTGGCCCCCGAGTCCATGTAACAGCAATCCTTCTTGTGACTATCTGCTACATTCAATACTGACTCATTTGGTTTGTCACGCTTCTTCTGCGTAGCACTGCAATTTCTCAGTCTGCAATCTGAGGCCTTGTGCCCCACCTTGTGACAAATAAAGCACTTGAAACTGCAGCAGCTTGGCTTGGAACTGCAGCAGCTTGGCTCTTACAATTTCTGTTGTCAGCTTGTTATCGTTAGACTCCAAAGCTACTACCAGGAAATCGAATTCTGGTGTCAGATTCTGTAACATCACCACCGCCACTTCCTCGTTGTCTACCTGTGCCCCTACAGATGCCAACTGCTGAGCTATTGACTGTATTTTATCAATATAATCATTCATATCTTTACAGGCACTTAACTTTGTTATGTACAGCATACGCCTCAAGTTTATTCTTTTCATCAGACCTTTGTCCTCATACGCCATTTGCAGAGCTGCCCACATGTCTTTGGCTGACACTTTCCCACTGATAATGGAGTAGACGTGTTGTTCCACGGCCAAGCCTATCTGCCTGATGGCTCTATCCGCTTCAACTGGGTTTGGGTTTGCTCCTGGCTCAATTGTGAATTTCTACCACTTTTCCTGCTTAAGCTGCATCTCCATGGTGAATTCCCACGTTGTATAATTCTCTGAGTCTTTTTGCTTTGTAAAGTTCATGCTGTTCCCTGTACAGTACATTCTTCTCTATATTTGAAAAAAGTACTACTTCTTTAATAAGCTGCACTTTTATTTCTTATATACCTCTGTTTTAGAATGCCTTTCTAACTTGGGGTCTTGGGCCCATTACCTGTTGGCAGAGTGTTGCGGTGTCGGATAGGGATTGTTAGTCCACAGAATGGCACTTAACCAGGATGATTGGTTTATTCAGATAAATGAGATAACAGCTTGTAGTATATAGAAGATGTTCTGCAGCAGCAGGAACTCACAGTATACATGTGAAGGCAGTACAGCGGTAACACAGCATCTCAGTACACACAGGATGCGGATGTATACACACAGGGTACAACTGCGGGGTAGACAAGGTCACACACTGAAGAGAGCAGAAGATGCACATCTATGCAGTTGTCTCTCCCAGGAAGAACTCTCTCAGACTGTGCACTAAGCACCTCCTCCTGCACTGAGCTGACACTAGGAGAGAAAACACTAGAGCAGGGAAGCTGCGTCTAGTGCTGTGAACGGAGACAGACAGCAGAGTGGTCCACTGTATAACAATCCCCAATCCCGGCGCTTAACAGCCTGAGGGTAGGGGGTGCATCAGTTGCAGACAACCAAGGCTATCTAGAACATTGCTCAAGCAGCATCATTTAAAAAAAAAGGTGTAGGGGTGGGACTGCAAGGTAAGGGGACTCTTCCCAAAAAGTCTGCAACATCTTCACTTTAGCAGCAAAGCCAACATTCTTAATCCTTGTCAGTGAGGAGACCCATGTGGAGACTAGTGCCAGTTGTTCTGTAGTCGGGTCCACCATTTTAATCTTTTTTTCAATAGTCTGGACCACCATTTTAATATTTTTCCTTGTCATAAATGATTATTTATTATTTGTTAATTAATACTAGGTGATTCATCGCGCCCTACGGGCGCTCTTCACACCGTCAAAAGGGGCTACGCCCCTGTGGGCTGAGGGATGGTGGAGGGGGCAGGAGGTGTTGGGCTTGTTGGAGTTGTGGGTGTGTGGGGCAGGGGGAATGGGGAGGGTGTGTCTGAGGCTGCCATGGGTGGTGGAGTTCCACATGGGGTGTGTGGGTGGATGGTGAAGGGTATGGGGGGCTTTGTAGTGTTCATGGGAGGGGTGGAGAGTAGGGTAGGGGGAGGATGATGATTTTGTTGAGGTTTTGTGTGAGCTATAGGGGTGGTGTATTTGAATAAGCTGTGTTTCAAGTATGGGGCTACAGTGTTTGGTGGATGTTATCGTGAGGTGTTGTGGGTGTTGGGCAGGTGTGTGTTGTGTGGATGTGGGGTAAAAGTGTACATGGTGTGTAGTTTGTATGTGAAAGGGGTTGGGTGTAGTGAGGTGGAGGTGTGTGTGTGTTGGCGTTGCCCTGGGATTGAGGTATTGACGGTTTGTGGGGAGGGTTGTTGTAGGTGGTGCGTGTGGTGGATGTTTGATTGTAAAATGGCCTTGTGGATGGGGATGTTGGTGCAGAGGTGGTGGTGTAAATGGGGTATGTGGATGTTGTGAGTGGTGGAGGGTTGGCAGTGGGGGGTATGGAATTTTTCAAGGGGGAACGGATGTGCTGTGTGTGAGGGAGGAACATGTGTGTAGGTGGGTTGAGAGGGAGTGTTGCATTTGGCATGGTGTGCATAGTTGCTTAGGGTTTTTTTTGAGTGTGGTGGGGAGGTTAGATGGGTTAGGGATTGAGGATGTATGTGTTAGGGAGTGTGGGGGTTGGCTTTGGATTGTTGATGGTGGTGAAGGTAATGTGTTTGGTGTGGTGGTGTGTGTGAGTGTTAGTAGGTTTGGCCTGTGGGCCTATAAGATGCTGGGGACGGTGAATGAGTGTGTATGAGCTGAACCGTGGATGGTGGCCGGTGACTGTGTATACAGGCGCAAGGGGTAAGGGATGGTGTAGGTGGTAGTAGGTGTAGTACTTGTTGGATTTGTGTTTGTGGGTTACACGGGGACAGGGGTGGGTGTTGGAACGTGGCATGGGTGGGGGAGTTGCACATGGGGAGTGTGGTGTGATGATGGAGGGTATTTGGGGTGGGGTGCTGTAAGGAAGGGGGGGTGGGGAGTGGGTTAGGGGGATGGTGCATGGGTTGATGGATGGGTGGTGTATGTGTGGACGGTGGATGTTAGATATGGGGTTAGCTTGTTTGGGGATGTGCTTGTGAGGTGCAGCTGATGTGGTGGAGGTGGGTGAGGTGGAGTTGCGGGTGGGGTTGTGTTGAGGGGTAGGGGTTTTTGGGTGGTGGTTGTGTTTTATGATGTAGATAGTGATAGCGTGCAGAGAGGGATGGTGTTGTGTGCAGTGCATGTGGAAGATGGTTTTATGTGAAAGGGTTGTGTGGATGGGGGTGATGTTTTAGAGTGGTGGGTGGAAATGTGGTGTGTACATGATGTGAGAGGTGGAGGGTTTGCTATGGGGGAGATGGCAATCAGGGTGGGTGAAGGCAAAGTGTGTGTGTGAGGGAGGAAGGGCTGGTGGACAGGTAGGTTGAGAGGGGGTGCAGGGTGTGGCAAAGCCATGTGCAAGGTGGTGTTGGTGGGGGGGAGGGTGTGGGTGTATGTGGGTTAAGATTAGGGGGAAAGTTTGTATATGATAGGTTTTGGTTGGCTTTGGGGTGCATTGTGGAGGGGGCTGAAGGGACTGTGGTTGGTGGTGGGTTTTGCGTTAAGGGGTACATGGATTGGGTGGGCTGTCCTGAAGAAGCTGTGGTTGGTGGCTGAGCAGAGTAAGGCTGGATGGTGGATGTGGTCTGGTGACTGTATATTTTGGTCTAAGGGTATGGGTTTAGGGAGGGGGCGTGCGATGTTGCACTTGGTGGACTTGTAGGTGTGAGGATAAGGGGTACGGTGGGCGAAGGTGCCATGGCTGAGGGATGTCTGCATATGTAGGGTCGTGTGGTGTGTGCATGGGACGGTGAGTGGTGAGTAGGTTAGGGGGATGTGGAAGGGTGTGTTGAGGTGCAAGTGCGGGGTTTTTCTGAAAGGTGGTTGTTCCTATTGTGCTTGGGTGGTAGATGGATGTGTTTGTGAGGAGTTGTGGTGTAACTGTAGTGGCGGGGTTTTTTGTGTGTTGTCGTTGTGGGAGGCTTGTGTTCATAGCTGTGAGGGTTACTGTTTGCAAAGTTGTTGTTGGTGGGTGGGGGTTTAGGGAGTATGCTGAACTGTTGTTGTGGGATCTGGGGTGTGTTTGGAGGGTGCGTCTATCGTGTTTTTGTGGGAGCGGTGGGTGGATTGTTTATGTGTGTGGCAAGGTGAAGTGGATGTGGTGTTAGGGTGTTTGTTGGGGGCAGAGGTGTGTTGCGTTAGCAGATGTTGGAGTTGGAATTGGGGTATTAGTGGCTTTAGGATATGGGGTAGTGTTGTGGGGTAGCTGGTGTTTTGATGGTTTGACCGAATTAGTTGGGTGCAGAGGGAGGGAGGTGGGTGTGCGATAGGGTTAGGGTGGTGTGTGGCTGGATTGTGGAGGGTGTTGAAGTTAATGTGTGTGGTGGAGTGTTTTTTTGTGAGGGGTACGTAGTTTGGCGTGTGGTTTTCTGAAATGCTGGGGGTAATGATTTATGGTCCTTGGGCAAGTGTGTGGGGAGGGGTCACTGCCTGTATATGTATTTGCATAGGGGTGATGGATGGGGGTGGTGATAGGAGGTGTAGTGTGGGATGGAGTTGGGTGGCAGGGGGATGGGTGAGGGGGTTTGAAGTTGGCATGGTTGGTGGAGGTCCACATAGGATGGGTGGGTGGATGGTGGAGGGTTTTTGTGGGGTTAGTGGTGTGTGCATGGGAGGGGAGGGGAGGGGGGTGGCAGGATTAGTCAGATGGGTAAGGTTGTGCTGTGGTTGTGGTGGTGTTGGATGGGTGTTGTATTTGTGGTGGCTGGGTGGGCGGTATGGGTGTATTGCGGTTGTGGCATGGGCATGCGGTGTGCACGGTGGTGTTGGGCAGGTGGTTGCGTAGGTGTGGGTTTGTTTGTTAAATGTAGTGTTGTGTGTGTTAGGGTTGTTTCCCCTAGTGGTGTGAGGGCAATGGGGGCAGGGGTGGTTGTTGTTGGGTGGTGGTGTAGCAAAGATGGGTAAGGTGTTTTGTGTGTGTGTTGGGGGAGGGGAAAGGGAAGTGGAGGGTGCGTGCGTGTTGTTGGGAGTGTGGATGGTGAGTGTGTGTGTGTGGAGGGGGAAGAGGGGGGAATGGGAAAAAGGGGGGAGGGAGGGGAAGTGGGAGGGGAAATGGCAGTGGAGGGTGCGTGTGTGTTGTTAGGAGTGTGGAGGGTGAGTGTGTGCGTGTGTAGGGGGGAGTGGAAAGTGGAGGGTGCGGGCGTGTTGCAAGGCATGTGGAGGGTGAGTGTGTGCGTGTTTAGGGGGGAGGGGAAAGTGGAGGGTGCGGGCGTGTTGTTAGGAGTGTGGAGGGTGAGTGTGTGTGTGTAGGGGGGAGGGGAAAGTGAAGTGGAGGGTGCGTGCGTGTTGGTACGAGTGTGGAGGGTGAGTGTGTGCATGTGTAGAGGGGGAGGGGAAAGTGGAGGTTGCGGGTGTGTTGTTAGGAGTGTGGAGGGTGAGTGTGTGTGTGTGTGTGTGTAGGGGGAGGGGAAAGGGAAGTGGAGGGTGCGTGCACGTTGTTAGAAGTGTGGAGGGTGTGTGTGTGTGTGTGTTTGTAAGGTAGAAGTGGTTGCAGTGTGTGTGGTGATAGGTGATGGTATATGTGGGGACATGAGGCTGCTACTTGTTTCCCCCTTGTGATCGACGGGGTACGAGTGGGGCGCACGCCGTATGTGGGTGGTTGGGTGAGGGCGCTGTCTGCACAACACGGAGTAACAGTAACACTGGCCATAGCTGTACATGCGGCATCACCCTGACAGCACGCCGCACCTGCCTCTGTACCAGCTTTACCTGTCTCGCCGCTGCTGCCTCGGACCCGACGACCCCGCTGGATGTTTGGAAACAGACAGGTTCATCAAGTCCGAGGCAGCAGCAGTGAGAGAGATAACGCAGGTACAGAGGCAGGTGCGGCATGCTGTCATGGTGAGGCTGCATGTACAGCTATGGCCTGTGTTACTGTTACTCCGTGTTGCAGACGGCGGGTCCCGGGCAGCGTGTCAGTGGCTGCATGTGGGAACAGGCGACGTGCTGGTGCGGAGAGAGGGGTGTGGGGTGCAGCTGTCAGTGGGCTTCCGGGCAGTGTGTCCTGTCTGTGCAGTCGGTGACTGGATGTGGGTGCAGGGGCCCTGATCCCTGGGGCACACAGCCGCTGCGGGCTCTGCTCCCCCCACCGCCGGCCCCGATCCCCGGGTCACACAGCCGCAGTGGGCTCTGCTCCCCCCACCACCGGCCCCGATCCCGGGTTACACAGCCGCAGCGGGCTCTGCTCCCCGAGTCACACAGCCGCAGTGGGCTCTGCTCCCCCTACCACTGGCCCGATCCCCGGGGTCACACAGCCGCAGTGGGCTCTGCTCCCCCCACCGCCGGCCCCGATCCCCGGGTCACACAGCCGCAGCGGGCTCTGCTCCCCCCACCGCCAGCCCTGATCCCAGGGGCACACAGCTGAGCCGTCCCCCGTGCAGCATGGTGCAGAGAGGGGCTGCGCCTGGAGAGCTGTGCCCCGGGGCAGACCGCCGGACAGGGAGAGCGCTGTGCCCCAGTGTCCCGTGGCTGCAGCCATTCTGGGACAGCAGAGAAAGTGATCCCTCTCCTATATAATTGGCCAGATCTGTGACTCCACCCAGCGTTAGAGGGCCAAGCACAGAGTCACAAGGCTATTATATAGGAGATATATTATATTTAGAGATGTGCGGCTGGCACTTTTTGTGTTTTGTGTTTTGGTTCTAATTCCACTTTTGTGTTTTGGTTTTGGCTTGGTTTTGCCAAAACCACCCTTTCGTGTTTTGGTTTTGGATCTGGATGATTTTTGAAAAAAACATAAAAACAGCTAAAATCACAGAATTTGGGGGTAATTTTGCTCCTATGGTATTATTAACCTCAATAACATTAATTTCCACTCATTTCCAGTCTATTCTGAACACCTCACAATATTGTTTTTAGGCCTAAAAGTTGCACCAAGGTGGCTGTATGACCAAGCTAAGCGACACAAGTGTGTGGCACAAACACCTGGCCCATCTAGGAGTGGCACTGCTGCAGTTGCAGACAAGATGGCACTATTCAAAAACTAGTCCCCAAACAGCACATGATGCAAAGAAGAAAAAGAGGTGCACCAAGGCTGCTGTATGACTAAGCCAAGCGACACAAGTGTGCGGCACAAACACCTGGCCCATCTAGGAGTTTCACTGCAGGATGGCACTTTTCAAAAGCTAGGCCCGAAACAGCACCTCATGCAAAGATGTATAAGAGGTGCAATGAGGTAGCTGTATGACTAAGCACTTTTCAAAAACTAGGCCCCAAACAGCACCTCATGCAAAGATGTAGAAGAGGTGCAATGAGGTAGCTGTATGACTAAGCCAAGCGACACAAACAATTCCCACTTGAATTACATGTCAAAATCACTGGAATTAAATGGCAAAATCACTGGAATTATACGTCGAAATCACTGGAATTATACATCCAAATTACTGGAATTATACGGCAAAATCAGTGGAATTATACGTCCAAATCACTGGAATTATACATCCAAATCACTGGAATTAAATGGCAAAATCACTGGAATTATACGTCCAAATCACTGGAATTAAATGGCAAAATCACTAGAATTATATGTCGAAATCATTGGAATTATACGGCCAAATCAGTGGAATTATACGTCAAAATCACTGGAATTAAATGGCAAAATCTCTGGAATTATACTTTGAAATCACTGGAATTATACGTCAAAATTATTGGAATTATACGGCAAAATCACTGTAATTATACATCCAAATCACTGGAATTATACGTCCAAATCACTGGAATTATACATCCAAATCACTGGAATTAAATGGCAAAATCACTGGAATTATACGTCCAAATCACTGGAATTAAATGGCAAAATGAACGTTATGGTAAGAATTTACCGTTGATAACGTGATTTCTCTTATATCCACAGGTATCCACAGGATAACATTGGGATATTGTCGAGCGACAGCGAAAATGGCACCAACACGGTCACGAGCTTTCTGGCCTCCCAGGATGCATTGGGGCCTTCACTATATAGTCCCGCCCACTGACTCAGTCAGATCAGTTCTTTCCACAGCGATTTTAGGCAGGAACATTAGGTAGAGACCTGTACAGGCGATAAGAACACACATGCACACCCTTCCATACAAGTAGGAAGAGGTTTAGTGATTGTCTAGATCCTCAAATCAGATGCGTCAGGGTGGGATCCCTGTGGATACCTGTGGACATAAGAGAAATCACGTTATCAACGGTAAGTTCTTACCATAACGTTCATTTCTCTCGCTGGGTCCACAGGATTATCCACAGGATAACATTGGGATTCCCAAAGCCATTTTAGTGGTGGGGACGCTCCTGATTGCACAGGAGGACCTTTCGCCCGAAGTCTGCGTCATGAGAGGCAAAAGTATCCAAGGCATAATGTCTAATGAATGTGTTTATGGAAGACCATGTGGCTGCCCTACATATCTGTTCTGCTGAAGCACCCTGCTGTGCTGCCCAAGAAGGACCTACCTTACGTGTAGAGTGTGCAGAGACATTAGCCGGAATAGGGAGATCTGCATGAGAATAAGCTTCTGATATTACCATTCGGAGCCATCTCGCCAGCGTCCGTTTACTAGCAGGCCATCCTCTTCTACGGAATCCGTAGAGGATGAAGAGGGAATCTGTTTTCCTGATGGCACTAGTACGATCTATGTAGATTTTTAAAGCCCGGACCACGTCCAGCGACGCTTCTCCCGCAGAAAGTCCCGATATCTGAAAAGCGGGGACTACAATCTCTTCATTCAGGTGAAATTTTGATACCACCTTTGGAAGATAGCTTGATCTCGTTCTGAGAACTGCTCTGTCTGGAAAAAAACTTAGGAAAGGAGACTTACATGATAATGCTCCCAAATCTGACACTCTTCTGGCTGACGCCATTGCCAGTAAAAAAAGAACTTTAACCGTTAACCACTTAAGATCCGCTCTCTCAAGTGGTTCAAACAAAGGACCCTGGAGAAATTTAAGAACTAAATTCAAATCCCAGGGAGCTGCAGGAGGAACAAATGGAGGTTGAATATGTACTACTCCTTGGAAAAACGTACGTACATCCTGTAGGTCAGCAATCTTCTGCTGAAACCATACAGTCAATGCTGAGACTTGCACCCTCAAGGAAGCAACCTTCAACCCCTTATCCAATCCTGCCTGCAGGAAATCCAAAATTTTAGCTACTTTAAAGGATCTCGGATTGTAATTTTTTCCAGAACACCAATGAATATAGGCTTGCCATATTCTATGATACACACGGGCCGAAGAAGACTTTCTTGCTCTAAGCATGGTTTGGATTACTTGCTTTGAAAATCCTTTAGCCTCTAAGATAGAGGTTTCAACAGCCACGCCGTCAAAGACAGGCGATCCAGATGACTGTGACAACAAGGACCCTGCATTAACAGATCCGAACGTTGAGGGAGCAATATTGGTGCTTCCACGGACATTCTCAACAGATCTGTGTACCAATGCCTTCTTGGCCAAGCTGGAGCTATTAGAATGATTGCTCCTTTTGCCTGTTTTATCTTTATCACTACTCTGGGTAACAGAGATATTGGAGGGAACAGGTATGCCAGCTGAAACCTCCATTCTACTGACAGTGCGTCTACCAGGACCGCTCCTGGGTCCCTTGTTCTTGATCCGTACCTCGGAACTTTGTTGTTTAGACGAGACGCCATAAGGTCTATCTCCGGTAGACCCCATCTGTTCACCAGTGTCTGAAACACTTCTGGGTGTAGTGCCCATTCGGTTTCCTGAATGGTGTGCCGACTGAGAAAATCCGCTTCCCAATTTAGTACACCCGGGACAAATACTGCTGACAATGCCGGGAGATGGAGTTCCGCCCATTTTAGAATGGGAGTTACTTCCTCCATCAGACTCTTGCTGTGAGTTCCTCCTTGATGATTGATTGTCTGAGCGGATCTGGACTGGTCTTCCTTGTAGATTGTCCTTTGCCTGAACTAGGGCCAAGTAAATGGCTCTTATTTCTAACAGATTTATCGGCAGGCGACTTTCCCTTGCGGTCCATTTTCCCTGGAACCATAGGCTTCCGAGTACCGCCCCCCTGCCTTGCAGGCTGGCATCTGTCGTCAGGACTTGCCACTCTTTTATCCAAAAGGGTCTCCCCTTGTTTAAATGGTCTGTCTGTAGCCACCATGCTAGAGACCTTTTTACATTTACTGGAATCTTTATCATCTGCTTTTTTATCGTTTGATGATTTCCGTTCCATTTGGTCAAAATGAGATGCTGCAACGGTCTGGAGTGGAATTGCGCATATTCCAGCATGTCGAACGTTGATACCATCAGACCCAACAGTCGCATTGCTGCATGGACTGACATTGTCTGGGCTTGCAACGCTTCCTGAGCCATGACCTGCACCTTGACTATTTTTTTATCTGGTAAGAGAACTCTCTGTAGGTCTGAATCCAATATGGCTCCCAAATGAACCATCCGCTGTGACGGATTCAGGGACGACTTCTCCCAATTTATGAGCCACCCGTGTCTCTGTAAACAAACTATCGTCTGTTGGAGATGGCTCAACAGTAAATCTTGCGACTGTGCTAAGATTAATAGGTTGTCTAGGTATGGGAATACTCTTATCCCTTGCTTGCGCAGACAAGCTGCCATAACCACCATGATCTTGGTAAACACCCTGGGTGCTGTAGCTAGCCCGAAAGGCAGAGCTTGGAACTGGAAGTGTTCCTTGAGGATGGCAAACCTGAGGTAACACTGATGTGATAGTGCTATAGGTACATGTAGGTAAGCATCCCGTACATCCAGAGATACCATATAGTCTCCCGGTTCCATAGCCAACATTATGGAGCGTAACGTCTCCATGTGGAACTTCGGGATCCATATGTAGTTGTTCAACATCTTCAGATTTAGAATTGGTCGATATGACCCATTTGGTTTCTGGATTAGAAACAGATTGGAGTAATACCCCTGTCCCCTTTGTGATGGAGGTACTGGGACAATCACCCTTGACTGCAGTAATTTTTGGACTGCTACTTGCAGGGCATTGGCCTTCGACTCTATACGAGATGGGCTGGTGCAAAAAAATCTTTGAGGAGGCTGCCTCCTGAATGGGAACCCATACCCCTGAGATACTACCTTCTGCACCCAGGCATCAGTTGTTGACTGTTGCCATATGTGTGCAAATTGCAGGAGTCGGCCCCCAACCCTGGAATCCTCCAGGCGGAGGCCCGTCTCTTCAGGCTGAGGGTTTCTGTTCAGGTTTGGAAGCTGGCTTCTTGCTAGCCCACTGCTTCCTACCCCTGGATTTAAACTGGGGTTGTTTAGGCTCCTCTTTAGCTTTCGCTTTGCTTTGCCAGCGAAATGAGCGAAATTTTAAACCCTTGTACTTAGGGTTATAGGTAGCCGGAAATCTGACCTTTTTCGATTCAGCCTCTGACTCTAGGATATCCGATAAGTGTTTTCCAAATAATATATTACCCACGAAAGGCAATGCTTCCAATTCTTTCTTGGACTCCGCATCTGCCTTTCAGGTCCGTAGCCAAACTGCTCTGCGAGCGACTACTGCCAGGGCTGAAGCTTTAGAAGCAACAGTGCCAACATCAATAGCTGCTTCTTCTAAATACTGGGTAGATTGTCTTAAACGGCAAAGACGATCCTCTTGCTCCCTAGTAGGAGAGGGGATGTCATTCTCTAGTTCCTCTATCCATTCGCCCATTGCCTTTGCTACCCAGGCCGAAGCCATAGCAGGTCTTACCACTGCACCTACAAGAGAAAAAATATTTTTCAATAGGCTCTCTACCCTTCTGTCTGTGACATCATTCAAAGAGGTAGATAACAGTGGTAAAGCAGATTTATGCACGAGTCGCAGAACATGTGCATCTACTTTTGGAGGAACTTCTCTATTCGAACAATCTCCAGCAGGAAATGGATAATAAGAATCCCATCTCTTAGGAATCTTATACTTTTTACTGGGCGCTGCCCAAGACTCATCCATCATTTCCGTCAATTCATCTGACGCTGGAAATTCAGCCTTCACTGACTTTGTTTGTTTGAATACAGGTGCTTTTGCTTTTAACGCTGTCTTGGCTGGTTCTTCCATAGAAAGCACAGCCTTCACTGCATTAATGAGTTCAGCTACATCATCTGAACTAAAGCTCTGCGACTGATCATCATACGGAGTTGACTCTATTGTTTCCGCATCATCATCCGATGTATCATCTTGTGTAGTCTGCCATACAGACGTATCTGTCTTAGTCTTACCTGCCCCTTGGTTGCTTGTAGAAGCTACTGGAACCAAACCATAGGAAGGGAGCTGCATGTATGGGTTCATAGTGTAACCTAACCCTTGAGGTGGTGCTACCGGAGCTAACCTGTCCGCTATTGAAGACAGAGTCTTTGCGAAAATATTCCATGGTGGCTCTACTGGAGGCTGAACTAACTCCTGTTTTTTACTTCGCTGAAAAGCGAAACAGTTTGCACACAAACCCTCATAAGTGACCAATTGATTCATATCAATTACCCCTGACTTACAAGATAAGCATGTTAGGGCTATGGGAGTGCTTGACAAATTCTCCTCATCACTTTTGCCGCTCACAGACATTTTATCTGATATTTACTACACAATTTTGTGACTGAAAAACACCTTATAATCAGTATATAGAGGTGAGATCAATCTGACCACAGTGCACCTGATTTGAGGGTCAGAACAGGACTGACATTACACAGAAAAGTCAGCACGCATACTAGCAGTCAGTCACATGTTAAAGCATTAGACATTGTCATATGAGAATACAACCTCCATAATAACTTAAACATAAGTAGGAAAATTGTACTTCTGTTTAACTGGTTCTTTTTTCAACATAACATACAGAAAACAGTAATATACAGGTCTCATATGCAATAGGTACTAAAAATTAACAATGCATACTAAGGAGTAGAAAGGAATTTTTAGTACTGTATACCCTGCCTCCAGAGAGCGGGATACAGGGAGACTCACCACACTTCCATATCCAAGCAAAGACGCTCGTAAGATGCTGAGTGGATTCAGACGCTACTGGTGTACACTGCCGCTCTTGGTAACTGATATCGGACACGGACGCTCACCAACGGACACGGACGCTGAGCGACTCCACGTGCATGCAGACGCTAAAGGCCTGCGACTCGGTCTGGGCGGGTTTATATCCAGTGTACACAACCGCAGCATCTAAGCTGCGACCGAGTACCCTCGTGGTAGCGTCTGAGCCGGAAGTGAGGTCATTCAGTTCATGAAACGAGAGACACGCGGGAACTGGCCATGAACTCGGAGGAGGGACGGCCAGGAGAGCGTCTGAAACCCCCTGTTGACTTAAACTCCCAGGATCGCGGCCTCACCTAGTCCTGGCGCCTATGATCCCCAGAGCGTAGCGCTGTCACACCGGGATGTTCGGCACATCAACACACTGTTTGTAGTCTCCACCAAATCAATGTAGCTGTGTCCTGACCCCTCTAGTAAGAGGAAGTCCATAGACTCACGGTCTCCCCATGCTCCGGCCACAGCCTGGTAACGTCTGCTGGACCTGCTAGAACATCCGACACAGACGCCCGTCGAGACAGCACTGAACCGCGGAGGTAAGTGTTGTTGCGACCCGGTGGGGAGTTGTTGGAGCGACTCTTTCTAATATGCGTTTAAGACGCTGTTAAGAGAAGTTGCTCTAAAAATATAGTAAGTCTATAAAAATAAAGTAATGAAAACTTGAGGTTGCTTTCATAGCAGCCCTGTGACCATGCGGCTTCCTGCCGCAGCAAGCAAAAAACTGATCTGACTGAGTCAGTGGGCGGGACTATATAGTGGAGGCCCCAATGCATCCTGGGAGGCCAGAAAGCTCGTGACCGTGTTGGTGCCATTTTCGCTGTCGCTCGACAATATCCCAATGTTATCCTGTGGATAATCCTGTGGACCCAGCCAGAGAAATCACTGGAATTATACGTCAAAATCACTGGAATTATATGGCCAAATCACTGGAATTATACATCCAAATCACTGGAATTAAATGGCAAATTCACTGGAATTATACTAAAAAATCACTGTATTTATACGTCCAAATCACTGGAATTAAATGGCAAAATCACTGGAATTATACGTCCATATCACTGAAATGATATGTCCAAATCACTGGAATTATACGTCCTAATCATTGGAATTAAATGGCAGTACCACTGGACATATACGGAAGTGTCAGACAGGATGGCACTTTAAAAAATAGTCCCCAAACAGCACATCATGCCAAGAAGTAAAAGAGGGCAATGAGGTAGCTGTATGACTAAGCTAAGTGACACAAGTTTGCGGCACAAACACCTGGCCCATCTAGGGTTGGCACTGCAGTCCCACTGCACTAATGATGGATACCGGACGCACGTCTAACACCAGAATAGTTGTTATGGCCTCAGTAATTGGCTTTGCAACAGGGTATATATTAGAGATGAGCGGGTTCGGTTTCTCTGAATCCGAACCCGCCAGAACTTCATGTTTTTTTTCACGGGTCCGAGCGACTCGGATCTTCCCGCCTTGCTCGGTTAACCCGAGCGCGCCCGAACGTCATCATGACGCTGTCGGATTCTCGCGAGGCTCGGATTCTATCGCGAGACTCGGATTCTATATAAGGAGCCGCGCGTCGCCGCCATTTTCACACGTGCATTGAGATTGATAGGGAGAGGACGTGGCTGGCGTCCTCTCCATTTAGATTATAAGAGACTGAGAGAGATTTACTGGAGCTGACTAGGAGGAGTACTGTTACTGTAGAAGTGTAGAGACTGAGTGGAGAGAGTTTACTAGTGAGGACAGTGCAGTTTACTTTATAATCCGATACACAGCACACAGTGACTCAGTCAGTCACATACCATATCTGTGTGCACTGCTCAGGCTCAGGCCAGTGTGCTGCATCATCTATTATCTATATATAATATTATATATATCTGTCTGACTGCTCAGCTCACACAGCTTATAATTGTGGGGGAGACTGGGGAGCACTACTGCAGTGCCAGTTATAGGTTATAGCAGGAGCCAGGAGTACATATTATATTAAAATTAAACAGTGCACACTTTTGCTGCAGGAGTGCCACTGCCAGTGTGACTGACCAGTGACCTGACCACACTGACCACCAGTATAGTTAGTAGTATACTTATATTGTGATTGCCTGAAAAAGTTAAACACTCGTCGTGTGACTTCACTTGTGTGTTTTTTTTTTTTTATTCTATAAAAATAAAACTCATTCTGCTGACAGACAGTGTCCAGCAGGTCCGTCATTATATAATATATAATATATACCTGTCCGGCTGCAGTAGTGATATATATATATTTTTTATATCATTTATCATCCAGTCGCAGCAGACACAGTACGGTAGTTCACGGCTGTGGCTACCTCTGTGTCTCTGCACTCGGCAGGCAGTCCGTCCATAATTGTAATACCACCTAACCGTGGATTTTTTTTCATTCTTCTTTATACATACATAGTTACATAGACATCTTCTCTTTATCAACCAGTCTATATTAGCTGCAGACACAGTACAGTACGGTAGTTCACGGCTGTGGCTACCTCTGTGTCTGCACTCGGCAGGCAGTCCGTCCATAATTGTATACCACCTAACCGTGGTTTTTTTTCATTCTTCTTTATACATACATAGTTACATAGACATCTTCTCTTTATCAACCAGTCTATATTAGCTGCAGACACAGTACAGTACGGTAGTTCACGGCTGTGGCTACCTCTGTGTCTGCACTCGGCAGGCAGTCCGTCCATAATTGTATACCACCTAACCGTGGTTTTTTTTCATTCTTCTTTATACATACATAGTTACATAGACATCTTCTCTTTATCAACCAGTCTATATTAGCTGCAGACACAGTACAGTACGGCAGTTCACGGCTGTGGCTACCTCTGTGTCTGCAGTCGGCAGGCAGTCCATAATTGTATACTAGTATCCATCTCCATTGTTTACCTGAGGTGCCTTTTAGTTGTGCCTATTAAAATATGGAGAACAAAAATGTTGAGGTTCCAAAATTAGGGAAAGATCAAGATCCACTTCCACCTCGTGCTGAAGCTGCTGCCACTAGTCATGGCCGAGACGATGAAATGCCAGCAACGTCGTCTGCCAAGGCCGATGCCCAATGTCATAGTACAGAGCATGTCAAATCCAAAACACCAAATATCAGAAAAAAAAGGACTCCAAAACCTAAAATAAAATTGTCGGAGGAGAAGCGTAAACTTGCCAATATGCCATTTACCACACGGAGTGGCAAGGAACGGCTGAGGCCCTGGCCTATGTTCATGGCTAGTGGTTCAGCTTCACATGAGGATGGAAGCACTCAGCCTCTCGCTAGAAAAATGAAAAGACTCAAGCTGGCAAAAGCAGCACAGCAAAGAACTGTGCATTCTTCGAAATCCCAAATCCACAAGGAGAGTCCAATTGTGTCGGTTGCGATGCCTGACCTTCCCAACACTGGACGTGAAGAGCATGCGCCTTCCACCATTTGCACGCCCCCTGCAAGTGCTGGAAGGAGCACCCGCAGTCCAGTTCCTGATAGTCAGATTGAAGATGTCAGTGTTGAAGTACACCAGGATGAGGAGGATATGGGTGTTGCTGGCGCTGGGGAGGAAATTGACCAGGAGGATTCTGATGGTGAGGTGGTTTGTTTAAGTCAGGCACCCGGGGAGACACCTGTTGTCCGTGGGAGGAATATGGCCGTTGACATGCCAGGTGAAAATACCAAAAAAATCAGCTCTTCGGTGTGGAGGTATTTCACCAGAAATGCGGACAACAGGTGTCAAGCCGTGTGTTCCCTTTGTCAAGCTGTAATAAGTAGGGGTAAGGACGTTAACCACCTCGGAACATCCTCCCTTATACGTCACCTGCAGCGCATTCATAATAAGTCAGTGACAAGTTCAAAAACTTTGGGTGACAGCGGAAGCAGTCCACTGACCAGTAAATCCCTTCCTCTTGTAACCAAGCTCACGCAAACCACCCCACCAACTCCCTCAGTGTCAATTTCCTCCTTCCCCAGGAATGCCAATAGTCCTGCAGGCCATGTCACTGGCAATTCTGACGAGTCCTCTCCTGCCTGGGATTCCTCCGATGCATCCTTGCGTGTAACGCCTACTGCTGCTGGCGCTGCTGTTGTTGCCGCTGGGAGTCGATGGTCATCCCAGAGGGGAAGTCGTAAGCCCACTTGTACTACTTCCAGTAAGCAATTGACTGTTCAACAGTCCTTTGCGAGGAAGATGAAATATCACAGCAGTCATCCTACTGCAAAGCGGATAACTGAGGCCTTGACAACTATGTTGGTGTTAGACGTGCGTCCGGTATCCGCCGTTAGTTCACAGGGAACTAGACAATTTATTGAGGCAGTGTGCCCCCGTTACCAAATACCATCTAGGTTCCACTTCTCTAGGCAGGCGATACCGAGAATGTACACGGACGTCAGAAAAAGACTCACCAGTGTCCTAAAAAATGCAGTTGTACCCAATGTCCACTTAACCACGGACATGTGGACAAGTGGAGCAGGGCAGGGTCAGGACTATATGACTGTGACAGCCCACTGGGTAGATGTATGGACTCCCGCCGCAAGAACAGCAGCGGCGGCACCAGTAGCAGCATCTCGCAAACGCCAACTCTTTCCTAGGCAGGCTACGCTTTGTATCACCGCTTTCCAGAATACGCACACAGCTGAAAACCTCTTACGGCAACTGAGGAAGATCATCGCGGAATGGCTTACCCCAATTGGACTCTCCTGTGGATTTGTGGCATCGGACAACGCCAGCAATATTGTGTGTGCATTAAATATGGGCAAATTCCAGCACGTCCCATGTTTTGCACATACCTTGAATTTGGTGGTGCAGAATTTTTAAAAAAACGACAGGGGCGTGCAAGAGATGCTGTCGGTGGCCAGAAAAATTGCGGGACACTTTCGGCGTACAGGCACCACGTACAGAAGACTGGAGCACCACCAAAAACTACTGAACCTGCCCTGCCATCATTTGAAGCAAGAAGTGGTAACGAGGTGGAATTCAACCCTCTATATGCTTCAGAGGTTGGAGGAGCAGCAAAAGGCCATTCAAGCCTATACAATTGAGCACGATATAGGAGGTGGAATGCACCTGTCTCAAGTGCAGTGGCGAATGATTTCAACGTTGTGCAAGGTTCTGATGCCCTTTGAACTTGCCACACGTGAAGTCAGTTCAGACACTGCCAGCCTGAGTCAGGTCATTCCCCTCATCAGGCTTTTGCAGAAGAAGCTGGAGGCATTGAAGAAGGAGCTAAAAGGGAGCGATTCCGCTAGGCATGTGGGACTTGTGGATGCAGCCCTTAATTCGCTTAACAAGGATTCACGGGTGGTCAATCTGTTGAAATCAGAGCACTACATTTTGGCCACCGTGCTCGATCCTAGATTTAAAGCCTACCTTGGATCTCTCTTTCCGGCAGACACAAGTCTGCTGGGGTGCAAAGACCTGCTGGTGACAAAATTGTCAAGTCAAGCGGAACGCGACCTGTCAACATCTCCTCCTTCACATTCTCCCGCAACTGGGGGTGCGAGGAAAAGGCTCAGAATTCCGAGCCCACCCGCTGGCGGTGATGCAGGGCAGTCTGGAGCGACTGCTGATGCTGACATCTGGTCCGGACTGAAGGACCTGACAACGATTACGGACATGTCGTCTACTGTCACTGCATATGATTCTCTCAACATTGATAGAATGGTGGAGGATTATATGAGTGACCGCATCCAAGTAGGCACGTCACACAGTCCGTACTTATACTGGCAGGAAAAAGAGGCAATTTGGAGGCCCTTGCACAAACTGGCTTTATTCTACCTAAGTTGCCCTCCCACAAGTGTGTACTCCGAAAGAGTGTTTAGTGCCGCCGCTCACCTTGTCAGCAATCGGCGTACGAGGTTACATCCAGAAAATGTGGAGAAGATGATGTTCATTAAAATGAATTATAATCAATTCCTCCGCGGAGACATTGACCAGCAGCAATTGCCTCCACAAAGTACACAGGGAGATGAGATGATGGATTCCAGTGGGGACGAATTGATAATCTGTGAGGAGGGGGATGTACACGGTGATATATCGGAGGGTGAAGATGAGGTGGACATCTTGCCTCTGTAGAGCCAGTTTGTGCAAGGAGAGATTAATTGCTTCTTTTTTGGGGGGGGTCCAAACCAACCCGTCATATCAGTCACAGTCGTGTGGCAGACCCTGTCACTGAAATGATGGGTTGGTTAAAGTGTGCATGTCCTGTTTTGGTTATACAACATAAGGGTGGGTGGGAGGGCCCAAGGACAATTCCATCTTGCACCTCTTTTTTCTTTTCTTTTTCTTTGCATCATGTGCTGATTGGGGAGGGTTTTTTGGAAGGGACATCCTGCGTGACACTGCAGTGCCACTCCTAGATGGGCCCGGTGTTTGTGTCGGCCACTAGGGTCGCTAATCTTACTCACACAGTCAGCTACCTCATTGCGCCTCTTTTTTTCTTTGCGTCATGTGCTGTTTGGGGAGGGTTTTTTGGAAGGGCCATCCTGCGTGACACTGCAGTGCCACTCCTAGATGGGCCCGGTGTTTGTGTCGGCCACTAGGGTCGCTAATCTTACTCACACAGCTACCTCATTGCGCCTCTTTTTTTCTTTGCGTCATGTGCTGTTTGGGGAGGGTTTTTTGGAAGGGACATCCTGCGTGACACTGCAGTGCCACTCCTAGATGGGCCCGGTGTTTGTGTCGGCCACTAGGGTCGCTTATCTTACTCACACAGCGACCTCGGTGCAAATTTTAGGACTAAAAATAATATTGTGAGGTGTGAGGTATTCAGAATAGACTGAAAATGAGTGTAAATTATGGTTTTTGAGGTTAATAATACTTTGGGATCAAAATGACCCCCAAATTCTATGATTTAAGCTGTTTTTTAGTGTTTTTTGAAAAAAACACCCGAATCCAAAACACACCCGAATCCGACAAAAAAAATTCGGTGAGGTTTTGCCAAAACGCGTTCGAACCCAAAACACGGCCGCGGAACCGAACCCAAAACCAAAACACAAAACCCGAAAAATTTCAGGCGCTCATCTCTAGTATATATATGTATGGCAGTATCACTGGACTAGACTTATACGCCAGTACCACTGTAATTACACGGCAGGATCACTGGATTTATACGGCAGGATCACTGTAATTATACGCCAGTACCACTGTAATTATACGGCAGGATTACTGCAATTATATGGCAGGATCACTGGAATTAAATCGCAAAATCACTGGAATTAAATGGCAAAATCACTGGAATTATACGTCCAAATCATTGGAATTAAATGGCAAAATCACTAAAAATTATACGTCAATCACTGGAATTATACGGCCAAATCACTGGAATTAAATTGCAAAATCACTGGAATTATACTGCAAAATCACTGGAATTATACGGCCAAATCACTGGAATTATACGGCCAAATCACTGGAATTATATGTCCAAATCACTGGAATTATAAGTCCTAATCATTGGAATTAAATGGCAGTACCACTGGACATATACGGAAGTGTCAGACAGGATGGCACTTTAAAAAAATAGTCCCCAAACAGCACATCATGCCAAGAAGTAAAAGAGGGCAATGAGGTAGCTGTATGACTAAGCTAAGTGACACAAGTTTGCGGCACAAACACCTGGCCCATCTAGGGTTGGCACTGCAGTCCCACTGCACTACTGATGGATACCGGACGCACGTCTAACACCAGCATAGTTGTTATGGCCTCAGTAATTGGCTTTGCAACAGGGTATATATATGTATGGCAGTATCACTGGACTAGACTTATATGCCAGTACCACTGTAATTACACGGCAGGATCACTGGATTTATACGGCAGGATCACTGTAATTATACGCCAGTACCACTGTAATTATACGGCAGGATTACTGGAATTATACGGCAGGATCACTGGAATTAAATCGCAAAATCACTGGAATTAAATGGCAAAATCACTGGAATTATACGTCCAAATCATTGGAATTAAATGGCAAAATCACTGAAATTATACGTCAATCACTGGAATTATACGGCCAAATCACTGGAATTAAATGGCAAAATCACTGGAATTATACTGCAAAATCACTGGAATTATACGGCCAAATCACTGGAATTATACGGCCAAATCACTGGAATTATACGGCCAAATCACTGGAATTATATGTCCAAATCACTGGAATTATACGTCCTAATCATTGGAATTAAATGGCAGTACCACTGGACATATACGGAAGTGTCAGACAGGATGACACTTTAAAAAAATAGTCCCCAAACAGCCCATGATGCAAAGAAGAAAAAAAGGTGCACCAAGTTTGCTGTATGACTAAGCTAAGCGGCACAACCACCTGGCCCATCTAGTAGTGTCACGCAGTGGCTGAATGTCGAGAGTGGGCTACAATTGTTCGGTCCACTGACAGCATCTCCAGCACGCCCCTGTCATTTAAAAAAAATTCTGCAATTGCTGGACTTATATGGCAGTACCCCAGGACTAATACAGCAGTACCCCTGGCCTCATATGGCAGTGTCAGACAGGATGGCACTTTTCAAAAACTAGGCCCCAAACAGCACCTCATGCAAAGATGTCAAAGAGGTGCAATGAGGTAGCGGTATGACTAAGGCAAGCGACACAAACAATTACCACTGGAATTATACGTCCAAATCACTGGAATTAAATGGCAAAATCTCTGGAATTATATTTCAAAATCACTGGAATTATACGTCCAAATCACTGGAATTATACATCCAAATCACTGGAATTAAATGGCAAAATCAATGGAATTATATGGCCAAATCACTGGAATTAAATGGCAAAATCACTGGAATTATACTTCCAAATCACTGGAATTATACGGCCAAATCACTGGAATTATACGGCCAAATCACTGGAATTAAATGGCAAAATCACTGGAATTATACATTGAAATCACTGGAATTATACTGCAAAATCACTGGAATTATACTAAAAAATCTCTGTAATTATACGTGCAAATCACTGGAATTATACGTCCAAATCACTGGAATTATACGTCCAAATCCCTGGAATTAAATGGCAAAATCACTGGAATTATACGTCCAAATCACTGGAATTAAATGGCAAAATCACTGGAATTATACGTCAAAATCACTGGAATTATACGGCCAAATCACTGGAATTAAATGGCAAAATCAGTGGTATTAAATGGCAAAATCACTGAAATTATACTGCAAAATAACTGGAATTATACTAAAAAATCACTGTAATTATATGTCCAAATCACTGGAATTAAATGGCAGTACCACTGGACATATACAGAAGTGTCAGACAGGATGGTACTTTAAAAAAATAGTCCCCAAACAGTACATCATGCCAAGAAGTAAAAGAGGGCAATGAGGTAGCTGTATGACTAAGCTAAGCGACACAAGTGTGCGGCACAAACACCAGGCCCATCTAGGGTTGGCACTGCAGTCCCACTGCACTAATGGTGGATACCGGACGCACGTCTAACACCAGCATAGTTGTTATGGCCTCAGTATTCGGCTTTGCAACAGGGTATATATATGTACGGCAGTATCACTGGACTAGACTTATACGCCAGTACCACTGTAATTATACGGCAGGATCACTGGAGTTATACGGCAGGATCACTGTAATTATACGCCAGTACCACTGTAATTATACAGCAGGATCACTGGAATTAAATGGCAAAATCACTGAAATTATACGTCAAAATCACTGGAATTATACGGCCAAATCACTGGAGTTAAATGGCAAAATCACTGGAATTATACATCCAAACCACTTGAATTATACGGCCAAATCACTGAAATTAAATGGCAAAATCACTGGAATTATACTAAAAAAAAATCACTGGAATTAAATGGCAAAATCACTGGAATTATACGTCCAAATCACTAGAATTATATGTCCAAATCACTGGAATTATACGTCCTAATCATTGGAATTAAATAGCAGTACCACTGGACATATACGGAATTGTCAGACAGGATGGCACTTTAAAAAAATAGTCCCCAAACAGCAAATGATGCAAAGAAGACAAAAAGGTACACCAAGGTTGCTCTATGACTAAGCTAAGCGGCACAACCACCTTGCCCATCTAGCAGTGTCACGCAGTGGCTGAATGTTGAGAGTGGGCTACAATTGTTCGGTCCACTGACAGCATCTCCAGCACGCCCCTGTCATTTCTTAAAAATTCTGCAATTGCTGGACTTATATGGCAGTACCCCAGGACTAATACAGCAGTACCCCTGGCCTCATATGGCAGTGTCAGACAGGATGGCACTTTTCAAAAACTAGGCCCCAAACAGCACCTCAGGCAAATATGTCGAAAAGGTGCAATGAGGTAGCTGTATGACTAAGGCAAGCGACACAAACAATTACCACTGGAATTATACGTCCAAATCACTGGAATTAATTGGCAAAATCACTAGAATTATACGTCCAAATCACTGGAATTAAATGGCAAAATCACTGGAATTATACATCCAAATCACTGGAATTATACTGCAAAATCACTGTAATAATACTGCAAAATCACTGTAATTATACATCAAAAT